>NC_055659.1:30473451-30788292 GCF_017976325.1 Chelmon rostratus | reverse complement strand
CACAAAGTGATGAGGTGTAAAATGATTAAAAAATCCTGCAGTGTTGGCCATCCATCTTCAGCGGTTCATCTCTTCTCTCCCCCTGCCTTTCAGCTCAGTCTTGAATGTTGGAGCCATCTCCTCCCCAGGCCCTTAGACAATAGCCCTGCGAGCATCCCACTGGATAACTGCCATGGCACAATGAATGCCAGACAGAAATAATCTCCTCCTGATGACAACCAAGCAATCTCACAGCCCTGGGGAAGCAGAAACACTATTCAGAAAGCAGCAGAACAAAACCCAGGCTGGCATGGCACGGGGCAATGACACAGGGACCCCGGGGTTAGACAAATACCTCCTCCTTGCCAACAGTAAGTCCAGTGACTGAAGATTAACAGACACCACTGAAAGTCTGCCAGGCATGTTAATATTAATTTTCCCAACCAAGACAGATGTATAATTTTCTGATTATTACATCCACAATCAAATGTAGAAATCCCTTAACGTACATGCTAATGTATGTTACTTTAAAGGACTACACCTGTTATTTTACATGTTCACACGCCTCTGTGTTCAGTATATTTCATCATACTACGAAGATCAACTTCAACGCGTTCAATGCTCCGTCGCAGTACTTTTTAGAGTATCATTGGGAGGTGCTGAAGTCAGAAATCTCCAATCCTAGGCATTGGGGTTTTAATGTGTGTGTAGGCATTTGAGGCTGTAACACATCATATACTTGTGAGTCAATGAGTCAGACTTCATTGACTTTTGTTTGTCTTTCAAAGTTCAGAGCGTTGTAAAAAGTAACTGCTGTCAAGTTGACTTCAACCTTATGTTGTCACTGAGGGGAGTTGGAAGTTACAAACAAAGGTCAATAAATAACTTTTGATGAAAGCTACATTCAAGATGCTACAATTCAGTAGATTTTCCAAAAACGCTAGGAATCAATCAGGATGAAAATGAAGAGCAATTGCATTTAAATTTGTAAAGTCTACACTGTGAAATGATTTAGCATCATTAACAGCATGTTGATGTGGCCTATCTTTAGCTATCTATCTTTTAATCAATATTTTTGCCATTTTTCGGACAACCCCACTAATCAAAGTTAACATGCACAGCAAATACACTTTAATGTAAAGTCTACATTGTATTACACATCCAGCATCAATGTTAATACAGTGTGAAAACAGTCTAGACTAGTCAATCAAATCGGACAATGCAGGTCCTGAAAAAGAAGGAAAGAAAAAAAAAGAAATGACACAACTTAAAAAACTAAGCAGCTCAACATCATGCAGTCTACAACATGGGTGTAATAAATGAATAAATAAGAAATATTTCTGTTTTCACTCAAAATCCTTCTATTCATAATGTTTTTTGATTGTTTTAGTAATTCGAAAAAACAGCTTAAAAATTGTGGATACTAAACCTGCATTCATTGATTTTTTGGGAACAGGAGAACGTAACAAGCTTTAAATGCAACAATGGTATAGTATCACCTTATAAAGTTGTTTTGGCAAACAGTTACTTATTGACTCATCCAGAAGACACAGAGCAAACCAAGCATGAGTAACAGCTGTAAGATGAGGGTCTGCAGAGTTGTTCTCTCTTACAAAGAACCGTAGCGCTTTGTCAGTTCACATACAGGAACTCTCTGCACTAACCCTCCACCATCGAGGTCACTGAGGTCGCTTCTTCCAACGTGTATATAATAAAAGTAATGAAATAATTGCCAAATATAATTTTAACACAGCGTGAGTTAGTGAAAGGAAAAGGCCTCTTAACACAGTTAAAATGGCACTCTCAAAGGCCATGAAATGAAAAGTTGATGCGAAAAATGAACCGAAAAGTACGCATTTACCACGCCAACCTTCCCAAATGTGTCACCTGTACATCTGGCACAAGAACTGTTGCTGTTGCAAAAGAATTTAATCTGCTGCCGTCAACACAACACTACACAGACAAATTCCTGCTCTCGGTGGTGCGGAAAGCCTGAGCACATGTTGGGCGTCTTGTCCCACTGGCTGTGTCTGTGCTCACCATGTTCAGTTCAACCTGCACCTGCGAGGCTGCTTCTCCAAGATGAAGTCATTAAGCAGTGTGAGCAGCCTGTTTCAGCCTTGTGATCTGAAATCGCTACAGCCTACGTGACATTTTATTTGATGTGCTGAACATTATCTGTGACCTGTGTTTTGTTCTGATGCCAGGTTAGTATTTACCTGCTATTTTAAGTCATGGCAGTTGGTTTACCTCCTTTTTTGTCCTGACAAGTCTACTAGTTTGAAGCTTGTTGTCGAGACTTTGAAATAAAAACCAACAAATGTTGAGCAAGGGCATGAGGAAAAGTTATGTAAAAAAAGAAATGTGAAACAATAAATGTTAAGCAGTGCAGCGAGTTTGTCCTCACTTCGAAATGTAAATAGAGCCATAATGGGGGAGAATACTGATAGTTCAGCTGCTTTAATAGTGGGGACCACACAATATTTTCTCTTTGATCCTCACAATTTTGGAATCCAGTCGCAAGCCGGATTCGACGGTTCGGTGGGACGGATTCGGCCCGCAGGCCGCCAGTTGATGATCACTGCCATAAAGCATTGGGAGCCATTGTATTGGAGTAGTTTCATGATTACAATTCCGAGTACATGAGCACAGTATCAGACCTCAGTCCTCTTACTGAAATCGACTGGAATGGAACCATTCATGGTGAGGTATGCAGGCAATTATGTTTGTGACAAAACAATCAAAATAGTTAGGTATAACATGCTAAAACATGTAGGAGTTACTGCCACCATAAGCTAGTGGTCATACTCCAACAAGTAAGGCTGTAGCACCATGACTGCTGAGGGTACTGAATTGAACAAGGGTGTGTTTTTTCTTCATGAATATAACTTTTTTTGTGCCATTTCTTCTTCCAGAAATTAGTTTCATCTTAAGTATGGTATTAGCATATGACTCACCACTGAACACACAAATGACTCATAACAGAGTCTGTCTCCTGTGGTAAGAGGCAAGTGGAGCTCTGCAGTAAAATGGTTACCTCAATATGGAAATGTGATACAGAATGGCAGACATCACTATTTCTTTGTGACATCCAGACTGAGAATTGCAAATAAATTCACATCAGCTGTCTGGGGCTTGTTTGGCCTCATTCATCAACAATTCACCCGCACCACAGTACAAACAAATCACTCCAGCACCACTTATTTAGAGAGGAGTCAGTTAGTTTTACCCACCTCATCTGCAACTCCATCCCTGTTTTGTTTTTTTCTCTCTGTTACTATGACTTCAGAAAAATGACTGGTGTTATCCATTTGGTTAATGGATGATGCCATTGTCCAGGAAGAGAGTGTTCATAGTTCATAGTACTAAAACTTGTAAGCACCCGAGCCATGTGTCCTAAAACAAAAAAAAATGAAAAGAAAAGAAAAGAAAAAGGAGTTTTATAATGTCATCATAAACTAAATGCAGACTTTCTAAGGATCTGCCATGGGAACCCTTCTGGAGTGAAATTTGAGACTGGTCTGCAGAATGACATCATCACTCAGTATCACCTCTATTGTAGGACTTGAGACAACGTTTTATTTTTGTTAAATAATTAACTTGATTATTTTTTGAAGTAACCTAACTTGAGGCAATTGTCATTTGCGATGAACAAGTGAATCACCTTTCTGCCTTCTTGGATTCGGATTGGCCATGTATGCTAATGTATTGGAGTACTGCAATGACAGAGTTGTAGGGGTTGAGGGGACAGAATGGAGATTCCTCCTGCCGATACACACTATGGAGTCAAAACAGTGATTTTAAATTTCGCCATTGAAAAGATAACCTGAATTGAAAAAAGAAGCATGAACCACTTGTGTTGGGAAAGGTGTATTGGCGATGAAACAAGCACTGTAAAAGGTTCCACAGAAATAAAACATTCAAAATAATTGTATTTTATTTTTATATTTTTTACTGATGTGTTTTTTCAGTGACTATTGGATTATACATCTAGTTCTCTCTGCTCTTGTTCTTTCACATAGAACTGGGCTGGGTTGTAAATAACTTAACTGATGTTGTTGATGCTGGTCTGGTCTGGACCTAATATTTGTCCCCTCACTAACATTGGGTTCTATGTGATAAACAATGGCAGAGAGAGTAGAGAGTCCCCTCCCCTTAAACCTTTTCCCTGCACACCAAAATGGTGACAAAGAATTGAAACTAAAAACCACAGTCACTAAAAAAAACCTGTCAATGTAAGATTAAAGTGTCAAAGTGCGAAAATACGTTTTTAGTCCTGCAACTTTTTTCAGTGTCAAATTTGTTTCAGTGCCATTTTTCCAGTGTTTCAATACCACAGTTTCCTTTTTCACTTCAGGTTTTGTCATTGTCCTGGCTCCTCAGTTTTCAACCATGTCAGATGGTGGCACTATTTCACCCTTTTTCCCTGACAGAAATAGGAGAATGGAGAATATATATTTAATTCTTTGTCTATTGTTTCATGGTTTTCAAATGTGGACGGTGAGCTCTTATGAAGTGATCTGAAAACAATAGCATCAACAGAAGCCAGATGATGTGTTAATGATTTTTCAACTCTGTCCACCTTTGTATATGGTCTGAAGTTTAAAGGTTACTGCTTGCCAGTGTTACTGGTGAGAATTTTCTATGTGGATATATTCTATATATTCTCTTTCTACATGGTTTGAGGCCTTAGATCACATGAGTGTAACAAAATGGCCTTTTGACCACATCTTGAGGCCTCAAGGGTTCTCCAAACTCCACAAGTAGAACCCTCTTCACAAAGGTCGGTATTACAGCCCCTGCATAAAGCTCTCCTATGATTGAGGGTGCATTTGGATACTTCACACACTGGCAAATCTAAATGTAACTGAGAGGCAACTGAAAACAGCAGAAAAAAAGAACTACTCCACGAAACCAAAATAGTCACATGCACTCAGTCGGTTGGTTAGCCTGAGCTGCATTGGTGAAGAACAGTTAAAGTCTCAGATGTGTTTGTCTTTTATTTATTTCAATGCAGTTTTCATCTCTACTTGTTAGTATCTAAAACGGAGATTGCCTCTATTACATGTCAGTGTCTCTCAGTATTAAGCTACTAGGTACTTACATTGCATTGTATCCAAGGATAACCGTATCAACATTAACACATGACCTGCTAAAAGTACCTCTGCCGTTTCAGTAGGATTTGTCTGGTTTTTCCATTGTCTTAGTTATTAGAAGTTAACAAGAGTAGTTGTCATTTCTGTGCAAGTGTGTGTGTGTGTGTGTGTGTGTGTGAAGCAGCCTAAGTAACTGTTACAACTGCATTACTGAGCCTTAACCGCCTGGATAAATAAAACACAAGTCCTGGCATCCATAACTATTTCTGCCTTCTTTAAAAATCTGATGACACCAATGCTGAATCACTGTACAGCATGGACGGCAAACACTGCCTTAGCTTTAGTATTTCTTGAAGAAGTTTTCATAGAGGATAGGCTGTCCTTCATGGTCAAAATGAATAAACTAGACTAAGAGTCTACAACCATTTCAGCTCTGTAAGGCTATAGGCATGTCAGGATCCCAACAAAATACAGTAAATATAGTCTGCAACTAATACACAGCTAGTCTCTCATAACAGTTGTTCTAAATATCATGTATAGCTAGTACTCATTCATTGCTGAAGTAAACAGAATAACCTCTTTATCTGCTTCTGACAATATTTGTAAGTAGGAGTAACTGTCCAAGTTTTCTTTTTGACTATACACTCAACATGAGGAGAATAATTTCACACAGCAGAATACAGAGAAGAAATGAAGTTTGCCTCAGGATAGTGAGAGTCACAGAGGGAAAAAAGTAGTCTTGCTGATGTAGAATTAGTATGCCAATCACTCATGTTCATTCAACTCTGGAAAGTCTCACAACATCAAAACATGGAGTTGGCGAGCAGATGTTAATTAGAGCAACACAGAAAAGAGCAAGAAGGGAGATAAAAATATTCTGAGCACTCTTTCCATTTTGCTGAAAACAAAAATGTATATTGAATGTTATCCTGACAGTGTTAAACATGAATTCAGGTATTTTTGTGCTATTGGCACATTAGGCCCCAAATTGTAAAACAAAACAGACCCAAAAAATCTGGTTTATATAATTAGACCAAATGACAACATTAAGTTTCTCGCCAGGGTGACAAGAAAGGTCTGTTCATGCTCCTCAGAGCATTAATATGTGCATTAAATTCCATCTGAATCTCTAGACTACATTGATGTATGTATTGATGGTGATTCTTGAGGGAAGGTTTCAAAATCATTAGGGATCCTCCTCTGGGAACCATGATACTCATCCTAACTAGTCAGGTTTTTTAAAGATATCTGGCTCTAGTCAAAAGTGTTTGACTGGTAGATGGGCAGATGGAATAACTGACTGACCCACTAAGATTGCTCCTCTAAGTGGGACAAAATATCATCTTTTCCCAAGATTTACAGCAGATATACTATAATACAAAATATGTAAACATTATTTTTCATACTCTGAAGCCATTGATGCATGTGCAGTACTGAAAATTATAACAAACAGCTGTTTTTGCAAGCTGCTACTCTTCTCAGGCCAACAACAAATATGCTTCAAGGACAAGAATCACTATGAAACCAACATGGCAATACACAACACGTCCGTTCCTTCATGGACTAATCCGACCACCTTGTCTCCTAAAATTTGCAGATCTGTTTAGCACATTTGCAACTTTGCAAATAGATTCATTACAAATGCTCATTATATATGTTATATAAATATGATGCAGCTGTAGGATAAAGGACATCAGACTGAGCAGCAGTAACATGCAGTGTCCAGGGGCTTGGTTTTAAGTTTCTACATTAATGAACTAACTATCACATAAAATCATGTTTTGGCGAAACTCATTTTAAATTGGAGTTGCTTTTCACCCAGGAAAACAACAGGTAGCTCCAAAAGGCAACTCACTTCTTGGTTTACTTCAACAAAATCTTGGCTAATGACAGGATCAGTGTTGCATGAAATTAGGTGTGATGAGTCCTAATGTTTCTGATGACCCCATGACCTTCCTTCTAGGCCACCAATCAGGCATAAATGTCACAGAGTGTTAAAATTTAACACTTAAATTTTCTAAATGCCTTTGGAATCTCCAGATGATAAACCCAAATGAAAAAACACACATTTTAAGACCTAACAAATGTCTTTTGTCATCATATCATATGGTATCATCACATCATGGTAGTAATTAGTACAAATTCCCCAGAAAATGAACCCACTAGATTTTATGACCTTTTTTGTTGTACCACTCTCAGAATAAACAATCAGTTTTTATCCCTCTTACCTATGAGGCTCTGAAAATACTGTTGTATTGTAATATTGTGTGTTGAATCCAGATCTGTTTTTAAATGAAGGTTGCAGTCTCTAGGGGACATTAATGGACATTACACTTTAAGTCTTTTATTTAGAGGCCAAAAATGCCAGCAAACATATTTAGCCAATGCTGCTTCATTTGTGATAATCCATCAGCAGCTTTCATACAAACACAGTTTTTTTTTGTCCGTATCAGAGGCCCGGGATATTATCAGATCAGTTAATCATTATTATTGAATTCTTGTCATTATGTTTGTACAATTAAATAGCTGCATATAAACTAATCTGTATGTGGCAACACCTCCGGTACATTGTTTCAGAGCCACATGTTGGCACCATGAAAACAGTAAACAATCAGCCCTGTTGGATTTGTGGCAAAGATTGTGTTGTTTTAGTGTTAAGTATGTGTGACATCATATAAACGCTAAATAATATAACTCAAATTATGCATTGTTTGCACATCTGCAACAAACAACACCAAGGCAGAGAGGAAGGTGAGAACTCACCATGCCTTCTCTTCCCACATCTAAAAATATATCCACCGCCAATAAATGTAACACACTATCATGTCTCCTTCATGTAGCATGATACCCTAAGATTAAAGCTACAGAGAAAAAAACAGCACCGATACATGAATGTTAAATTGATTCAACTGGATGCAATGGATGCAGTGTAAGAGAAATGAAGATTTATAGAGTAAGGCAATTACTCTAAGCCCGGTGAAGCAGCCCTTATTTAGCTGAATGGTAAGCTCGACTTGCTTGGAGGAGCACTAATTACTGAAGCTTATAGGAGGCTTACACTAATCTTGATTGAATTTCTGAGTGCGATGTGAGATCTTGCCATCAAACTTTTTCCCACTGACAAAAGGCAACTTTTAAAGCTGATGTTTTCAAATAGGTTCAACCTACTGAGTGTGCAAACAAATCCAACTGCAGAATTTACATGAAGTCACCTGTTATATGAAAAGAAAAAACAAACCAAAAAATGAAAAATGCAAAACATCCCAACAGATGTTTGCAGACTGATAATGTCATTGGAACATGAGAAAATTAAAACAAACCATGCATGACAATACTGCATAATAGTTTAACTAGTATTTATGTCCCGACTGTTTAAGACTCACTGCTGATCCTTGGGTAACCAACTGTTATCTAGATAAGGTTAAAGGTGATTTCTAAAATGAATTTGTTTTCTTCCTTTCTTCTTCTTTCTGTAGTGCTTAGGGGTAAGTGACAGGGATAAAAAAAACATGTATTTATGAAATACTCAAATGAGAATTGAAACAATCAAGCAGTGTGTGGTGTGTTTGGTTACAAATTTTAACCAAATTTCAAGAAAACTGGCAAAGAAAATGCAAATCAATGCTTGTTTCTAGCCACTACCATTATAGACAGGTAGTTGGTGGCACTAATTGCAGACTAAAAGGGGGCAAAACGATGCTGTAATTAGATGAGTGGTGCATTTATTGATACACCAGCTTTTCCACCTCAGCCAAATTTAACAACTTTGTTAAACCATTTTGAGATGTTTTCTAATTTGGTGTATCCTTTCAGATTTTGGAATTGTGGTGGATAGTGGAAATTGGCAGTAATGAAGGAACATATCACCCAGTGCAACAGTGTGGCTCACTGATGCCTAGTTAACAGCTGTTGAACAACAATGGAGCTCTATGGCACGACTAAATCAGGCTCCAGGTACATATAATATTTATATGTAGGCAATTTCCACATCCCTAACTGTTTGTTAAAGAAGAAAAAGCTTTCAATATAATACCTGTGAAGTTCATTGTAAAATCTGAAAAGAGAACAAAATAATGGCATAGTCAAAACAACAAGACAACTTAACAACTCTGCGATTGCTGGGCAATGGGATTCTTAAAAGTTAATGAAGAGGTCACAGTGCTGAAAAGATTATGGAATAGATCATGTAGAAATCTGACATTCTCGGGTAGATAGTGTGTTATGCAGGCTACCTTTTTTTCACATAACTGGTGCTCTGGGTAGTGTAATTTAGATGTCCAAAAATACTTAAAAGCATATTTCTAGATTAGACCTCACAATATACTTTAGACTCTTTCTCAAAATTATGAGTAGTAAAACAAGATGTCTTAAAAGCCAGACCATAGACACGACCCATAGTTAGATTGAATGAGGACACAGATGCAGTTCTTATGTAAATACTGGATCAGCATCATGTCAAGAACTTGTCAGTTAATGCAAATACTTCAGCTGCTATTGGGACCTATTAAAAATGTAGTGACCCTTTCTGATTTATCTACCAGAGACAAATTAAGGTGACATTAGCTTGTTGGTGGGTGGTCATTTTGAAACTTGCTATCATATAAAATACATTCAGTTAGTTCGCTGAGTATGGTCGTCTACTGCACAGGTGACCTTAACGTGGATTAAGAGTCTGTGGACTGAGTGACAGCCAGCATTTCCTCACAGTGAGTTTCAATTCAAAAGCAAAGCTGACAACTTTTTGATGTGAGGTGACAGGATTAAAACAGATCCGCTGTACTGCCAGCTCAATCAAATTATAGATACTATATTTTAAAAGGGGGGAAAAAACCAAAAAAACATATAAAATGTGTTTTATGTGCATTTCAGGTGAACTGCACACTCTCATCTCCTGTGTCATGGTTGTGTGTCACCCTGCTTTCCACCCTAAGGCATGCTGGGACTGTGGGAAATGAGAGGACTTTATATTTTCTAAGTAGCTAATGCATAGCACTCTCTCATACTCAGATTAAAAAGATTGCAACACACACTTTGGAGATAAATAAATGTCATCAACAATAGGAACGCAGGAGCTGCAGATCTCATGCAGTCTGCTCTGTTCTGACCTACACTCACCAGATCTCACAATCAAACTCAGTTTAGTTGGTCTGATTCAATTAAAGGCTTTGATGGGCAAAACAAAACTGAATCTGGACAGATTTCAAATCTCGGCCGATATCTTAATGTAATAACTTTTTCATCATTTCACCCTGTTTTACTATTGTGTGTTCATTTTTGTGCCTACATTATTGTTAAATATTTTCAAAGTCAAAGTCAAAGTCAAAGTCAGCTTTATTGTCAATTCTGCAGTATGTACAGGACAAACAGAGAATCGAAATTGCGTTACTCTTCAACCCTTTGTGACAGGACATATATTAGAAAAGAGATAAATAAAAAACTGTACAATCTAAATAAAAACTGTACAATCTAAATAGAAACTGTACAAATTAAGTAAGTAAAAACTGTACAATCTAGATAAAAACTGTACAAACTAAGTAAAAATTGTACAAACTAAACAATGAAACATTGAGAATGTAATAGTGCAAATGTAAACGGTAGTGCAAAAAGAACTAGAAAATTCCCCCTGGGAAATTTTGAAAGGGACACGGGGTGCGTTCGAGCCGACAAAATTATCTACGTTTTAAAGTTTGAATGAAGTCTCTAGGACAAAGTATGGCCGAGCAGCGGACAATTGAAAAAGGCTGAAATTTGAGGAAATTTCCCCATTCATTTCTTATGGGAAATTTATCGCAGTTGTTTGCGTCTTACGTCGGCCTTCGATGGTCATAGCTCGAAAACCGTAAGAGATATCAAAATGTGCCGAGGGTCATTTTGAGCCGACAAAATTATCTACGTTTTAAAGTTTGAATGAAGTCTCTAGGAGAAACTATGGCGAAGCAGCGGACAATTGAAAAAGGCTGCAATGTGAGAAAACGGCAGATATCAGAGGTAGTCAGTCCCTGATTAATGAATTGCTCTCAGCTGTGTTTCTGTGGCTTTCTCCTTGTCTGTCTCTGTTGATCACCTCAGCTGTCTGTGTCTGCTTCTCTCCTCTGCTTCATGTCTCTGTTAACATGAATTAATGAACTGAATCAATAAACATGAATGGAGCTAATGCTAACGGAGCTAACAGAGCTAACACTAACGGAGCTAACAGCGCGAATACAGCTAACAGCTCTAACGCTAACAGAGCTAACTGTGCTAACAGAGCTAATAGAGCATTTGTCTGTGTGTGTGTGTTTATGTATCTGTCATTGTGTGTGACTGCGTATGTGTGTGTCTTCGTCTGTTTGTGTGTGTGTGTCTGCTTGAACTACACAAGCAGCCCAACCAGCTCCTACATGGAGATGTGTCTGGTATATGTGTGTCTGAATGTGTGTGTGTGTGTGTGTTTGTTTGTGTGCGTGTGTAACTTCTGCCCCACCTGCTGATAATTACCTCTCTACCTCTCCCACTTTTTACCTGTTCCTGTTCAGTTTTGACGTGCTTGTTTTTAATCACTTTTTAGCTGTTGGTTAGCCCTGCTTGTGTGTGCGTTTGTGTGACTACTGTCTCAACCTTTTTGGCAAAGCGCTTGGTGAAGCTGAGTTTAACTGTTTGTTGGACGGAGATTGTTTTCAAACAATGCCCTTGTTTTGACTGAGCTCGTTAAGATAATCATTCTCAGGCTTGTTGTCCTGCAGATGTGTGTGCGTGGGTTATTGACCGGTGTGTGTGTAAATGACAGTTACACCTGTTAACTGAAAAGCGGCTTTTTCGCTGTCGGTTTCTTCCGAACAACTTGCGATTGTGTCAAAACCGTAGCTGCTATCAAAAAACCGATTACACTGTGAGATGCGGACAAGTCTGGGCCAGATGTACGTGTGTTTTATGTCCAGATATTCTTTAGAAAAATGACAAAATGGTCGACTTAAAAAGACTCTGCCACTCAGAGAACAGGAGTTTGTATTGTATGCAGTGAGATTTGGGTTCGGCGAACCTCCTGAACTAAATCCTCTGGTGAGAGAACCGTACCTCGTATCAGAGTGTACTATAGATCATCGGACTCCCGAGAACTTCCTGAGTCCGACCATCATCTCGTTTTATTCCTGACACAACAACTTTTCGTTTTATGGCGATCTAAAGACAGGAGGCATTTCTGCTTTGCTCACAAAACAGCTCTGAATTTTAACATGGGACTTAATGGGAGAACAGGAGGGCGCTGGCTGCACAAAACGTCTCACTATTTAAATTCAGTAAGTCTCTCGGCTTTTTCGAGGACATCACACGAAAGAGGACAAGTTTGTCTACAAAATGAGCCCAAAATTATGCGTGTAGAGTGTAATTTGTGGCCGTAGCGACGAGAAAAAGAGAAGATTTTCAGATCGTTTTTAGACTCTGTGCCACTCTAGCACGCACTCTAGCACGAACATTCCGCGCAATACACACCCATTATAATCTCAAAATTTCCCGCCAAACGATCACTGTCATTGAACAGTGACTGATCAAAAACTATAGGACCAATCAAAATGTGGATGAACACACCAATAGACCAGACTTGGGTCTACATTTTAAAGTTGAAATGAAGTCTCTCGGTGAATGTATGCCTGAGCTACAGATGTTTGAAAAACTCCAATTTCAATCTTGTTTTTTTCGCCCGTCCCATTCATTTCTTATGGGAAATTTATCGCAGTTTTTCGCGTCTTACGACGCGAAAAACTGCGATAAATTTGAGAAAAGTAATAGCACACCGATCCCGAACAATACGCACGTTTTGATATATAATTTGCGAGGGTTTTCTCAAAGCTGTGGGACGAGTTTGAGGACGAAAACTTGGAGGAAGATGAAAAATAATAACTAGAAAATTCCCCCTGGGAAATTTTGAAAGGGACACGGGGTGCGTTCGAGCCGACAAAATTATCTACGTTTTAAAGTTTGAATGAAGTCTCTAGGAGAAACTATGGCGAAGCAGCGGACAATTGAAAAAGGCTGCAATGTGAGAAAACGGCAGATATCAGAGGCAGTCAGTCCCTGATTAATGAATTGCTCTCAGCTGTGTTTCTGTGGCTTTCTCCTTGTCTGTCTCTGTTGATCACCTCAGCTGTCTGTGTCTGCTTCTCTCCTCTGCTTTATGTCTCTGTTAACATGAATTAATGAACTGAATCAATAAACATGAATGGAGCTAATGCTAACGGAGCTAACAGAGCTAACACTAATGGAGCGAACAGCTAACGGTGCGAATAGAGCAAACGGCGCTAGCGCAACCAGAGCTAACTGTGCTAACAGAGCTAATAGAGCTAGCGGCGTTTACAAGGGGGCGGGGGGATGGGGTTTTCATTATGCATTTGTCTGTGTGTGTGTGTTTATGTATCTGTCGTTGTGTGTGACTGCGTATGTGTGTGTCTTCGTCTGTTTCTGTGGCTTTCTCCTTGTCTGTCTCTGTTGATCACCTCAGCTGTCTGTGTCTGCTTCTCTCCTCTGCTTCATGTCTCTGTTAACATGAATTAATGAACTGAATCAATAAGCATGAATGGAGTTAATGCTAACAGAGCTAACAGAGCTAACACTAACGGAGCTAACACCAACGGAGCGAACAGCTAACGGCGCGAATAGAGCTAACGGCGCTAACGCTAACAGAGCTAACTGTGCTAACAGAGCTAATAGAGCTTACGGTGTTAACAAGGGGGCGGGGGGATGGGGTTTTCATTATGCATTTGTCTGTGTATGTGTGTTTATGTATCTGTCATTGTGTGTGACTGTGTATGTGTGTGTCTTCGTCTGTTTGTGTGTGTGTGTCTGCTTGAACTACACAAGCAGCCCAACCAGCTCCTACATGGAGATGTGTATAGTATATATGTGTCTGAATGTGTGTGTGTGTGTGTGTGTGCGTGTGTGCCTGTGTAACTTCTGCCCCACCTGCTGATAATTACCTCTCTACCTCTCCCACTTTTTACCTGTTCCTGTTCAGTTTTGACGTGCTTGTTTTTAATCACTTTTTAGCTGTTGGTTAGCCCTTTTTGTGTGTGTGTTTGTGTGACTACTGTCTCAACCTTTTTGGCAAAGCGCTTGGTGAAGCTGAGTTTAACTGTTTGTTGGATGGAGATTGTTTTCAAACAATGCCCTTGTTTTGACTGAGCTCGTTAAGATAATCATTCTCAGGCTTGTTGTCCTGCAGATGTGTGTGCGTGGGTTATTGACCGGTGTGTGTGTAAATGACAGTTGCACCTGTTAACTGAAAAGCGGCTTTTTCGCTGTCGGTTTCTTCCGAACAACTTGCGATTGTGTCAAAACCGTAGCTGCTATCAAAAAACCGATTACACTGTGAGATGCGGACAAGTCTGGGCCAGATGTACGTGTGTTTTATGTCCAGATATTCTTTAGAAAAATGACAAAATGGTCGACTTAAAAAGACTCTGCCACTCAGAGAACAGGAGTTTGTATTGTATGCAGTGAGATTTGGGTTCGGCGAACCTCCTGAACTAAATCCTCTGGTGAGAGAACCGTACCTCGTATCAGAGTGTACTATAGATCATCGGACTCCCGAGAACTTCCTGAGTCCGACCATCATCTCGTTTTATTCCTGACACAACAACTTTTCGTTTTATGGCGATCTAAAGACAGGAGGCATTTCTGCTTTGCTCACAAAACAGCTCTGAATTTTAACATGGGACTTAATGGGAGAACAGGAGGGCGCTGGCTGCACAAAACGTCTCACTATTTAAATTCAGTAAGTCTCTCGGCTTTTTCGAGGACATCACACGAAAGAGGACAAGTTTGTCTACAAACTGATCCCAAAATTATGCGTGTAGAGTGTAATTTGTGGCCGTAGCGACGAGAAAAAGAGAAGATTTTCAGATCGTTTTTAGACTCTGTGCCACTCTAGCACGCACTCTAGCACGAACATTCCGCGCAATACACACCCATTATAATCTCAAAATTTCCCGCCAAACGATCACTGTCATTGAACAGTGACTGATCAAAAACTATAGGACCAATCAAAATGTGGATGAACACACCAATAGACCAGACTTGGGTCTACATTTTAAAGTTGAAATGAAGTCTCTCGGTGAATGTATGCCTGAGCTACAGATGTTTGAAAAACTCCAATTTCAATCTTGTTTTTTTCGCCCGTCCCATTCATTTCTTATGGGAAATTTATCGCAGTTTTTCGCGTCTTACGACGCGAAAAACTGCGATAAATTTGAGAAAAGTAATAGCACACCGATCCCGAACAATACGCACATTTTGATATATAATTTGCGAGGGTTTTCTCAAAGCTGCGGGGTGAGTTTGAGGACGAAAACTTGGAGGAAGATGAAAAATAATAATAATAACTAGAAAATTCCCCCTGGGAAATTTTGAAAGGGACACGGGGTGCGTTCGAGCCGACAAAATTATCTACGTTTTAAAGTTTGAATGAAGTCTCTAGGAGAAACTATGGCGAAGCAGCGGACAATTGAAAAAGGCTGCAATGTGAGAAAACGGCAGATATCAGAGGCAGTCAGTCCCTGATTAATGAATTGCTCTCAGCTGTGTTTCTGTGGCTTTCTCCTTGTCTGTCTCTGTTGATCACCTCAGCTGTCTGTGTCTGCTTCTCTCCTCTGCTTTATGTCTCTGTTAACATGAATTAATGAACTGAATCAATAAACATGAATGGAGCTAATGCTAACGGAGCTAACAGAGCTAACACTAATGGAGCGAACAGCTAACGGTGCGAATAGAGCAAACGGCGCTAGCGCAACCAGAGCTAACTGTGCTAACAGAGCTAATAGAGCTAGCGGCGTTTACACGGGGGCGGGGGGATGGGGTTTTCATTATGCATTTGTCTGTGTGTGTGTGTTTATGTATCTGTCGTTGTGTGTGACTGCGTATGTGTGTGTCTTCGTCTGTTTCTGTGGCTTTCTCCTTGTCTGTCTCTGTTGATCACCTCAGCTGTCTGTGTCTGCTTCTCTCCTCTGCTTCATGTCTCTGTTAACATGAATTAATGAACTGAATCAATAAGCATGAATGGAGTTAATGCTAACAGAGCTAACAGAGCTAACACTAACGGAGCTAACACCAACGGAGCGAACAGCTAACGGCGCGAATAGAGCTAACGGCGCTAACGCTAACAGAGCTAACTGTGCTAACAGAGCTAATAGAGCTTACGGTGTTAACACGGGGGCGGGGGGATGGGGTTTTCATTATGCATTTGTCTGTGTATGTGTGTTTATGTATCTGTCATTGTGTGTGACTGTGTATGTGTGTGTCTTCGTCTGTTTGTGTGTGTGTGTCTGCTTGAACTACACAAGCAGCCCAACCAGCTCCTACATGGAGATGTGTATAGTATATATGTGTCTGAATGTGTGTGTGTGTGTGTGTGTGCGTGTGTGCCTGTGTAACTTCTGCCCCACCTGCTGATAATTACCTCTCTACCTCTCCCACTTTTTACCTGTTCCTGTTCAGTTTTGACGTGCTTGTTTTTAATCACTTTTTAGCTGTTGGTTAGCCCTTTTTGTGTGTGTGTTTGTGTGACTACTGTCTCAACCTTTTTGGCAAAGCGCTTGGTGAAGCTGAGTTTAACTGTTTGTTGGATGGAGATTGTTTTCAAACAATGCCCTTGTTTTGACTGAGCTCGTTAAGATAATCATTCTCAGGCTTGTTGTCCTGCAGATGTGTGTGCGTGGGTTATTGACCGGTGTGTGTGTAAATGACAGTTGCACCTGTTAACTGAAAAGCGGCTTTTTCGCTGTCGGTTTCTTCCGAACAACTTGCGATTGTGTCAAAACCGTAGCTGCTATCAAAAAACCGATTACACTGTGAGATGCGGACAAGTCTGGGCCAGATGTACGTGTGTTTTATGTCCAGATATTCTTTAGAAAAATGACAAAATGGTCGACTTAAAAAGACTCTGCCACTCAGAGAACAGGAGTTTGTATTGTATGCAGTGAGATTTGGGTTCGGCGAACCTCCTGAACTAAATCCTCTGGTGAGAGAACCGTACCTCGTATCAGAGTGTACTATAGATCATCGGACTCCCGAGAACTTCCTGAGTCCGACCATCATCTCGTTTTATTCCTGACACAACAACTTTTCGTTTTATGGCGATCTAAAGACAGGAGGCATTTCTGCTTTGCTCACAAAACAGCTCTGAATTTTAACATGGGACTTAATGGGAGAACAGGAGGGCGCTGGCTGCACAAAACGTCTCACTATTTAAATTCAGTAAGTCTCTCGGCTTTTTCGAGGACATCACACGAAAGAGGACAAGTTTGTCTACAAACTGATCCCAAAATTATGCGTGTAGAGTGTAATTTGTGGCCGTAGCGACGAGAAAAAGAGAAGATTTTCAGATCGTTTTTAGACTCTGTGCCACTCTAGCACGCACTCTAGCACGAACATTCCGCGCAATACACACCCATTATAATCTCAAAATTTCCCGCCAAACGATCACTGTCATTGAACAGTGACTGATCAAAAACTATAGGACCAATCAAAATGTGGATGAACACACCAATAGACCAGACTTGGGTCTACATTTTAAAGTTGAAATGAAGTCTCTCGGTGAATGTATGCCTGAGCTACAGATGTTTGAAAAACTCCAATTTCAATCTTGTTTTTTTCGCCCGTCCCATTCATTTCTTATGGGAAATTTATCGCAGTTTTTCGCGTCTTACGACGCGAAAAACTGCGATAAATTTGAGAAAAGTAATAGCACACCGATCCCGAACAATACGCACATTTTGATATATAATTTGCGAGGGTTTTCTCAAAGCTGCGGGGTGAGTTTGAGGACGAAAACTTGGAGGAAGATGAAAAATAATAATAATAATAAGAAGAAGAAGAAGAAGAAACGCGCGGGATAGTAATAAGTGACTCGGGGCTACGCCCCGAGTCACTGGCTCCTGCAGCAGAGCTGCAGGAGCCAGTGCCTCGGAGCGTGCCCCGTGTCCCTAATAAGAAGAAGAAGAAGAAGAAACGCGCGGGATAGTAATAAGTGACTCGGGGCTATGCCCCGAGTCACTGGCTCCTGCAGCAGAGCTGCAGGAGCCAGTGCCTCGGAGCGTGCCCCGTGTCCCTAATAATAAGAAGAAGAAGAAACGCGCGGGATAGTAATAAGTGACTCGGGGCTACGCCCCGAGTCACTGGCTCCTGCAGCTATGAAATAGCTGTAGGAGCCAGTGACTCGGGACGTTGCCCCGTGTCCCTAATTAGCTTAACAACTTAGCTTCTCAGCTGCTCTCACGATGCGCTGGAGGTTCTTCCTGCAGGACGTGGAGCAGGCGCCATACCACACGGTGATGCTGCTGGTCAGGACGCTCTCAATGGTGCTCTCAATTTTCTTTGTGTTTAGCTTTTTTTATTGGTTTGCTTCATCATATATTTTTGTTATACAAATAATATTATACTATTTATTCATATATTTCATGAAACAGTAGTACCCTTCAAATAGTTCTGATGACATGGTCAATTGTAAATGGACTGTATTTATATAATGCTTTTCTAGTCTGACGACCACTCAAAGCGCTGCGTTCACCTTTTCACACACATTCATTCATACTTTGGCTGGGCCACCTACTTATTACAAGCTTTTAACCATGCACACACATCCACACACAGATGGCACAGCATCAGGGGCAAGGGGTTCAGTATCTTGCTCAAGGATACTTTGACATGTAAACGACCATCTGATAAGTGGACGACCCCTCTACCTCCTTAGTCCCAGAAGGCTTTGTTTTCAGAAAAATGGGACAATTCCAGTACAGTGGCAATGGGTTGTCTTTAGGTCACACACCACACTATTGGGTTGGCCAGCAGTTGTTTCATATTCTACCACTAGGGTTCTCTACATTTCCTATTTCCTTTAACCAGTTACAAAAAGCTTTAAAGGCAATACAAATAAAATACAAATAATTTTCAAAAAGCAAAGGAAATTTCAAGCACAAAACAAACACAACTGGCAAACAATCGCTTGTAAAATCAATAATGTCTTTAAAATAACTTATTAAAACTATGAATGTCATGTATGTGTTTTATGATTGAAATTCGAACATTTTACTATGTTCACTATGTTTCATACAAGTTAAATTTCCTCACACACCTGCTGACAAAACCTGTGCTAAATCCATCTTTTCATCTCCTACTTTCTTTTCACCCTTTTTTCCCAATGAGGTATAATCATTGGTCAATTCCCAAAGCCCCACCACCAGCCTTCTCGACCCTATCCTATTGAGACGAGTCGTGTCTTGCTCTGACCTTCTTTTCTACATCCACCTCACCAGTTCCTCTTTGACAGCTGGTTGTTTTCTGAACACTCTTAAAGCAGCAAGAGTAAACCCTATTTCAAAATATCTACACTCAACCCATCTGATGTCTAGAATTACAGACTTATCTCTCTTCTAGCTTTTTGACAATCTGAAACTTGGGTGGCACCACAAACCTCTGTTTGTCTGGCTGACATCTCTCATCGATATTAACATAACAACTGGGGCTAAATCTGGCTAAGACTGAGTTGCTTTTCCATCCAGAGAAAGGATCTCCCATCAACGACCTCACCATCAACAGTGGGACCTCTGTGGACAGCAAGGAACCCGAGTGAGACATTGGATGACCAGCAGTCTTTCACTGCCTATATCGTTGCAACAACCATGCTCCACAGCATCAGAATAATATATCCATCCCTTACCCAAAAGGAGAAACAGCTTTTAGTCAAGTAAGTAAGCTTGATTTCCAGAGCAGTTTTTAGTGCTTCACACACATAAAACACACAAAAAAAGGAAAGAAAGAAAGCCTAGAATGGAGATCAACAGAAAGGCTTGCCTATAAAAATGATATTTAAAAAAAGGAGATAAATCCATTCCATCCAATTTGTTTTCCAGTTGAAGTGGGAAGGAAAAAATGCTGAGATTAGAGGTTCGGAGTGATCAAGAAGTGGAAGAGGGGATAAGGATCAGGACTATAACTTGGGGCAAGGTCATGCAGAGCCTTATAAGTAATCAACAGGATCTTGTAGTTTAATCTGAATTGTACAGGAAGCCAGTGGAGGGAAGCAATAACAGGGGAAATCTGGGACCATCGCCTAGTCGTTGTTAACAGCCTGGCAGCTTGTATTCTGAACTAATTGTAAACAGTGTAAAAGGAAATACAATAATCAAAGTGCGAGAAAGTAAAAGTGTGAATCAATAGATCAAGCTCTGTAGAAGACAACAGTACATCTGAATTCAGCAATATTTCTTGCTGAGGAAAACAGGACTGAACAAACGTGCGTTTCTGGGTTACTGTAGTAGGTAGTAAAGGTGCATCAAAGATAGTAAATCTTATTCAGGGACATAGGGACAAAACTAAGTCAAGGGTGTGCCTGCAGAGACATGTTAAATGATGATTCAGCAAATTGATACGTACAATTTTAAAAGTTAGACTTTTAAAAATGATAAAAGAACCAAAACTAAAAGGAATACAAGTGACATGATTCCTAAAAAAGAGTTGCAATACCACCATCCCGGCCAGTTAACGTAGGTGTATTCAGAAAATTGTCACTAGGTGGCCAGAGCTCAACTAGAGTGGAGCACTCCCCAGGTTTAAGACAGGTCTTAGTAAAGAATAGGACTCTAGGTTATGGGATGTAATTAGATCATTAGGCCTCACAGTTGAAAACACAGAGTGTATAGGGGAGTGGTTATTAGAGATAAGCCTCATCCTAAGGACTACTGAATGAGGCAAGGGATGCAGTTGGGTGGGCTAAATGCATGTCACAACGTAAAAGACGAGTTACAGGAGCACAAAGTCGATGCACTGCTTGTTGATAAAAGGAGTGAACCAAAGTTCAGGGAGTGGAGCAGGCTTGGGGCTTGGGTTTAGAGGAAGGCACACGTGTCCTTGCCCGAAGCCAGGACCTCAGCTGAAAGGATGGGCTCCCCTCCATGGTGAAAACCAGACCATAGTGACACTGTTGGCAGCAGCAGAGGCTGAGCACTCGATGAGGGGCTGGTTCCTCGGGTGCTGCTCCAGCAACCCAGTGTGGAGAGGTGTCTGGCTTGGGCAGTAGCAACAGATGAAAACTCCAGGATTAGCTTCCTTGTCTTTGAGATCCTACTTCGGCTGTATCATGTTACCATGTTACAGGACGACCAATCTCATTTTTTGCATTTTCATCATTGCAAGTGTGACAGAAGTTTAGGAGGACTGCTGAATGAAAGAGCCACGTCTTGGCACAGAAAATGGCCCTCTGACTGATGGAATTTCAGAAATTGATTTCTGACCATTTCCATGCCAGATGTCTTTGTTTACTTGCTTTTGGATGGCATTCTTGGGCAACTTTGTCCATGTCTGTTAAATGACGGTAGAATGGGAATTGACCAGTTGATTGATGTAGGACTTGATGCATTGTTTTAGATGCTGATAAGTCACCACCAAATTGTATGTTTGAGTATTAGAAAACACATTTTAGGGTACTCCTATAAAGGACAGCTAAATATATACAAATTACAAGTAAAACTTAGTAATAATTGCAGATCAACCTCTGGTAGCTGTGTCAAGGTCATATGAGACATTGTTTGAGGAAGAAGAAACTGTCTCTTAATCACACACTATCTTTTAGTTTGTCACAGGACAATGTTGCAGTGTCTCAATTTGGGAATGGGGTCATCCAAAGTCCGTATTTCAGGCCAAATATTTCATTATGGACCAAAAAGGCAGTGCAGCAGAGAAATGCAGCCTTCTTTTGGCCACAGTCAGGACACAATGTGGATTGTGGTTCTTCCTGCCTTTGAAAAGGGACGCAGTTTGTGAAACTTCCACATCATACTCCAGTGCTACTTTCCAGTGCTTTTCTTTCTTTCTTTCTTTCTTTCTTTCTTTCTTTCTTTTTTCAATTTCTGAGTACTTTGTTGAACTGACAGTATCATGTAACTGCTGTTTCCTCCTAATGTTTTTGCATGCAGGAAAGTGTAACAGTGTATGACTGCAGTCCAGAAATTGGTTGCACTGGTTGCAATTGGTTGTAATGGTTTTTCCACTTCATTACTTTACATTTGCTGCATATGTCTCTAATGTGCCCTGTGGAGTTCTTTTTCGACACAGTCATATTTACATTAAATGTTTCATTTAGTCTGTGTCAAATCCCCGATCACAGATAGTAAAGCTACTCTGCACAGCTGTGACATTAGCTATAGCTAGCTAGTAATGTGCACACAGTTTGTGTTTCTGTTGTGATTCATAAAGCCACAGTGTTAATGTTTTCTTGAAACATTTTCAATTTGCATGTACAGTATGTGTCTTTGTCTCAAAATGTGCTGCCTCGATGCCAACTCTGTGCCATATCTAAAATTCACTTTGTGTCTCAACACACCTTAACATTAGTTTTGCTCCCAGTTACTGTCACAATTGATAGACAAAGCTGGTCAACATAGATAGATATGTATGGAAGAACATAATGATGAATGTATTCATACATCACACAAGAGCTCACTGAATAGATGATGATGAAAATGATGTGACTCATGATGTGACCTTCATAGTCAACAGATCTCAGTCCATCTGAAAACCTATGGAAGGCTTTGGATCAAAATATGCTAGAGAGTGCTCTCCACCACCATCATCAAAAGTCCAAAAGAATGAATATATTTTATAAGAATGATTGATGATGATTGATTGATGCTTGTCATTACTTGTTCAGTCTGTGTCCTCATCAATACCTGCGTGGACAGGAAAGTGTTCAGCATCTAGCTTGAAGAGTGCAAACTTGTGTTTGTGGGTTCACTCATTTTGTAATTCTCCCTGTGTTCAGGTAGAGCACCTTCATTCAGGTTCATAGCATGTTTAACGACAGGTCCATGAATAAGCAATCAGCTGCCTTGGGTTGTTTTGTGTTTTGCCTACTGATGGTATGCAGCGACCTGCAGTGACTTCTCCACTCCAGCAACGTTAAGGAATTCTGGGTAATCAATACATTCAGTGTCTCGAACTGAAATATGTATGACTGATATCAATATCAAAGCCAAGGATGCATGTCATGTTCATTCTCATTCTCTGAACTTCTTTGAAATGTGTTAATTAGTTTCAGTTTGTTAACTGCATATTGCTTTGAACGTCATTTCACAATTTACTGATTTACTTTAGAGAAAATGAATAAATAAGTAAAAGCATGATGCTTAATATCAGATCCCCCATTTGGTTCATCAGGTGGAATACTGGGTCTTGCGATTAATTTTATTTGATTATATTTGCGTCTGCTTGGCACCATGTACAACAGTTTAATTAAAGGAGGGAAAAGCCTGAACGCGAATTTAATTGAAGAGTAAATTGAATTATTGTATTTGTTCAGTCGTATTGCCCTGTGGGTGTACTCTGGATTTCATTTTACGCCATTGAAACTCCTGAGAGCCCAGCTCCCAGACATAACACTCATACACACAGAAATAGAGGCACAAATACACACACACACACACACACACACACACACACACACACACACACACAAATAAACAATGTTTATTTCATTTCATTGCATCACTGACATGCATTTATGAAGCCCCATAGGCACATAAAATTAAAGCCTTTCACTTTTAAAGCCTTCATTTGATGCACTGCAGTTTAATAAGTTTACTTTTAGTGGCTGTGGTGGGAAATAAGTAGAAATATAAAAAGGCATTTAAGAAAAGAAATCTAAATTAATTGGCAATTTTGTATGCAGATATGAGCATGTACCAAGATATGTGATGTGCTTTGGCATTGTATTTCTCTGTGGTTTGTTAACACACACACACACACACACACACACACACACACACACACACACACACAAACACACACACACTCCACAAGTCATCCACTTTTAACCACTCTATGATGCCCAGTGACTCAGGGGCAGAGCTGCTAAGCCTCCTGCAAGTTCACATCAGGGCAGCAAAATTTTGCATCATCACATCCTTTCAGTGAAGTGGGGTATTTAACAAGACTAAAGATGTAAGTAGATGCAGCAGCAGTTAATTTGAATGCTTATTAAGGCCAAACACTGATGAGATGAAGGCTCTCAAGACGAGTATTCAGAATCAGTATTACGGTGTCTCGCTGCCCTGCCTCTGTTTAATTGCTGTCCCATTCCCTGTCCGGCCAAAGCTTTATCAAACATGCTCTTGTCTGATGCCCTGCCTGGCTCGCTTCCTCTTCAGCCTCTACACTGCACACTTCATGGACAAAACTGCCACCTGCAATGTTTCCAGGCGATTCCGCAATCGTCTGCCCCATCACAGGGATACAGGGAACTGACCCAGGGATTTGTGTATTGGTGCCAGAGGAACCACCTCCAGATCAATGCAGGGAAAACCAAAGAGCTGGTTTTGGACTTTGGCAAGTGCAAACACCCTCCTCACCAGTGAACACCCAGGGAGCAGACATTAAGATGGAAGAATCCTAATAAACCAGACTGGAATGACAACACAAATGGAAGGCAGGAGGGGAGTGAATCTCCTGAGGCGACTCAGGTGTTTTGTAGTGAGGGGGGCACTCCTGAGGCCCTTTTTTGTCTCTGATGGCACCAGTCATCGTCTAGCGTCAAGCAACTCCTGGTCCTGGGATGCCCCCTTGACCCAGTGGAGGTGGCAGGAGAAGGGGTGAGAATGATGGCTGATATCATCCCTGTTAGACAACACATCCCACCCCATCCAGGACACTGACAGAACTGGGCAGCTCCAGGACAGAGATATATCATAGGTCCTCTCTGCTACTGTCAATCAACACTGCTCCCAGTAGACCACACACACTGAAACATGCAATGTCTGTAGCTACTAAACTGGGCAATATTATTTTACTATGAGCATTTCTGTGTGCAATAATGTGAATTCAGCTACTATCAGTTTGATTTGCTATGTTTATCTTGCTTATTTATCATCTCTTCCAGTTTTTTTTTTTTTTTTTTACTAATTCTTCTTACTATTACACTATCTCATTTGCTGCTCTAACAATCTGGGATTAATAAAGGATTATCTTGATATTTTCAGTCTGATTTGTTCTTCTAGCAGAGGGACACAAAATAATTACACCAGGAAGATTAAGAATCCTATCACCTTCTACAGAATACGCTAATATACTATGAATCTGTTTTCTGTTTTATTTTGACAGAAACGTAACTGCTGCCTGGATTATGTTCACTTGCAACATTTCTTTTTCCATGAAATGTGACATCCTTGGTATCCAAAACAGGCAGGGCGTTAAAGGGAGGGTGGACAGTACACACTACATTATACTATATTTTGGTGTCTGCATATGTGGCCACACACACACACACACACACACACACATATATATATATAAAGGTGCTGCTGATACTGCTTGTATCATCCCTCCCATACTGAACATGTGTGTGTTGGCAGACAGATGGTCCTGAAGAGAAGAAGGGCAGCACGAGCTGGTTGTTGCACCTATGAAAACAAATGCATCATTTCTATGCAAATTGGCCATATACCTCAATCTATCACCATCAAAGGGCCTGACACCTGTTGTGAATATGCATGAGTTTATGGCAATTAAAAGCAGGAGAGTAGTAGGAGAAGGAGACGATGATAGCACAGGCAGGAAGAGCTATGGACCATTCAGCACTACCGAGACGTAATTCCACTCCTCCACACCACTTCACCCAGCTACTTTATTGGTTTTGTAATTGAAATCTTCTTTCCTCTTCAGTCCTTGCAATCCAACTCCCACTGTGCTGTTTTATCCTACTTGGGCTGTTGGGGTGTTCTTTATCTCTCTGTCCAGATTAATCACTGGTATTCCACCCCTAATTTTCAACTGAACACCTGATGATATACCCAAAGTAAAATGTCCGCCGCTACTTAAAAAGAATGACTATATGCAAAAACAAAGTCTTGTCATAACAATTAACTTTTTCAGATTTCTTACAAACGTCTGGTCAACTTTAAGCACTGTGGAAACAGCTACTTTAATTTATCATTAAAGCTTAATTCTGGTTTATTACAGCTCGGGTCTTAATTTCAAAGTGTTGTCCATCACTTCCTTCATTTGAGATAAAACGGGATTGCAGAAAAGTCAAAATGTATTTGTGGTAGTTTTAAAATAGTAATGCCAGTTTTTCCAAAGGAGAACACTGATTAGTTTACGTTTCAATTGAAAATACATGTATTTTTGTCACTGAAACAATGAAATGAAATTCGGTACATTAGTTTTCCATTTAGATGGGAAAAAAAGCCAATGGTTTAGTCAGATTATCTAAACTATTTTATCCGGAGAAAATACAGAAAGTGAATGCACCCAAAATGTTGCTAATAATGTGTGCACACTCACATTGGACTTAAAGGATAACTTTCGTTTTTTACAACCTGGACCTTATTTGTAGCATTAAATATGACCATTTACTCAGCCAGACAACTTTGGTGGCATTTGGAGTCGTTTTGAAGAAATTAGCCCAAGAGGAGCGGCGCGTAAATCCGTATAATGCGAGTACTCGGGGCATCCATGCGCAGCCTCTATAAACGCTAATTTCTGGGGCTAATTTCTTCAAAACGACCCCAACTGCCACCAAAGTTGTCTGGGTGAGTAAATGGGCGTATTTAATGCAACAAATAAGGTCCAGGTTGTAAAAAAACAAAAGTTATCCTTTAATGAGTACGTAAAGTACATGGAGTGGAATACAAGCACAGCACACTTCTGTTTTAATTCATTCTCACTTTGTGATTGATCAGAGAAAATCCCCTCGCTTATATGACAAAAATAGGTGTTACCATGATTGCCAAATGACACACCAGAGTTCAAATGACAGCTCTAACACCAGCCCAAACAAACCAAAACAAAATGGGCAAACACACTTGATTTCATTTGAACTGAACAACACAGGATAAGTTTGTAAGTACCCCAATAGTCCAGATTGGTGACATATATTGTACACTGCCAATAATCTGAGCCAACAAAGACTGGAATACACCAAACTTTCTTTCTTTTTCATGTAGAACAGTTCACCACCACTCAACAGTCTACTAAACCATGAAGATCTTGCAGTCAAACAGGGGTTTGATCTGCCTTTCTAGCAATTCTTCGAGCAGTTCTCTCAGAAGGCTTTCTTGGTCTTTCAGACCTTAGCTTGACCCCCACTGTTCCTGTTAACTGTCATTTCTTAATTTTCAGATTGCCAGGCAGCTTCTTAGATGAGCCCATGGCTACTGATTGTTGGGACAAGGTTTGAGGAGTGAGGACTTATAAAGCTTTGAAATTTGCATCACTTGGCCTTTCCCAGTGATGATTTTGATCAAGCCATAGCCCTAACAAGCTAATTACAGTCTGAGACCTTAATTAAAGTTATATGACTGCTCAGAATATTGACGAGAATGTTTCATCTTTAATTTTTTTGCGTTTAAGATATCAGCTCATCTTCCACTAACTTAACTATTCACAGTAACATACTTTTTGGGATGCCCAAACCTTTTCATGTAGCTGTATGTATGCACAATGGTCACAGCAATTTTGGACATTACGAGTTTCAGCATCTCTTGTGCAAAATACTTAAAAAATACACAGAGATGGAGACTATTTTTGAAAGGACAACATAATATGTGATTAACTCACATTAATGTGTGAGTGGAATTAACAAAGTATAGAGTGGAAACTGAAGTATGCAGCTGGAGACAGAGGAGAAGGGACGATGCAGGGCAAAGGACAAATCTCAGTTCAACAGGTTCAAGCTTGCATCAAAGAGAGAGCATTATTTTCCTGTCATATGTGTGTACTTCATGTGTGTACACGTGTTCAAGCTCCTCATCATCAGTCGTAATGTGGTGAAAGTGTACATCTCCGTTAACTCTGCTTCTGATCTAATGATATTCATTGATACAGTGGAGTGTGGCCCCAGCTTACTGAGCAGAAAGTAATTAGTTACACTTCTAAAGCCGAGCTAAACCTCACTGACGATATGCTGCTTGTTTCCCCTAAAATGTATGTGCAGCTCAAGTCTGTGTGCAGGCGTGTGTGATGATGTATGACATTTTACGCTCTGTGGGCTGCAAAATAATAACACAATCAGTGAAATTGGCAAACAACCTAAACAATGTTTTGCTTTTAAGTTACATCGCTCACCTTATATTTCACATCCATCTTCACATATCATCCGCAGCCATCTCTTGAAAATTGTGTTTGTGTGGTGTGCACACATTCTCACTGCACATTCTTCTTTAACAAATACCAGTTCATGTGTGAGACAAGGCATATGCATGATGTTTGTGCATACACATTGTTTATACAGCTATGTAGCACGGCCTTTACAAGAGTGCAAATAAAATGAAACACTATTATAAAGGAGTATGCTAAAATGTTTACCATTTAGGTCAAAACACACAATGTTTATTTCTGCACTGAGGTATGCAACAGAGCAGACAAATTTGGCATAAATATTCTTGCCTTGAAATGCTCAGGTATTGTGTCCTGCACCCTCACTAATGTCTCTTTAGGCCTATTCACGCAGCACAAGCAAACATCTCAAGGATACAGCCAGATGGAATGAATGATATATGAGACTGGCAAAGCCTTAAGAACTTCTCTGACTCCTTTCCAAATAGCCTTGTTTACAAAACTCTGCTGGCAGTGCTGGGGGTGTTGCTGTATAGCAATCACTAATTATTAGTCATGTGCTGTATGTTGTTTGTATGCTGAGAAAGAGAAACGATTTGTGTGACAGTGTGTGTGTGTGTGTGTGTGTGTGAAGGCCAAAAGAAGGCTTAAGATAAAAAGTATATCCTGAGCTGAGCCTCTCCTCCTACTGGTGTATTCTGGTATTACTCAGAAAGACAAAAACAGTGACCCTGTCCTTACGAACACCTTCAAGACGATTTATATAAACAACTTCATTGAGATAAATAAGACAGAAAAAAGGCTGATACAATTTCAGGGTTATTGGTAGTCCACCCACCCAAATTATATCACATCAGTGCTGTTTTTTAGATATTGGGGACAGGATGTCAAACAATATCATTATGTTGTTTTATGGGACTTGCTTTTTTAATGAGAAAATTCAAAAAATTCCAATTATTCCACTGTATAATGCCCTTAATAATTCCTCAAATGGAACAAAACAGTAGTGTCCATAGCATGCACACTACTTTTTGCTAATAGTCCCACAAATATAATGTGCTACGTTTTGTAGGTGGAAAAATTAGCCTTATGCAAATTATGTGCTGCATTTCCTTATAAACAAACTGAGCTGGGCTCTGGCTGCTATAATAACAACAACTGCTGCCGCACTAAAATAAACACTGAAGGTTTTGTCGTCCGGCACCTGGTCAACCACCACTTCTTCACTTATGTACAAAGTAACCTGATAATGCAGGCTTTACCAAAGGTCACATCATGGGGTCACAGCAGCACCATTGAAGAACACAGAAATAGAAATGGGACACCCTGAGCTCTCACAAGAGAGATCCTCACACGAATGTGCACATTAGGGCCACAAGACTGCAAGGGTGGAAACTGGGACAGGATCCGTCAATCTCAGAGGAAATACTGATTTTCCTTGTTTCTTTCTGTTTGATTCATTCTGTTTACATCCTGAATGTGTTGTTGTTGTTATTGCTATACAGTCTGCTTTTGTAACAAGAGGCACCCATCATCATCAGGCCTGTATCAACCACAGTGCCATCCATTTCACCTCCTTGTCTGGATTTTTTTTTGTTTTTTCTGCCATCACACATTGGACTGAATGACACATTTGGAAGGGACTCTCAAATGTACATTAGGATTGAGAGAGAAAGAAAATGACCCAGTAGGTGAGTTTTTATGCATTACGGGTCATTATACGAGCGGCCTGAGAGCCACTCAGCCACCATTAACCAAGATGAGGGACCAGCGGGACCACTTCCTGCCAGGAAGTAATGAGAGAAATGTGGAGTGCATGTTTAGGGGTGATGGTTTCAGATGTTCCATGTCTGGAAATTACAAAGGCCACACTCTGGACTGTAGCACTGAATCCATTAATAATGCACTGCCCAGAAGTAATTTTTAGCAAAATGTGCTTCTCTGCTACCTTAAGTGGAACTTGACTTACATAATGTGCATTATTGTACCTGCAGGGTCACTGCATATGCAACAGACTCAGCATCAAATTTGAAGCAGTGTGGGCGTCTGGAAAAACACTATGAAAATATCTAAACATTTGAATGAACCCTAAATGAATCGATGATTGCAGACACTAATGACACACAGAAATCAAACACATCGGCCAGCTTTATTCAGCACAGGGACTGCTCATACACAGCTATTAATATAAAGAAATCCTGCTTTATCCTGATTATTCAGTATGAGGATAATTAAAGTATGACAGCTCCTACCCATCAATCACATCATGGACCACAAACATTGATGGTTCATGTTTTTTTTTTTTTTATGCTTTTCTCAAAAAGACTTAAGATACAGAAAAATAGAATTGAATAGAATTTTGTTGTTCTGTCAGAGGAATGCCGGTGTGGGCCTGTCAGTACGTCCAACAGCAATTGGATTTCTGTAAAATGAATCACAACGACATAAGGATTTGTTTAATCAAATCAGCCCACAGCAAACCTAGAGTCACATCACTTCAGCATACGCTCACTATGCACAGAGAGAGAGCAGGATACAGGGCTATTAGGAGGCTAGAAGCACATTGGATAAAAAAAAAAAATAAAATGAAGGTGTGTCTCAATTCTTCCATGTTAAATATCGAGGTTTAGAGTCTCTTCTGTAAGTCTGTATGCTTGATTTTTGAGGATGCTGCTCATCTGCACCAAAAGAAATGCTGCTTACAGTACAAAACCTAAAAAAAATGTGGATCTCACTGCAGTGTGACAGCTTCAGGAAGATCTTGTAAAACAAGATTTGCATTTACTTATATTTAATATTCTTACTTAGTAGTAGTAAAATTCAAAAGTTTGACTGTTGTGCATCAGTGCATACTTTGCATGTTGCATCAACACTTCCTACAAAACTGTAAAATACAATTATTTATTTTATAGATATGACAATTAACATAGTGAACATACTGCATACATACCGCAATTAGTATTTGGCATACAGTAATAAGGCATTTAAGCCAGATTTCCAAGTCATGGACATGTGCTATGGATACAATGCTCTAACGAAAGTGAGTGGTTTGGAGGTACAAGTCCATATTACATACAGGAAAAGTACAAGAAGAGGTGAAAAAAATAACTGTTCTCTCCTGTTATAACTCTGCTTAGCTTTGAGTCCAGTCTCATTATGATAGATAGATAGATAGATAGATAGATAGATAGATAGATAGATAGATAGATAGATAGATAGAAGACAAAAAGAGTATCACTAAGTCATGTGCTCATCTTTGCTGTTTGCTAGAGATTGCTACCTCCCATCAGACAGGTTTCTAGCAACCTTGGTGGGTAACTAGTAATTTTATAATCTGCCTTCCTCGATATAAAACAGGAAATGCACAGTGCACAAGATAAAGCTGGAGGGCAGACAATGACAGAGGCTGTGCTGCATCCTGTTTGACAGTTTGCAGCACTGTCAGCTCAACAATATGTAACAGCCCTTGCAGAGAGAGATAGAGAGGTAAAGATCAATAAGGGACTCAGGGTCAATTTCAAATCCATGTGCATGATATTTTGTTGAAATGAGTTCTTGTGTCTGTCTGTGTGTGTGTGTGTCTGTGTGTGGACTGTGTCATGCCTCACGGCACAGATATGTGTGGACATGAAAGAGACAGGGAACAGCAGAAAGCTAAAGAAGTGCATGGGGGCAAAAGTTATCAAAACAAGGACAAAGGCCACAATCATATCACGATTCTAATGCATTATATTGACGTACTGTAATTTCACTACAGTGCAGTGGACAGCTCATCAATGCTTCAACATGCGGTGGAATAAGGGACAATTCACTAACTGCAAATTCTCAGATAAAAACAGTTTCTATTATATATAACTGAATTAACCATCTCATGGTTGTATGCCTCTGCCAATCAGTCATGTTACAGTTTACATCCATATCTGTCCAGACATATATAACATACGCAGGGAAGACTCTGAAGGAATTCTGTTCATGAGTTATCGTGTTGAATAATGAGCAGAAAAGTGTTTTTGCAGAACATTATGCTGTCACAGTGGAGCTTTGACATTCTGGACATCATTGTATTCACTGACATATTTGTGTGAAATGTTGTCATAATTAGCATATGAATTCTTGATTATTTTCAAACATACACAATGCACAGAGAAAGATGAGGATGGCACAGTAGGGGGGTTGATAGGAGCCTAAAAGCTCATTGGGTTAAAAAAATATATATAACATTTCTTTATTAAAAAGAAAAAATACAACTGTACACCTTCAAAATTCATGTTTTTCTTTAGCCAAATAAGGCGAGCTTAATAGCCTTTGTGAAACACACTTCGTTCACACTCGAAAAAAACAAAATTCCACTGTTTCAACGATCACCAGCTCTGGATTGTTTAAAGTAAACCCTGAATTCAATGATTTAGATGTGAAAGTATTCCAGCCTTCCTCTCACTCCTCTCCTGTCCCCGCCTGCCTTGTCTTTGTCATCCCCGGCGTCAGAGTCCTGGTCGCAGCCACTGACCACCTTAGCACTTTTTTCCCTATCATCAAATGGCCACTGTCAGTCTCTGAGAATGTGTTCATGATCCTTAATATTAGGGATTATTATTTAATTTATTAATTACTATTAATCGTTTACTTGTTATTCATTATTTGAAGATAATTCTTAAATATAACACTTTTAATATACCTCTCATCCCTCTGAAAAAGCTGTGCCAACAGTGATACATGACAACAATAGCTAAGTGAAGAACTGGCTTCTCCAGGAATTGATATTATTGTATGAAAGGGGCAGAGTAGCACAATGTGAACACACAGCACAACAAATCTGCAGCCAGAGGCAGATGGTGTGGGTTAATTAGCATAATGATATGAACCAATAATAAAAATACAGTTTGGTGAAGCAGTTCAGTTAATTTCTATACATCAGTATGTCAATTTAGGCCTTTTTTACATGTCACAGTCAGAAAAGCACAGGTATATTCCACTGTAGATATGAAAATAGGGCCAATCATCATTCTGCTGCCCTCCCTTTCTCGATTTCACACAAATACTTTTTTCACTAACAAATGAATTCAAATTGCATCTGGTGGCTGGTAAGCTACTGTCACTAAGGCGAAGTTTGTTGTGGATAAGAAATTAAATGCACTATAATGGCTGATAATTTAACTCTTAGGAAAAACTACTCCAACTTTCTCTTCACACTCGTTAATAAATCCTAATCAGATCATGGTATTCGAACCAGAACACCTTTAATGTGAAACATTTCTGCAAGAAGTGGTGAATTTCCATGATGGTAAAAAAACAAAACCAAACAAAACAAAAAGCAAGCTAAAAGTAGATTGTGATGAGTTAGTGAGTGAGAAGAGTAGTAGAAGGAAAACTCAGGAACTAGTGAGCATGACATTACAGTATTTGGTGAAATAAACAGCACTGTATTGGCTCACATTGTATATTATTAAATGCTGTTCTAAATTAACTCAACTTAATTCAACTACTTATTCGCTAATTCATTCCAATCACATCTACTTTTGAGGTAACCTAATGAAGACTTAATGTTGAAATGTCATAATAAAATATTGTTTTATTTTTCTCTTTTTCTCTACATTAATATGTCTGCCTGTTCAATAAATTACATTTATATAGATTTAAAATCATATTTTTAATATGAAATAATGTGTTTTTTGAAGACATTTTTTAAATGTGTATTTCTTGTCTTTTAAAAGTTTTTTTTTTATTATTTCAGTGGAGAAGAACAATAACAGTAACTGACAACAACAAATACAGTAACTCCAAGCTACTCCTATCTCTATTGATATTCTGATACACTGAATGCAATACTACACTACTGTTTCTGATGCCAGATGCTTATGTATAATGTCCTTATATAGGCTTATATTTGGAAACTTGACTGTATTTAGTATGGTTTACAGTTACATATAAAATAAAGAAATTAACTTTTGCAATTATCCTTATAACTGTGCATTATTTCACCTGCATTATTTTACCTGCTTAGAGTGGAACTAATCCAATCATTTTTACCAGTTTAAATATCTTTAAAACAAATGGTAGTTTTGGTTGAAGATCACTTTTTGCCATATCAGGGGCAATAGGTGATCTCACAGTTTTGTTGCACAGTGTAAATAACTGCTTCGGTTTCAGGGTCACTGTCAGACTGGCATGGCTTACTGAGACACTTGACCCGAACAGTGCCATTAATATCATTAGTCATTAACTCCTGTGCTTTTCCTAGTATTAGTAAAGATGTCTTCCATGAAAAGGTCTAATGTGCATTTAATAAGGCAAAAAGGGCCCTGGGTTTAAGCTTCGGGCAGAGAATAGGGATTAACAGAGTGTTTGATCTGTTTAGTGATGAGTTCTTACTTTTGGTGGAGCTAGGTTAGCAGCTGTAGTCTTTCTTCTTAACTAAGCTGAACAAATCCTGAACCTGTTTGTGTCTAAGACTGAACTCATCTCAACTAATCAACCTCATCATCTGATTCTAGGTCAAATGGAAAGATTTTGCAGACTGTCCCCCTAATTGTATCTTGAAAGAAAGGACGCCGCTTTGCCAAGACAAAGTGTGACAGTTAGTAGTTAAGTGTCACAGTTGCTTATTGTCTATGTATTCTGGGTTGATTGTGGCTCAGGAGATAGAGTGATCGCCCACTTATCAGTTCATGGTTCTAGCCCTTGCCCCTGTAAAGCTTTGATACTAGAAAAGTACTATATAAACACAGTCCATTTGCAGATGTGATTTACTATATATGCGTTCATATATGATCTGTACATTTTCTTTCATCACGAGTGAAACAGCAGCTGTCGTTCCAGACAGAGTGAAATAGATTAATTGTGTGACCATGTTTCGTCATTTTGATGTTTTCTGCTCACTGTGGGCAAGATGTAAATGTGAAGTGATGTGAGACACATCATCTTTTGTCGAGACATGCCTGCCAATAGTGTTGAAGGAACAAGCATAAAAATAAGCTTTAGTCTGCTTCCGAGTGATGAATAAGATAAGATAAGATAAGATAAGATAAGATAAGATAAGATAAAACTTTATTTATCCCCAGCTGGGGAAACTTGGGCATTACAGCAGCATGGAAAGAAAAATAGCAGCAGAGGTAGAGAACATATTATCTATTTAATTAAACAAAATACTATAATAATAAAAAGTAGACTATATATATGTATATATTTTACAAGCAAAATGGAATCTGACTATATAAAAAGAAAAAGAATTTGACTATATAAAAAGAAAAAAAATGTAGAATATATATATATATAGTATAGTTATATGTGTGTGTGTGTGTGTGTGTGTGTGTGTTTGTGGCATAAAGGGCAACATTTCAGAGCTTAGTATTGTCCTCAATGATGAGGTCACTGCTGTGTTCTTTGAAATAAAACTACTGAAGAACTATCACAGTTACAGAATTGTTGCATTATAATATATTCCAGAGTAATCAATGCACCCAATGTCAATACACAGTGTCAGTGACAACAAAATCGCACACAATGTAAGGAAAATCTAAATTAAAAAAATAACTTGCACTTTCTCATCATTTATCAACAGAGTGGTGCTTTAAAGTGTGTTGACTCAAAAAACCTTTTTTTGTAAATGCACTGTTTCTGTTGTCCATGTTGAAATGCAATCAAGAAAGTCCAGTGGAAGGAATGGATTCATGAATTTGAAGGTTTATCAGACAATAAATAACTGCACAGCAGTTTATGATACTATCAAATATAACTATGTACTCTGGAAAGTTATCATCATGGCAAACTTTCTTTACTTCATCTCTGCGATCAGAGGTCAAACAGCAGAATTACAACCTTCAGGTTTCAAAATACTGTACCAGGAATGTGCCCTTGCATGTATCTGATCAACTCAGTGCGAGTTGCCCTCTCAGTCATAATTGTCGTAATAATTTTTGAAATTGAGTGAATAATTTCTGCTTTTCCAGAGTCTGTGTGACACCACTTCATAAATGTACAGAGACAAGAGGAAAAATGAGTGCGACTAGAGGAAAATAAATTTAAAAAACTTCCTGTTGAATTCTGAGATAAGTCAAAGATCAAGAGGAAGCATTCAGCCTGTTGAAATGTGATTAAGACACAGATATCCTCCACATTTTATTACTAATCACATAAGAACCCCAGCTAATGCCATTCCTGTGCAAACAGGTTGTTTTATGTGTGCAAATGGAGTCTTTTGTAGCTGCTCAGATGGAAGGTCTTTTGGATTTGAAATGACAATGTAAGAAAAAGAGACACGCTGTTTGCCCCATGGAAATGCATTCCAAGAAGCAGACATGGGTTAATGGTCAAATAATGAGGTCCTGTGGCAACACTTGTCCAGTGCAAGCTAACATATCTTAGATAATAGATCATCTAGATTTTGAATAAATAGAAAATAAATGTTTGCTACAGTTATTGTAGCAGACTGTTTTTGTGAGACCCAGGCAACAAACCAGTATTATTGTATGTGTGTGTATGTCTTGTATGACTCAGTCCCCAGAGGGGCAATAGCAGGCACTGGCTCAATTTAAGTGTGCATGTGTGTGTTGGGTGGGGGGGGGGGGGTTACAGATAATGAGCAGATGGCATGGGAACACACGCATGCCCCCTGCCATCCATCTGGACAGTTCTGCAGGTGAAGTGTAAAGTGTTCACTTGCAAAAAAACTATCTGACTTCAAAGTGGTTAACAGCATGGCCGAACATGAAAGAAAAACACAGAAGTATAACTTAAGAACTGGTCAAGAGAGACTGCATTTGTCTGTTGATCAGCCAAAGCAGCAGACAGTGTGTGTGTGTGTGTGTGTGTGTGTGTGTGTGTGTGTGTGTGAGCGGACAGAGGGAGGAAAAACACACCATGAAGGACATTCAGATACCAAGTGGATGCTGCACACTTTTAACAAGGACACATGGCCTTGTTAAATAAACTAAACAATAAACATGCTGCAGAGGTGCAACAATACACTCTGCTCATTTTATTTTGGATTCCATATTTGTAGCTATACAGAGATGGAGTAGGGATGTTTACTTGTTAATTGTCTCTCCTTTATTACTATAGATGCAAATTGTCCATAAAATTCAATGTTTTCAATTAGTCTGATCAAAAACAGCCCAAAGCAGAAAAAGAAAGTTAATCAAACTGTGTCAGTCAATAAGTGTCATGTGTAGAAATGCAGAAACTGATTCTCACTGAACTAACTTGAAAGATTTCTTGGTATCTGGCTTAGGTGTTGTCATGCTCATGTTCAGTAAGAAGAGTTCCCAATGAGGCTGCATCTGTTTTCATTATTCGGTTTGTGCATGTTCATATTCATTTAGGCACCAGTGTATCGATGGGTTACAACGTTAAGAAATCAAATGGGACATTACGGGTGTTGAACAGTCATGTAGGTAGGCATACATAATGCAGGAGCAATTGTAGATAGAGTTTTCCTGACATTGCATGAAGGGTTGTTGACTGCTAATTACATGATGTTCTCTTTGGGAGGCATTTCACTGCCAAATTCTTTTGTGTTGGAAGTCGTTAAGTGTCAATTCTGATAGATTTGATTGGTTCCTGGGTCCCACAAAGACACCACAGAGCACTGCTGAATAATTTTCCCATCTCATTTCTGTGTGGATTTTGAATTCAATTTTATTTATATGGCACCAAATCACAACCAAAGATGTCTCAGGACACTTTCCATATAGAGCAGGTACAGGCCAAACTCTTTATCTACAGAGACCCAACAATTCCCTCATGAGCAAGCACTCAGCAACAGTGAGCGAGGAAAAACTTCCTTTTAGAAGGCAGAAACCTCGAGCAGAACCAGGCTCTGGGTGGACAGCCATCTGCTTTGACCGAAATGCTGTTGAGCTTTGTTTCCTCCTCAACATGAAGTCTAAGTGAAAACGTTGTAAAACATGTAAGGCATATAAATCACATGTTGAACTTCCCTTGGATTCAATGTCTCATTGCAACCACCGCCACCCTCCTTAACCAGAAGGTTAATGAATAACAGGGGGAAAAAAACACATCTCTACTGTACAGATTACACTGTGGGCAACAATGATTAAGCAAGTGAGTATTCTGATCACATCATCATTTTTATGCATGTTTTCCAACTCCAGGGTGGCTATATTGGTCCCTGATTTTTTTTTTTTTTTTGAAATGTCAGAAATATTTAATTGTAATTTTGAGTTGTTTATTATTCTCACTTTAACAGATGAAAATAAACAAGTGAGATGGGAAAATCTGCGTTTTTCATTTAGTTGCATAATAATTCTGCACACTAATCTTTGCCTAATAATTGTGCACACATACATATTGTCCTAAGAAAGTCAAAACCTCACTGTTACTTTCTTAAGTATTCAGGTTTGTGACCAAGCCAACTCTGTATCTTACAACGCAAACTCACCTGAACAGGCCACATGGTCCCCACCACCCCTATTTCATCCCCCAACTACTATTATTTCTCCTGATCCATATCCACTGACTGGACCTAGCAGCCTCATCTGACATCTCCCTCACTGTCTTCCTTAAATTTTGCCCATGCACTCCCAGCTCCCTCAACAGTGAAACAGCTGACCCTGCAACAAAACCTCTACACCCCACTTCAACCGGACAAACCCTGGTCTTCCATCCCCTCTGCTCAGATTCTGTCTTTAAATCTGCATACTTAGTCTTCTTCCTTTCATAAGCTGCCTCCACTGAATTTTCCCAAGGGACTGTTAACTCAATAAAATACACAGTCTTTTTACTCATGGACCATAAGACAATGTCCGGCCTCAGATTACTATAAACTATTTCCTGGGGCACAACTAGCTTTCCTCCCAAGTCGACCTGCATTTGCCAATCATCAGCCCCTACCAGGCAGCCACCTACCTGCCTTCTCCCTGACTTAGCAGCTCTATTTTTCTCCCCCTCTCGAACAAACTGCACACCTAACCTCTCCTTTCTAAAACTTCCAGAATTCACCTGCTTCCTTCTCTCTTCAATGCCTGCGGCTAAGCTTCTCAGCACCTGATTATGCCGCCATGTATACCGGCCTTGTGATAAGCTAATTCTACAACCTGACAAAATGTGCTTTAAACTTGCTGTACCTGAGCAGAGTGGGCACGATTGATCGCCCTGTACCCAGAGACTTAGGTTCTGCGGGGTTGGCAACACATCGTATGTCGCCCCTATCAGAAATTTAATACGGCCTTCCTCCATATTCCACAGGTCCCTCCCACTAAGTTGGACACTGCTCTCACTGCTCCACTCTGCTCACATGTTCTACTACAGATGTTACTCCCCCCCCCCCCCCCCCCACAAAAAAAAATGATCTCAGCCTCAGTGTAAATGGACTAGCACACTTTATCGACATATGTGACCAAACCTAGTGAGAAGTTTGAAAATACTTCAGCCATGCTATTATGGTCCTTCAGGTCAGCACAGTTTTATAGACATGATGTTTTATTAATATAATAACAATACCTAGTGATAATGCAAATGTTTGATATGTATGTTCATACATATCGTATATATATATGTTTGTCTATATTTTTATAGCAAGGCTCTAGGCCAATAAACTACCGTTAATGTTAACATTTCTCAAAATAAAAGTAGCTTTTTTTTTCTTTTCCCACTGAATGTGAACAGTGCCATCTTAGCAGATGTGACCTAGAAAAAACTTAAAATGCAATGCACCCTTGCTTTGATAGAAGTTATGGTTCAGGATGGAAATGTTGGTAGGTCTGGGTTTGTTTGTGTAATTTTTAGTTTCTTTCCCTCCTTTTTGTGTATATTAATGGTCAAGAGGACATTTTATGATCCCTGTAATCACCTGCTGCCACTATCAGGTAAAAATGTCTACTTTATCAACACTTTGGTCCATGACAAAATGTCCTGAAAGTGATCACAATAACATTTACTAAGAACATTCATGCTCACTAGAGGATGAACCCTTGAGATTTTATGATCTCACCTTTGCAGACTGCATTACATTTTTTAGCCCTACCACTCAAAAAACCAATAGACATACAGTTTTTTGTGGAGCCTCGGTGTAGTTCGGGTAGGTACGGAATAACAGTGCAGAATCATTTTATCATTTTATAGTCGCATATTCCGTTCACCATTCAATCATGTATGTCCATGACTTATCTCCAGTCCATCTAAACATCCATCCATTATCTATACACATCCTTTGCAGGGTCACGGGGGGGCTGGAGCCTATCCCAGCCGTCTCTCGGGCGAAGGGGGCACCCTGGGCAGGTCGCCAGCCTACCACAGGGCTACATATACAGACAAACAACCACGCATTCACACCTACAGACAATTTAGAGTTATCAATTAACCTCAGCATGTTTTTGGACTGTGGGAGGAAGCCGGAGAACCCGGTGAAAACCCACGCTGCACAGGGAGAACATGCAAACTCCACACAGAAAGACCCCTGGCGGGATCGAACCGGGGACCTTCTACCTGTGAGGCGACGCTGCTAACCACCGAGCCACCGTGCAGCCCCCATCTAAACATTTGGTGCTGAATTACTTTCTCAATCTCCCCAGCATCCGGGTGTATTTGCATTTAGTTGCTCATGAATTTATTTAAAATGTGCTCATTATAACATGCTTGGTGTAGCGGGGGAGAGCTAGCAGCATGAGGCTAACTTGAAGGAGCTCTGGGATAGTCAATTAGCTAAGAGAGTCAAAGTGGACTATTCCATGCTGTTGCTTTATTCCAGAGTCTAAACATGAGTAGTACAAACTTTTGCCATTTCTGACAGGTACTCCATCCCTCTCACATTCATTCTACTTCCTCTTCTTCTTGTTTTATTGGCCGATGTCATTTGAGTGAATAATTCTTCGTCCATATATTCCATGTATGCTGTACTGGAGGGGAATGTAGCAAACACATCAATAAAGTTCAAAAATATGGGAGATTTATGGGAAAATATTTAAATGTGTAGCAGGAAAGACGCGTAATATACAGGAAAACCCCAGGAAAAACAGGAGGGTTGACGGATATGGTAGTATTGACTGACCCAAGAGAGGAACAGTCAGGCTTAAGGGATACGAGGAAATTAGCTTTAAAATCAATTATTTCTTTCTTCGGTTATAATATTTACCTTTTTCTTTTTTTAATGCAAATATATGCATATATTCACAGCAATCATACATTAGCATTTGAAGGTTTGGAATTGCCTACTGCCAAAGCTTGATTTGGTACAGTCAGATGACTGAGAGAAAAACTCTATATTATCATATTTTTTTCATGATATTAGGTTGTAGAAAATCCTATTTACAAATTGATGTTATTTTATATGAGGGGTTTATGAAAAAAAGAAACACTGATACCTCTGAACCACAGTTCATTTTCAATTTAATCACCAGTCATTAGTAAAATAAATTGAAAGCACTGCATCAAAATCTGTGCAACAAAGTCTTTAGACTGTGATTTGAATCAGTAACAAATTACAGGTAAATCATGTCAGTTAAAGCTAATGATATCTGACTAATGACCACAAAATGATTCAATACTAGACCGTACCAGCTTGAGCATACATTAGCTTCATAGACTGAAGGGGAACTGCTTCCCAGCTCTGAATCCTGAAGACCCTGATAAAGCTTAAAATACTATTGTCATGAGTTTATAAGTTTAACTGGGGTAACAAAGCAAAGACACCCAACTCTTAAATTTGGCATGTTCTCATTTACATATTACCATAAAATATAAAATTATAGTATCTCCATTTAGTTAGTGAAATACAAAAATACCTAATTCTGCAAAAAGTCATTCAAACCCAACCACTGACAGTCACCAAGCTACCTGCTAAAATCTCTGTGAAAATGACACTCTCTGATCAGCTAGATAGATGAAAAAGAAACAACGATATGTCAGTCTGTTGGTCCCAAAAAGACAATCAATGGAAATATCTTAACTGTAGAGAGCCAGTAGAGAGCCATTTTTGTCTAAATAGCACACTTACTGGCTTCCGTCCTTTGGCTGACAAGCAAAATTAACTCAACTACAGCTGATAAAAACCTGTTGTAACAGTTGTCATTTTAATCAGTGAATCACTTTACAGTCTGTGGCTAATAAAGAGAGGCCTGTCTCAAGGATGTACAGTATAGGTTGTTTTGGGTAAAAATAAATCAGAAAATTTAAATATATTTCAACTTTTTTCAAAGCTAATGTGCTTCTGACACAAGGAACATTTAACTCACATGACCGATCAGCTGTTTCTACTGCGAGAGAAGAAGAAAAAGAAGCTCTTTTTGCAGATCAAAATCGTCTCCTCATTGCTCCACACAGATCTGATGCAACGTTCCTCATTTTAATACATCATACGGACAGAAATGTAATTCCCCATTGTTAGAGGTTCAACTGGCACTCTTTTAATAATGCCATCCTGCTACGGCCTCTTCTTCTGCAATACTAGAATGATTTCCGAACTGGAGAATTGGTTCCACCTGTGCTGGAATTTTCTGTCACTTGACTACACCTAGTGGGGGCCTCAGGGTCATGGTCAGGTCAAGGGGTCATCTTCAGGCCAGCTCAGGATTCCAGGTGAAGGGAGAGGTCTGTTTTTTCAGGCCGTGTTCCACTGTGTTGGCGATATCTCTGTTCTCCTTGGCCGAGCATCCTTGGGGGGGCGGGGCACGAGTGGAACAAGTACAACATTTTCCCTCACACCACCTTCTGCTTATCTTGATGAAACCAGCTCCTAACAATGGCATTGCAATTGCAATACATTTAGCCAGAAACTCAGTGCAAAACTGATGTTCTTTACAGCAGAAAGCCAGGTCTTGTATGTTGCTGTTATGATGTGTTATGTAATCGACTTTGAGATGAGCCATTTAAATGACATTCAATATTCATACCTTCATTCGTTCACCCAGTTTGATATAAATCGTTCAAACAGCTGACACATTTTCCTGCACATTAACAATTTCAGTGCAGTAATGCAAACTGTGCTGGGTGCAACTGACGCAGACAGCATTTCAATGAGATGTTGATTTTATGATATGTTTCTGTCATGAATTCACGATTGAGTACATCCAGTAAGTCAAAGTTGCTTAAAAAATGCAATATAAATAAGAGGTTAAAATGTTAACAATTCACAGAAAATTCATCTAAAAACATACCATTGTAAAAATGTTCTATTAAAAGTTAAGAGTCCTTTGTGTGAGTTTTTTTTTTTTTCATCCATGGTCAGGGGTCACATGACCAGAGTTTGGTTTGGGTCAAAAACCGTGGCATTCTGGGTAAAAGCCAACGTGGATGCAGAAGGAAAGCATGTTCATATAGAGCTCCACAATTACTATTCTGCATATGGGTCAAGAGGCGCACACGGTAATTGTATTTAATTTCTTACATTGTGTATGTTTACTGAACATTGGAATGTTTTCAACTATCACTTATGAATGTGGCAGAAGATTTTCCTTTGTGGTTTGGTTTGATGTATTTATCTCTGTGTCCTTGCTTTAAATATTCCTGCGAGGTTAAGTACTTCTCTTTAGTAGTAAACCACACATTCTGCTGATTTAAATTAAGTATGCATGGCTATGTCCTGTACAACATTACAAGGACAAACCAGTATAAGGGTAGTGGATGCTCTCTCTCTCAGGAAAAAAAAAAATCCAGTCAGAGGGCTTCTGTTGAAATTATTAATGCTAGAATGATCATTCTTATTAAATACTTCAATATTCATCAATTTTTGTGTTCAGAAATCTAATTTTGAGGAAAATGTCATGTCATCTAGATTATGTTTTATTTTTTAGATAACTAATTCTACGTTCTGCTGCAAGTGATTCCTTTCATATTCAACTATAGAATTAAATTGTAATTTGGATTAAAGCACAAATATTGTGATGCCCTTCTCACTGTCTTGGACGCTGACCTGGCCAATCTCAGCAATTGCTTGACACAAGAGGGTTGTCATCTGATCTGGTTCAGCTGGGCCTTTCAGGGTGTAAAAGCATGTGTTCACTCTCTCACTTACTATATCTGACATCCATCCTACATCATTAGCACCTTCATAGCACACATCCATGCATTGCTGTCATTGCTGACCCACCCACTCCAGCATTTGGGAGAAATTGTGTAGCTAATGCATTTGGAAGATCCTGGATGTTCATTCAGAACAAAATCTAACTGAAAAATCTCCACCTAAAACCAGCACACATTCTGTGGTAAGCAGTGACCACTGGCCAGCTCAACAGAGCGAAATCCATCCATCTATCCCTGCTCATCCTGAGCATGGTCATAGGGGGTTTGCAGCCTACCGCAGCTAACATTGGGTGAGAGGCTGAGCACACCCCGGAGAGGTTGCAAGTCTATCAAAAGACCACAGACAGACTGCATTCACTCTCACTCCAAAAGCTTCCATGTGACCTGACCTGCATTTCTTGGGAGTAAACTGGAGTACCAAGAGGAAACTCACGCAGACTCAAACTCCACACAGAAAGAGCCAAGTGGTTTGGTGGATTTGAACCCAGGACCCTCTTGCTGTGGGGCAACAGTGCCAAAAACTGAGCCATTGGTGTAACAAAATGTTGTGTTCAAGTATCCGAGCATAATAACTATCAGCTTGTTTGCTGATAGTCATTACCCTACAGGCACACATTCACTCTATATTTCTGGAATCAGAATGACAGAAAAATTCAAAGGTTGGAGAAACATGTCTATTATAAAGCAAACAAAAAAACCCAACATTTTTATTTGAGTTTTTTTACAACATAGTACATTTACCGAACAAATTCCCACACTCACACACTGTAAGAAGTGATTTTGGAGAGTGGTAATGCAAAATAATCTTTGCAAACCGTGCAAAGTTTACGTGATTATTGTAGTCAGCCAAGGAATTATAAAGTAATGGGTAAACTTTACACATACTACCTATTCATTAACAATAACAACTGTTACATGTTCAGGTGAATGATCAGTCAGATTGTTTGTTCCTTTCAAAGCAACCAGAGCAGTGAGTTAAAATTTTACAAACACTCCAAGCAGCCCCATTTTACACATGTAACTCACCAGAGCCTGCATCATGTTGAAGTTTGTTGAAAGTGCATACTGACCAGCTGGACCCTTACCATGAATAACTGTAATCAAAAAGGGAGAGGGAGGTGGGGGGCAGCACCAATTTCCAGGGGAAACTCCTGCAATCTGCAGTGGTAGTGTCTATAATGTGAATTCCTGGATATTAAATGTTCATCTGCAATTTTCTGGGGTGGTCCCAGTAATATCTGTTCTTAACATTTGCTGAAGTGGCATATCAAATGACATGGTTAAGCTATATTTTGAGTCAAAAAGTGTATAATGCAGTTGTAAGAACAAAGAACAATTCTTTGTAGTCATGTGTGAAGCTATTTGATTTGACTCACTCTCTATTGTGTGTTTTGTCATAGTGATTGTTATTTGGGGTGCTTTAACTGTGCGCTCTCCCCCTCCTACTCTGCTCTATGCTGGACTGTTAGAGTGTGTCAGAGCAACAGCCAAAGAGGAAAGTCCAAACTCAACACCCCAATGGTGTAACTTCATCACAGTCAGTTACGGACTTTTATAGTGTTTATAGTGCTGATCTCTACTTTACTGTGGTTCAGCCAATAACACAACTCACAGCTACAAATTCTGTGCAGTACAAAAAAGATGACACTTCATGGACTGGGAAAATGCTTTCCAGTGAATTTATTGTAATCCTGGTAGCAGTTATGTTTAATCCAAACTGTTTGTTGTTGTTTCAACAGGGTCAGTGTTCAGCATCTTAACACACCAACATGTGAGAGGTCACTCTGCTGTCCTAGAAACTCTCCAGTTGATCAGCATTTTTACCACATTCAGATGACACTTGGCTTATTTTCACCTCCACTTTGCTGCCAGTCATTGCTTTGGTAGAAAACTTCTACCTAGGCCAACATTGTCGGGTCTTTCTAAAGATTATCACTGATATGTGCTACAGGCCTCCCGGGCTTGTAAAAACAGGTTTAATTCCATATTTCCATGCTTCTATACCAAAGGGGTTTAAACTTTGTGATTTTTGAACTAATGAACAATGGTGTGAACACATTTCTCACTCCAGCAGACAAAACCTGTCTCTCTTGAATTTTAAACACACAAAACCAAAGCTGCATGTGTTAGCAGTGCAGCAGGTGTACATTTGATGGCTTTTGTCCAGTCATGATAAAGAATACTTGAATTTCTGTTGTTGCTGAAGAAAGCTTTATACCCAGAATAAAGTGCAGCTGCCATGAAGGCAATTTGACTCGAGCTCAAGGAGAGCAATTTTCCTTTTAACTTTAAAAATGGTGATTTCAATAAGTACACTTTAACACCTTTAAGATGTATCCCCTCTTTACATAATGAGTCTGAGCATTTCAACCTTTTTTATTTTCTTTTTCATAACTGGGGCCTTTAAGCGGTGGAAAAGTCTGTTTGCAATGACAAGCAGCTGGTAAAAGCCCCGTCTTTAGAGAACCATTTGACATAATGGCACTCTGAATATAGAAATTACCTGCCATGCAGTTGTCAAGGTTTCTGGACTGAGTGGTAGGATAATAATTTTTCTAACGCAGATGTAAAACTTTTCCATTTCATTAAAAGTCTGAATTAGCAATTGAGACAGGCATGCACCCATTCCAAAACAATAGCTTTGAAAACAAGGTAGGTACTGTAGGCCTGTAGAATGCTCTTAAGACATTCTATTCACTATGGTGAACATAGCTTTCTCTTCAACGATGGATGGCTTCAACTGGAATTCCAAGTGAGCACCTATGCAGGCAGTTGTATTATCAATGTGAGTTGTGAGATTTCCTTTTTTTATTGAAACCCAACATTAGTGTCTCCCCTTAATAAGAGAGGAAAAATTAACTTGCAAAATACAATACACTGTACTCCTCATGCTTCTGAAGTTTAACTTTATCATCTTTGATTTGACCATAAACCTGAACAGTACTGAATTACTACTCCTTGAGTACTCTTTCCTGAAAAATGCACTCGGTGTGTGATTGACAGGTGGTATGTACCATTAATTTCACTGTGAATCGAGGTTGTAAATAATGTTTATCTGTGTGCAGTACTGTATTGAATATGCTTTTCATATTGGTCACTTTCCTATGAAATGTGACTTCTTAGGCCTACACACTGGGTTTGATTTAATCCAGATGAGAGGCTTCATGATACCTGTCTACTTAATTAATAGGCAGATTCCCCAAAATTTGTGCAAGGATCACTTCCTCTCTTTAGGGCTCAGCCCCATGTGGGTGAGTTTTAGGATTTGCTGTTTTCTGAATCAATTAGCTTTTCTGGAGCTTAGCTCTTTTATTCATCAAGTAGTACAGTCACATCCTCATGAGCTACATTTTCCCAAGCATTTCTAAAACTCAAATGCTGCAGAGCTTTCAGCTGCAGTCTGAAATAAAACTACAGTGGTTTGAGCTGAGTTATTAAATTTTGAGGTTACAGTTTGTACGGCAAATGTGCCCAAGTCTAAACTGAGCATAGCCAGGCAAGACCAGGTGCACGCACACACACACTGGGGTTAGCCTCAGTGAAGTAAAGCTCATGTACCTTTCAATGTAGCAGGCCCAATACTGGTGTGTGTTGCTGCTGTACGTAAATGCACTTGATAGACATGCTCATGGTATATTGTACTTATATATGTTGGGTTTTCTGCCATATCAATGCTGTTAAGATGCCTAATCCTACATATTGTCTAATTCTGAGAATGAATCATATTACATTGAATAATTAACCAACATTATGAGGAAGGTTACTCCTTCCAAAACACATGTAGACCTATACCTGGTGATGTCAATATTAACTTAATTTATAATTCCACAGCATCTACCACAGTCTGTTTTAATGAGCTATTACAGTTGTTTGAATTCAATTCAATTTTATTTATATAGCGCCAAACCACAACCAAGGTTTTTACATTTAGAGCAGGTACAGACAAACTGTTTATCTACGGAGACCCAACAATTCCCTCATGAGCGAGCACTTGGTGACAGTGGCGAGGAAAAACTTCCTTTTATAAGGCAGAAACCTCGAGCAGAACCAGGCTCTGGGTGGGGGCCATCTGCTTCAACCGGTTGGCTGGGTGAGAAAGAGAGAGAGAGAGACGGCGAGAGAGAGACAGAGAGAGAGAGAGAGAGATAGAAATAAAGAGATATAGAGAGAGGTTCGGGGTTTGACAGAAATCAAACTGACTTTGACTTGTTTTGGAGCCAAGTCATGGACATATGGACACGTAGTTAACCTTGTCATTTTCCACGGGCACTAATGTTAGTATACAGTGCATCTGGAAAGTATTCACAACGCTTCACTTTTTTCACATTTTGTTATGTTACAGCCTTATTCCAAAATGGATTAAATTTATTTTTTTCCTCAAAATTTCACACACAATACCCCGTAATGACAGTTTTTTTTCTAATAAATAAACAAAAATCAAAAACAAAAAATTTAACCAGCTGTCATATTCTGGCCGATTGCTTTAATTTTGTTGCTTCTCCCTCAGGGCTTACAAAAGAATTTTAAAACTGGCCAGAGAACTCAACTCTTATCGACACCCACAAAAATGATCCCAAACACTGTTGGGACCTCACCACACTAGATAAACAAAGACAGGCCTGCATGAAAAACTAAAGGTCTGAACCTTTACCACTCAAAGAGCCATTTGGACCCGTTTCCCACAGTAAAGAAAACACTGGGAGCCACAAAACGCTTTTGGCATGTAAAATAAAATAACGCTGCATATAACGTTTTTTTTTTTTGGCCTGTATGCTATGTATAAACAAACTATAATGTGTTGCATTTATGAAATCACTGAACGACTGCAGAGAAAATGAAAAGACATTTCTGTGTGCAACAAAAACATTTTGAAGTCTGACAAAAAGACGTTGGGTTGAAGGTTCTTTCAATTCTTGCATTTATGAAAAAAAAAAAAAAAAAACACCAAACTTAAATTATCCACCGGCAACAAGCTAAAAATGCTGTCCACTCTCTGCCTGCCGTTATCTTTTTACTGGTACATGCAGTCAGCTGTCAACCTGCATAATAAAAGAACTATTTCACTGAACAATGAAAAAATGGGAATATATGCTAACTAATGGGCAATTAAAATATTAATCAAATGTGGTTAATGTGATTTTTGCTCCTGAACCTCAGCACACAGCGTCTGCACATCAGTGCTGTATGCCGTCATCTGCATCTTTACACAGGATCGTAAGCTGTCATCTGTGAGGCGTGTGCGGTGCTTGTTTAAAAACGAGCAAACTAAAATAAAATACATTTTAATTAAATACTCATTAATTATTTTCAGGAGCTGCATCAGAGGGATGAAAGAGCCGCAGGTTGTTGACCCCTGATCTAAACAAAGAGAGGCCCACATCTAAAAGACTAAAGCCTCATAAAGAACTCAGGACCAAGAACAAAGAAATTTGAATCAAAATATTGGACAAGACCCACCAGAATCCCCACCACATGGCCATGACGTCACCAAGAATGTAAGAATCAATGTGCCCTGCTCTACCTCACCTTTCCACTGTGACATCAACAACAGACTGTGTTCACATTTGGATCCTGAAAGAGATCAGCTGTATACATAACTGCCAATCTCACTTTGCTGGCAGAAGGAAGACATAGATTACCCGGTCTTCAAGAAAGCGAAACTGCAATGCCTGGTCTGTTTCAAAGAGATCAGCTGTATGTGTAACTGCCGATCTCATATTGCCTACAGAAGGAAGAAATGGATTACTTGTTTTCTTCAAGAAAGAGAAGAATAACTTCTACAGCCTACTCTCTTTGAAAAACATCAGCTGTATGAGTAACAGCCAATCTCACTTTGCCTTCAGAAGGACTACAGGGGTTACCCATCCTCTTCAAGAAAGAAGGATAACTTGTATGTTCACTTTCTTTCAAAGAGATCAGCTGTACATGTAACTGGAATTCTCGCTTTACCTGCAGAAGGGAGACCCATATTATTTTTTGTAGAAGAAAGAGAAAGATAACTTTTATGCCCCGCTCTCTTTCAATTAAGTCAGCTTTCCCTTTCCCTTCCCTTCTCATCACGCCACCAGAGAAGGAAAACACCCTTATTGCTCCAAAAGCAGTCTCAAGCAGGGGGCTATTGTCTGGACAAAGAGAGGTTAATAATAGAGTGTGACTGTAAGCTTTATTGTTGTATAACTGTTGCTGTTGGAGATACCTCAATTATTGTACTTGCTGCTCATTTCTGTGTGCTTAACAAATTGCATTGATTGTGTGTCCCAAACTGTCAGGCTTTGTTTTCTGCTACTGTAAAAGCCAGTAAGCTTCATCAGTTCAGGACCAGTACCATGGCTGACAAACCTGAATTTGCATGCCCAGTTTCTGAGTGGTAAAATAAACCATTACTGTTTCTTTCTGCGGCAGTTAATATCTCTTTTTGCTTCCCCTGAGTGCATTACTCTCTCTTTCTCTTACTAACACATGCACACATCAGTAGCGGTAGTGAGGTATATGGTCAGATCAAGCATGATCAGGGGTAAACTGATGTCTGGAATGGAGACCACTTTTAGTTGTGGTATGTGAGGCTACGAAGGGTCAGATAAAGAATAGATAAACCAGAGGTAGTAATGTTTAGGGGGCTATTAGGACTATTAACTTTAGATGTAGACATAGATTGTCACAAAGGAGAACATTCCTTAGTGGGACAATGCCCAGAGCATGATCTGGTCTTTAAGCTAGGGAAAGGTATGGGTGGAGTTAGATAAACAGTCATGCTATATATTGTGTTGTCTGTATGTTAAGGGCAGAGTCTTCTGATCTGACCCTGAAGCTCTCTCGGATGGCCGGCATCTGATCTGATACTGCTTGTTAATAAAGGTCTCTTCAACTCAAGCTTGTATCAGCGGAGTTCTTCCTACATCATCATCATACCACTGCTTGGCAGGACCTGGCTGATAAACTTCAGTAGTATACTGATGTCCATGTCCATGACTCAGCTCGACTCAAGGCCATCTTGTTGTCAGAGACATGTAAGAATGTCCTTCATTGTACTTCTCATATCTCTGTCAAGCTTTGCAGTCTTGAACCTCATGTGATATAGAAGTCATGTCCACTGTCCCTTCTCCCTCTCCACCACACCAACACCCACACACCCGTTACACTTGTTAGTACCTGTTTGTGTTGCAGTTGTAGTACAGTAGTTGTGTATATTTAGCTGCAGCTGGTTGTGAATGTCAGTGCACGGATTAAACTCCCTCACTGTTCACATGACAAATGCAAAATGGTATTTTAAACATTGGCATTTTACATGAACAGCTGTTTGTGCGACTGTATCAGAGACAGAACAGAAACACTTGGTGTCCATTCTTTGCTTTGTTGTTTCGGATTTAGCCTACGAAATCCTGTGGACACAGGTGCCTTTGGACAGAACTGCCACACACATCCCAGTGCTCACAGAAGCTTGTCTCTCAGGATGCTTTTGTACGCCTTCCCTCTGGTTCCACTGATCCCTTCTCCCTTTCCAGAGTGTGGGGAAACCAACTGTCAGTGATTCTGTTAGCTCTAGAGTGCACAGTCGCATCATGGTCTCCATGCCTGCTGCAGCTGCTGTCAGGACAGCTGTGTCAGCTCCTGTGGCATGGAGGCACTCTCTCTCAGGCTGGGTGAGAGATCAGGAATTACCCAGGCCGCTGAATGGGAACATTTAGAGAGATTGGGCCTCAATGCACTGGTTCAGGCTCCATTTGAACATTTTGATGAGATTCATCCTCCACAGGTCTGCATGGAGGGATGTCTGATTCCCCTACTGTGCTCCTAGCTGGACTATTGCAGTATGTAACCTTTGTCTCTGCTCTTTCACAGTAGAAAGCTCTTTTTGTTCCCAGTCTTCATTCTTTCATGGGAAATGTATTTTCTAATGCTAGGCCATAATGGTGCCTGTGGCACTCTGGACTGGGCTGGGCATGGCATGTTGTTGTTTTTGTGAAGTAGCTGTGTGTTTGTGCCTGTATTACATCAAACAAGACTGGCAAAGACCATATCTTGTTTCACCCTTATCGCATCAGTGATAGCCTTTTAGGAAGCCTATACAAAATAGAAACTATAGTTATACACCGTAACTCCAGATTCTATGTGCATAGACACAGCCCTCTCAGTTCTGGATCCCACTCGCTCTGAGCAAATAGTTGAAGAAAAAGATCTTTTTGCAAGCTGCTTGTCAGGTCTTAAAGCAATTTAAACACAAATTGAGACTGTGAATGGTGCCCATCCTGCAGGTGGGCGTAGATTAAAGTTTTTCAGTGCTGCATGAGTGTGTAAGGGAAAAACCTACTAGCAATAGCCTTAGAGAGCTGTGCCTATACTCACAGAATCTGGTGTTATGGTATGTAACTAATGTTTTGATGATCAGTGTCATCAATCAATCACTCAATCACGAAGGCTGCCTATTTTCCAACTCAGAATCATTGCCATGTTTTATGTCTTCATTCAACTCAGGGAAACTCTTGTCAGGCTGGACTATTGCAATTCTCTGTTTATGGGTCAACCAAACAAATCAATCTATAGACTTGCTGGTCTGGCTCCAAAATACATTTTAGACATTCAGTAACAAGGTGGAAATCTTCAAGTGCCAAGGGCATTTTCAAAGTCGGGTGAGATTGCCTGTTGATCTTAGACTTGCTCCAAACACTGTGTTCTTTAAAAACCAAACTAAAGACCTTCCTTTTCAGTCGAGCATTTTCCTAAATGGATGCTCCAATTTGAATTGTATGTATGATTGTATGCATGTATCATTATTTATGTGTAGGTGTGCATGGATGTTTCTGCTTATAAGTACTTTTTGCTGCTTTGTTTCTATCTGAAGAACTTTAGAGGTTTGTACACAATGTATGTTGTGCATGGGTGTTGTTATTTCTTATTTATCTGCACTTTTTTGCTGTTTTATTTAGCTTTGTCAATGATAAGCTGAACTGGTTTTGTATGCCATATTGCTATACATAGTCGAAAGGTGAGTTAAAAGATCTAAGTCTAATATTTGGCCAACTATAGCCTACTTGTTTTAATGGACAACGTTAAAATGGCAATAGCAATTCTATGCAGTGATCAAAAAAATGACAACAGACAGCCCTGACCTCAAATAACAAACACCACTGATGGCCAAAAACACACACAGAGCGCCAATTGCAACTACACATTGCATCTGATCGCAAATGACACACATGGCAGCAGCACTGATTGCAACTACACACTACACAGATCGCAAAATAACACCTCTCAAACAGCAACATACCGACTCAACGCAATAAGTCAAAAGTAGTGATGTAATATGATGCAACCACAATGTATGATATCCTTACAACTATTAACCCCTTAACACAGATTGTCGCGAATTCGCATCATACCGCTTTAATCCACATTGCAGCCAAATCGCGCATGCATTCCTCTAATGCGGGTTTGTGCATATTCAACACACACCTAGGAACCTTTTGCAAGCACTGGTTTCTCGTCGTACTATTGGGTAGGGCCCGCTTGTGATAGTGAAAACTACATCCGTTGTGTTGTTGCAATGTAATGGATGTAAGCCAATTTTGTGGCTGTTTTGATGAAATAAATGAATTTTGAATACACAAAAAAGACGTTTTTCCTGCATTTAAAGGATAACTTTCGTTTTTTACAACCTGGACTTTATTTGTAGCATTAAATACGACCATTTAGACACCCAGACAACTTTGGTGGCATTTGGAGTCGTTCTGAAGAAATTAGCCACAGAAGAGCGGCGCGTATATCCGTATAATGCGAGTAATTGGGGCACCCGTGCGTAGCCTCTATAGACGCATAATCTGCGGCGAAACTCGTTCATATTCCAATATTTTGTTATGATATGCTGGCGCTATTCCCCTCTGAGCCCGTGGTGGCATCATCCAGTGTCTCTAGACAACTACTTCTGACGTGGATGACGTCATTTTCGAGCGCCGCGCGCTGCGAGCAACCAGCCACAACACGGCTAACTCTGCGGCGGTCGGCTAGTTGAGCTGTAGTTTGCGACTGTTATTTTTCACAAAATGGATGAATATTTTTCCGACTCTGAGGTGGTGGACGATGACTTTGTTTACGATGGACGTCCTTACCGTTTGAGCCAGAGTACACGGACGAGGAGCTCGTTGAAAGGAGGATGCGGAGGCAGAGAGAGGAACAGCTGGTCAAACTACAACAAACGGTTGCGCGTCCACGAGTAGACGGTAACTGGTGGTGTTCTTGTGGACAATGTTCATCGATGACAACAGAGGAGGATCAACTTATAATGAATGTGGGCCGGGGCAGCAGTGTAACTGCAGACAGTGCAACCGCACTGGGGCCCGTATCACAAGCGGGCCCTACCCAATAGCAAGCGAGTTCAAAGCAGCGCTCCCATTTGCCATCTCCCAACCTTGCCTTTACAATATTTGAAATGAGAGATTTATTATTCATTTATTTAGTAACTTTATTGAAAAAAATGTCAAAGCAAAGTATCACAAAATTATAGGCTTATTCTACATATACCATTAAAATTGTGAAGAAACTATATATAAAAGATTCAATTGAATTAATATTTTCTTATTTTCTCTGGTATTTATGTCATATACAGATGTTTTCCAACTCCAAACTGTCTAAACTTAGATGCTTATTAGATGGAAAACAGAATAACTCAAAACAGAAGTTATGGCAATAATTACAAGGATAATTATTGTTTTTTTTTATATTTACTTGAAATCTTGTAGAATATAGGGTGGATGCACTCAGACAAAAAGAAGAAAAGCCTCAGCTTTAACAGATGCTCAGGTGCTTTGTGTCATGATCCGTGCGTGCCACGTCCGTTTTATGTTGGTTTTCTTTTGTTCTATCATGATCCGTGTTTGTCACGTCTGTTTTATGTTGAAGATTCTTCCTTTGTGTTATCATAGTCTGTTTTTGTCACATCCTGTTTTATTTTGAAAGTTCATGTTATGTTTCTTTGTTTGCTTCACTTCCTGTGTTTTCCCACCTTTGTGATTGACTAATCTGTTTCACCTGTGTGTCATTAGTTGTCCTCCCTTGTCTATTTAAGTCTGTGTTTTCCCCCCAGTCTTTTTCAGGGCGTTGTCTGTGTTACCCTTGCTGTCTGAGAATCCATGCCATAGCCCTGTGTCAGTAGTGAGTGTTTTTCTTTGTTCATGTCAATACCACGTTCCAGGTAAGCGTGTTTCTGGTAAATGTTTGTCCGGCGTCTTTAGTGATTGTTAGCCATGCTATGCCTCTTGAAAGTGTCTGCATCTGGGTTCACCCATAGTTCCCCTAAAACCTACATTCCTGACACTTTGTTTTGTACACAAGTAAATAAGGTTTCAGTATTTGTGGTTTTTGGAGCACTGTTGTGTCTTTAACAGCAAAGTTACATTTAATCAGAAACTGCAGTGATGCTGATGCTGATGATGATGATGATGATAATGAGGATGTGGGTATAGTGGTGGCATTGAGGCTGATGGTCAAACTGATGCCCAAAATCAGCCTTTGGTGAAAAATACTGATGTTGGCTGGTTTCCTCTGAAGTACATTAACACATTAACATCAGTTAGCATCTTACAACTCATCAAACGAACAGCAATTACACCTGCTAAGCTTCTTGCATTAAACATTAGGCTGGCACTCCAAATGTACCAATGCAATTAAGCGCTGAAAAAAATAGTGGGCTATACTGGGCTGCTTTTAAAGGGCCACGTTCTGCCTCTCAGCTAAATAGCAATATAAATTAAATTAATAATAAACAGAAAGCAGCACTCAGCTCCTGAGGGCTTGTGGCCTTGATGTGACTGAAAAACTAAAAAAAGCATTACCAGCCAACATAAACACAATGTAAAAGGAAGACAGCAGTACAGAGACACATAGGAAGGCAGCGCTCATAAAACAGCTGCTGACTGGATACTTCATGTAAGACGACCACAGTGCAGAGAATTAGTATAATTAATACTCTGCGTTAACAAATCATCATTTAAAAGACGTTAGGTTGGTCTGCTGACAATAAGACTACAGGAGGGAGCTCAAGAGAGGTGCAACTACAAAAAAAATGGCTTCCTTAACAACATCTAAGGGACAGGTTTGACAGAAGGAATATCTACAATTTGACCTAAAAGGGGAAAAAAATGTTTACAATGGTGTCCGGGGATCCTGAGGACAGCCATGGCCCCATTGTTTATACCAGGCTGATCAGCTGATGGTGCTCAATAACATGGAAGTGCCACACGACTGAGACTGAGGAGAGGTCTACTGAGACCTAATGTTTCCCACAATGCGATGAGGAAGACTGTGGGATCTCTGGTGATGGATGAGTTAGCAGGACTGACTCGGCACAAAAGGCATTATCGGAAGTGTAGCATTATGGTGTTTACAGAGACATGGCTAACTGTGCTAATTTCGGACACAAACACTGCATTGTTCTGTGTCCAGATGATGTGAGCGGAGAGGACAAAGGAGGGCAGTAAGAGGATGGGAAGAGGGCTGGAAGTAATTGTTAATAATAGATGGTGTAACACTGGGCAGATCACAATTGCTCAAGCTGTAAGCTGAGCCATGTCATCTATTGAGGAAAATGATTTGCATTCTGCTAATGCTGACACAGCCTGTAATGTCATGCACTCAGTTACAATCAGGCTGCAAACACAACATCTGCATGCTCTCCTCCTCATTTCTTCTTATTTCTGGTGACTTTAATTAGGCCTCTCTGTCCTCCACTCTGCCCACTTTCACTCAATATGCTACATGCTACACCAGAAACAATAAAATACTGGATTTATTTAAGGCCAACACCAAGGAGGCATATAACTCAACACCCCTCCCTCCCCTGGGAACATCTGATCACTATATACTATATACAAACCTCTTCTATACGAGCAACCAGCTGTCACTTGCATCGTGAAAAGATGGTCCAACAAGGCTGATGAAGCTTTGAAGGACTGTTTTGATGCAACTGTGTGGTGAGTACTGACAGTCTCACACACTGTATAATGGACTGTAACAACTTCTGTGTGGAGAAAGTGATACCAACCACGACTGTATTGTGTACTGCACTATATGTGTTTTTTCCAACAACCAACCATGGGTTACCCTTGACACCTACACCCCCTACCCACAACATTTAGCTCACAGCCACCCTGTACATCCACTGCATTTCCTGCCCAATGCCCTACCAGCCAGGAGGATCAAGGTGAGAAAGGCTGTGTTTAAAGCATTTATAATCTGAACTCATTTTCATTGTTACGTACAGTATACTATTGATGTGTTCAGCTTGGACTTGTGCATTGCCTGCATTCCCACCTGTGAACCTTTGAGCAATCTCTGGACAGGCCATACAAACTGACCTGAGGTGTTGGCTCTCCTGTGTTGTGCTTCTGAAGCTCTGTTTTGTTCCCCAGTGTAGTCTGTGCATTCCTTGCTGCATTGGACAGCATACACTACAGTGGTCTGCTTGTGCCTGGGTGTTTTTTCTTTGGGGTAGACAAGCCTCTGAGTGTTCTTCTCTCTGATCTATGTCTTTTCGTGGTCTTGATGAAGGCCCAGTTTGGGTAACCACACGTTCTAAATGTTTGCCTGATGTGTTTCTGATCCTTCTCCTTGCTTTCTGTCCTGATAGGCATGTTCTGAGCCGGATGGTGTAGGGTTCTGATAACCCCCCAGCTTATGTTACAGTGGGTGGTGAGAATCAAAGAGGAAATACTGATCTGTGTGTGGGGGTTTTCTTCATACTTTGATGTTGAGTCTTCAACCCAAAAAGGTCAGACTATTTCCTTTAACATCCTCCCGAGTGAAGTGACATAAGACATCATGATCTCACCTGGACTCGCATGCATTCCCAACATGGAAGCAGTAAAGACTGACCCTAATGACTCACATGATGGCCAGGTGGGTCAGCCACCAACCAATTCACACTATGACTGACCCATTAACACTCATTGACACCCTGACTCATGTGACCCTAACGAATCACATGATGGCTAGATGGGTCAATGACTCACATGTGACCTGAACAACTCCCAAGGTGAAAGTGATGCTGCAAGAGGATAAATGCCTGGGACTTCTCACCAGTCAGTTTTAGCTGAAGAAGCCATTTGGATGAGAGGCAAAACATCTTCTAGAACCTCAGCAAGTCCAGCTGCCTTGGTAAAGCACTTAGAGGCAATTTAGAAACAAAATAAATTGTTTCCACATTTTTAAGACTACTAGAATGATAAAGGTAAGAGAAACTGTGAAAAAAAGGTATGTATCCCTATTAATATTTTATCAGTATTTTATATCCCTAATAAACCAACATCTTTTAATATTTTCAATTACCACTGCAAAAGCAATATAAATGCATTAATACGGACTGCTGAGGTAGCAACAAGATTGTTGTGAAAAAAAAAAATGGCACATATTCTGCATAAACTGCATAAACAGAAGGTGTACCACAGCCAGAGTTAAATTTAATCACATTCAGTTTTTTTAAAGGAGGATTTAGTGGCATCTAGCAGTGAGTTTACAGATTGCAACCAGAACTATGATTATCATTACTATAATTACTGTACTATTATTATTACTATGCCTAGATATGCCCCTAAATCATTCACACTGAATCTTTAATTAGTGTCTGCCATATGAAAGCCAGTCCACTTTGACCCTTTGTTCAATATAACCCAATGGGCTTCATGTACACAAACTACCCAAAATGCCCAATCACACTCTGTTAAGAACCTGTGTCGACAGTGTATAAACAAAACACTATAGGACACAGTGCAAACCCATAAAAATGCAATGCATTCTGAAAAAGTTGGTAAGTTTTACTGATTGTAAACAAATCCCATGGAAAGACCCAAACCAACAATTAAGTATTGTGTGTATACCCTTAAGCTATTATACCTTCTTCCTCTGTGCCATAGAGCTCCGTTGTCCAGAAATATTAAAAACACATCAATGAGCCACACTTTTGCACTTCATTGGCATGAACACTCACTGTGGGTTTTTTTTTTCCACTCAATCCCACATACACCAACATACTGGCCCAAATAAATAATCAAAAGAGCACAAATTGTGAATTAATTTGTCACTGAAAAGAACCATGAAAAAATGCACTACTTTTCATTCATCTAATTTAAAGACCAGTAACAGCTCTCCACACAGGACTCCTGCCTGCCCATTGTCGTGCATAACTGGCAATTTATCCACAATTGAACTTCCATCAAAACATACAAAGCCCATACTAGTTGCCCTACTTATTACCAGGAAGACTATTTTTACAAACTGGAAATCCAACAACAAAAAAAAAAAAAAAAAACATTTTCAAATCTTTTCAGGGAACTAGCAGCGGTGGGGAAAATGACGACTCTCTAAGAAAGCAACTATCACTTTTTTTGAAAACATGGACTCACATGGTTACACATTTTAATCTTTTATTTTATTCTATCCCCTCCCTCCGTCTCTCTGCCTTCCTGCTACAGTAATATTTCAAGGACCAGTGTGTAAGATTTAGTGGCATCCCACAGCTGTATTGCAGAGTGAAATATATATATATTTTTCTAGCTAGGTGTACCTAATAAACCAGAAAATGCACGCAAGCACACAACATTGAAGAACCTAGGGTGGAATCAGAGGTAGAAAAAAAATCCCAACTGTAAATATTCCAAAACAGAGAAAACATCCCTTCACTCACAAGTTCCATAATTGAAAACAAAAATCATCGCAAAAATGGAATGCAATTTTCAAGCACAAGACATAAATGGCTTCTTATACTGTGACAATCTCAGCATTACTGACATTAAACCATTCCCAGTGACAGGTCATCAAAGTGTCTTTTGTCTTTGGATATTTCACAGTGCTGCTAGAATCTAAGTTTAAAACAAGGTGCTCAGTAATATGAAGGCTAATAAAATAATCATCAAAAATCATCTTTTTTTCGTTGTGGGGGCTTGAAGAGAATCAGTGTCTCATGTGTGCTCATTAGAACGCAACAAGAAAAAGGATTTACTACATGACCCCTGCAATAACCAAGACTCAATATGTGCACAATGCTACACCATGAACACTCCATGAAATGACATTGGACACAGTAATGTTGTCAGCTAAGTTATTAGATCGGCAGTGTGTGTAGGAGTTTGTACTGAAGTATGTGAACATAACATCTAATGTTTATTCTATCTGTATTCAACTGTCTTACATCCTTTAAAAGAAAAAAAGGAAAAAATCAATGGCAATTTTATTGTCAGCATGATGCAGTAAATACACTTACCTTCAACCTTGCCGGCTCCTCGGCCTTGCAGATGGATAATTATAAAGAGGATAGAGAAACGGATGAAGAAAAGCGGTGCTCAGGCTGGGGAGAAGAGGGAATAGAAAATAACAAGACACGTTTAATTACTGTAGGGTACAGAGGACTAATAAGATTCCTCTGTCACATTATGATCAAACATGTAACCACTCAGTGTAACAATGTTACACTGAGTGGTTAAGGATGAGGCCTATGTGACAGCATCGCTCGAACAGGAAGCCACTATATTTACAAAGAGAGCAGAGACGCCCCCAGGCAGATCCTGACAGGTATGTTACCCCACCTGTAGCTCTGCTTGTGAATTACAGCATCCACATGACAGAATTTCAACTTACATTATATTAATATAACAGCATTGTAATTTTCCATTTCCGTAAACAAAAATGCAATAATCCAATTTGCATTTGTATTTTCACATGGTGTTCGATAACCATAGTAAAATGAAAATGAGCTGTTTGGCATTTCATTTTCAAAGACTTAACCTGCTCTTACATGGATAATATTCAAATCAAATTAGGGAAACTGTGCAACAACAGTCTATTGCATTTATGTTTTCATGTTATTATGCTCAAAAAAAGGCAAGGCAAAAAAGCAAATTTTTTCACAACTTAAAATAATAATGAAAAAACCACGAGACTTTTCATTTTCAAAGACTTAACCTGCTCTAAAGTTACACTGCATTTACATTTACATCACACTCTGAAGTGGACAAAATTCCAAAGAAGATACAATCTGTCAGTCCTCTCATCAAGGTGGGTCTTCAGTTACAACATGATTTCCTCTGTGGTGTGTTCCTCTCTGTAAAGCCTGCTCACTTAGTTCCTACCAGAATAAAAATCAACTACGTGCATTCACCTGCACCCTCCAGCAAACGGGAGAGTGGTTTCAAGTTCTACATATTAAGTTACATCCACATTTACAATGGTGAGTAATTAAACCTATAACTTAGCCTAGCATCCTAGCTTGATATTATTATTATTGTAATTTTTTTCCTCCCAGAGCTTGGCTGGATTGAAAGAAGAGCTGAAGTTGACGGACAGTATGTGCAAGTGTAGTGTGTGTGAGGATATTACACTACCCGTCAATGAGGAAGTCAGACAAGCCCCATAGTGTGAAAGAAAGAGGATAGCAGTTTAATGATTTGTTACTGAGTTTGTTACCATTTGGCTAATTTCAGACATATATCACTGTTGTCTGTTTTGCTCCTGTTCTGTTGAATATGAGTTTTTGTTCTTCATTAGTATGAAAATAAATGAATTAATATCAGTCTGTATAAGAGGTTGGATTCAACCTCTGTTGAGTTGGTGCATCACTGCTGCACATGTGGCTGGATCAGTGCTGTGCAAGCAGCTCTCAATTGCTGTGCTTCTTAGGCTCCATTACTCAGCTGTACAGAGGACAAGCAGCTGTGGCACAAACCAAGAACTCTGACAAGTCTGAGAATAAGAGAATTGTAATTCAAATGCAACAGTTATATATACATCATGTTGCGTATACTCCTCATCGCATCATTTCTGTGTCCTGTTTTCACAGGATAAATGAGCATACCATCACCAATATTTGAGCCCCACTTTCATGCCCAAATTAAATTCAGGTATTGAGTTTTCTCCGAGGTATACTGTCAGGATTTTGTCTTGGTTTCAGATTCCAACACATTTCTTCATGTCACACCTCTCTCTACAGTCTTGTAGCGTGTGTGTATATATAGTCCATACTCATTGTTCATTAAAATGAAGATAAAGAAATAGTCTGCAGTGCTGGTGATTCACATGCTTAAATACCTTTCTGAATGAAATATTTAGTCCAACCTATCTTAATGTGTTAATTCACATTACATCACAGTGTATTTTTATTGTGTTTTGGATCTGCATGTAAGGTAAAAGACACACCAGATATGTTTGAACATAAAAGCTCTCAGCTAATCCTGGAATATGACAATGATTGTTCCCCATATTAAAAATGTAGTGTGTGTTACCTTGGGTCAGTAAGGAGGGAATATTCTCACATTTACTTTGACATACAAAAGGAGAGATGAAAAGATTACAATATACTCTGCTACAAGGTCAAATTCAAACTCCCGTTGTGTTTCATCTACATTTTTAAATGGCTCACTATTCTGGCACCTGAGCACGTAGCAAGGCGCACATCACCAGATAGCTAAACACTCAACTTGACTGAAGTAGTAATAGGTAGCTTCAGTGACGAAGGAGCTTAAGTGAGTTGTCAGCGTGCACTTGTACATCCATTTATTGAAGATACGTTTTCATTTAGTCAAGTAGTGTGAAACTGTAAATAAAACAATGCAACGTGGCCATGAAATAATGTAAATAAATACGATGAAATACAATGAAATACAGTGAAATATGAGCAGAAATAATTTCCATAAACATAGATAAATTAATCTACTCATAAACAAAACTTCTCCAAGGCCTACACAGGCAGATGGAGCCAGATGAAAAGGGCAGTCTTAAACCATGCTGTCTCTAGCTTGCTTGAAAAGAAAAAGGCTCCTTCTCTCTAAACTGATTGTGTGACTAACAATAATGTGGGTGGATCCCATTTCTCAAAATTGCATCCTCGTTTCCCTCACTTGCGTCTTTTCCTTGCGTGTTAGTCCCTCCCACATGCATAAGACAATGCAAGGAAACCACGCAAGGAAAGAAGAAACGAGGAAATATGTTTTATGAGAATTGAGACGTCCTTTCCTCTGAAGCGTCACGTGAAGCGACGTCTGTTACTGATGACGCGACACAGCTAGACCTGCTGCATTTACCGTTATATTTACACCCCCACCGCCCCCCGCCTTCGATATATTTATATTTTATACTTATATTTACATTGTTAAAAAGTCTCCAGCACTAGCAAATAAATATGAAACACTTTTATTAACGCACATGAGAATTAATGAGTTCATTCTTGGCTGGACGCCTCTTCCAGGTGAACAGGTGTTCATTTTCTGACCTGAACTTTATCAGCCTCGCTGTGTCTTCTGTCCTGTTCAATGAGACACATTTCAAAGCTGTCAGTGAAGAGAAACCTACGAGTCATGAAACACTTTATATCACTCAGATAACACACAGAACAAGTGACGAGAGGCCGAAGTTTTAGTGTTAGAAGAGGTTGTAGATAAAAGACTGCTGAGTGGAGACAAAACTAGAGCCAGATGTTTAATGTCTTACGCTGAACACAGAAATCAGCTGCTGCGGGACTTTTATCCATCAGTCGAAATAATAGTGGTAAACCAAACTCTGTCTCCAGCTACGTCTCTCTCAGGTCTGGGATATCCCGTCACTTCTCCACATTTGACATGATTTCACTGTACTTAACTGTAAATAAATAAGTTTTCCTGCCTGCCGGCCTGCGCACAGTGAGAGGCGGTTGCTACGCAACGTACGTGTTTACTTTCAGAGCCGCTGCGCAGTGAGAGCGGTGACAGACGAGAGTAGGCTCATTTTAAATCAATAAATATGTCTTAATCACTATTTTGTGTCACTTTATATTGAATTCTTTAGTAGTGAGCAGAGTTCTAAGCGGGATAATAGTGAGCAGGTTCCTATTGTCCCTGCTCACTAAACATCACCTCTTACGTGATTGAAACATGACGGGTCCTCATGTTCTTGTATTATTGCTCTTTGGAGATTGTAACGTTCAGTTAGGCTCGTCTGAATTACAGCCATTCACTGCAGGATATTTACACTAGCACACTTTCTCCTCCACCTCGTTCAAATGTGACAGCCATGGGGGCGGAGTCTTCATACTCTTCAGTTGACAGACTTCCGGGTAGGATGCACTGATGTATCCTCGCTCATAGCTCCTCTGACGGCCCTCATCGCTCCTTGATCCTCGTTCCTCAGAGCCGCAATTTGCGTATTGGGACGGCCGGCAAGATGGCGGACCAGAAGTACTTCCGGTTCGATCGAGGAGCGAGGAAACGACAATTTTGAGAAATGAGATCCACCCACAACCAATGAAGATGCATTATACTTGATGGCCTATAGGAGGTGCTAGAACACATAAACAGAATGAACATGTAACATTACACTCACACCATTTAAAGTATACACTTTTGCCACTAATGAGGTATCTTTATGTCACCTCCATCTGGTCCAAAGCATTGTAGCAAGGCTTCTAAAGCACTTACATTATGAGATTAATTTACATTTTTATTGTTTGTATATAAAGCATTGCATGGCTTCTGCATGCATTTATTTGTGGATTCCTGTCCTATCCCTGTTGTTAGAAACCTTAGCTCCTTCCACATCAGGTTTCCATCCTTCCATTGGAGAAAATGTCCTCTCGTTATACTCTTTAGGGTTTTAGTCCTGGGTTATCTGACAATGCCTGTGGTTACTGGTGGGAACATCAATTATGTTTTAGTAGTACAGGTTCCAGAGTTCAGTTGGAAATGAGAACAAATAAATGAAAATGTGTATTGAACACTGGTGGCAGCAAACACACCTGGAAAAGTTACTGTGCCAGCAGAAGCCACTCTGCCACAGACAGGAATGCACACTGAGCGGAGCTGTGTTTCAAAGGTAAGGCAGCACATATTTTCAAAGATATAAACACCACAATGCTCTATAAGAAAGTGACAAAAACCACAACCTAATGATCTATTTCTATGATGACAAGCATGCTCAGTTTCTCAGTTACACCACTTGTTGCAGTGCTAGCCTGTACAGTTAACTATGATAAGAGTTTATGTTGCAATAGCTAATATGATATATTAGAGCAATGTTGGTGTTATTTTCGCCCATATGAGTTTGTGCTTTTACATGTTAACAAATAGCCAATGTTTATAAGAATGTAAGCTAATGTTGAGTTTCTGTCATGATCCATGCTTGTCATGCCTGTTTTATGTTGAAGATCCTGCTTTTTTGTTATCATAGTCTGTTTTTGTCATGTCCTGTTTTATTTTGAAGGTTCATGTTATGTTTCTTTGTTTGCTTTACCTCCTGTGTTTTCCTGCCTTTGTGATTGTCTAATCTTTTTCATTAGTTGTCCTCCCTTGTGTATTTAAGTCCGTGTCGTCCGATCAGTCTTTGTCAGGTCGTTGTCTGTGTTACCCTCCATTGTTCTTTGAAACCTTGCCTTTACTCTATGCCACGTTTTCTGTAAGTGAGTCCTTGTGTTATCTTTGTTCATGTCCGTGCCATGTTTCATGTGAGTGTTTTTCTGGGTGTTGTCTTTGTTCTTGTCTTTGCTGTGGTCTTGTAAATGTTTGTCCAGCGTCTTTAGTATTGTCTATGTTTCCTAGCCATACCTTGCCCATGGAAGTGTGTTTCACGTATTGTCTTTGCCGTTAACTATGCCACTTGTCATTTAAGTGTTTGTTCCCTGTTTCTTGTGTTGTTTTAGTTCCCTTCCGATGCCATGTCTGTTAGTGTTTCTCCACAGTACCTTGTGTGTTTCATGTGTTTTTGAATATTTTTTAGTTTTTCCCCGGACCCTTTAGCCACGTTTCTTGTGTTGTCTTTGTCCATCAGCTGTGCCACGTTCTTTGTAAGCGTTTGTTCAGTGTTTCTCTTTGATGTCTTAGCTCCCTGTGTGTTGGATTTTGGTTTCCATTAATAAATTTGTTAAATCAAACCAGTGCCACCTTGTGTCTGAATCTGGGTTCAACCTTAGTTCCCCTGAAACCACACCTCCCTGACATTTTAGTAGAACTAGGTGGACTGCAATAGCGGATATCAAGTTCATTTGTTGATCCATAATTTAGCCACTTGACAAGGGGGAAAAAAAACAAATGATAACATTATTTCTTTCAAATCACTTACCAGGGCTAGTCATACTCGCAATCTCAACTCAGGACCAACTTTTGGTGGTACTGTTATTGAAGCATGTCCTGAAGCTGTCTCTGACACTGTTTCTTATAAATGCAGAATATTGTTGTAATGGCTCCATAATGGTGGAACGAGCTCCCTGTTAACTTCAGGCCAGCTGAAGCTGAATCTTAAAAGAACACCATAAAAGAACCTAAACAACAAAAAACATGTTTTCTCTGTCTTGTATTGTTCAAATATAGCACTTAAAGCAATTCAGCATATTTAATGAAGCTTAACGTACTTCTTGCAATTGTTGGGTTGCATCCAGATGGTTAATTGTAAATTGCTTTGGATAAAAGAGTCAGCTAAATGAATGTAATGTAAATATCACATGTTATGCATTATAACATTTTATTGAAAAACAATAACTAGTTAAGATCTTAGAGCTCACATTGTGTTGGAACACTTTATGTTGTATAATTTATGAGGAGTTCCAAGCAAAATCATATCAGTAGTCAACGTGAGATAGAAATCCATTCTCTCTAATTGGTATGTGAATGCAGCTTGCTCAGAAGGGTGGAGCTTTATCTTTGAGTGGGAGAGAAGACAGATGGACTGACTTTTAAAAAGCTGAGCATAACCTATGTGGCTGTTTGCGGATGGTATTTGTCTTGCTCCTGTGTCACATATGCTAAAAAGGGCTGTGGGGTGTGATTGAAAACTCAGGAAAAAGACAGCAGATGGACCTTGATTTAAGAATATCATTCAGTCTTTAAAAAAAGAGTGATAAATGAATCTCTGAGCAGAGTATGTTTGGCTTAACTGTAAACAACCTAAAAATTGTTCTACTGCATTTCTGACAGAGAAGGTGGTCAAAGTGTGTTTACTGTATTATTAAAATGTACTTGCTACCACCAGTAATGGCAGTGTCACCATATTAACCAGGACAGAAATCTTAGATTATAAATTCAAAAGGGAATTGAAATGTAAGAACTTAAAGAACTCCATGAATAAAGTTGACATCTTATTGTAAATGAGACCAAACCCCTTGAGCACCTCATTTGCATCGTTTCCTTAGCTCTGTGTCATGCTGTTAGAAGATGGTGCTGGATTGGATTGAGACAGGAAAAGCCCATTTATCACAACATCAGCTGCCCAGCAGGCAGGGAGGCGAGTTGGCAGTGCCACTGATGGACTGGCAAAGGCCTCATATTACCACAGCCCCAGGTCTCCACAAAGCCTCACTGATGAGCCCCTTGCCTGCCATCAGCCCCTGCATTCCCTTTCCATTTCTCAGTGAGTCCCAGGGGTGACAGGGAGGCATTGGGTGGCTGATAGTCAGAGTAATTAAAAGAGCTGATTAGAGTGACGGAAGGAGGACACCCAGAGAGAAAACAAGAATCTCTCTCAAGACAGAGAGGGGGAAGAAGAAAAAGAGGGCTGAGGTAGAAAATACAGCACAGATATCACATCAGATCAGTCTTTAAGTTAACAGGAGATTTTTTTTTTTGTCCTCAGTCACTTCAACTGGGGCAGAATCTCCAGGGAGGCACCATGTCCCAGAAACACTGTACAGAGCAAAGTAGATATACTCTACTGAGAGATTTTTCAAGGTAAAGCCAATAACAAGACTGGTAGGTGTATTCTTGTCACACAGAAATAATACACATCTCTATATTTTCATATGATTCCATTACTCGTACCTTGAAGTGTCAAAGACATATTCAATCAAACATAAACCAAATGTTTATCAGATGTATATGAGATTATGTACACAGAATGATAGCAAGAGCCAGTAAGTGTCAGTAAGTAGTTGTACTTAAGGTTGGAATTTGAGTTTGAAAAGCTTTGAACGCTCAGCTTTTTCTACTTCCATCTTTTATCCATCCCACTTCATTTATTCAGTTTTTTGAATGGGCCACTACACATTCAATAATTGGTTGAGGAGGACACATTTTAGGGGTTGCAAAAAAAGTTAAAACTTTTAAATTAAATTTCAATTCTGTTTACCAAAGTCTGTTTCCTGTTAACCCAACCAACAAAGTCAACGAGTACTCCAGCGTCACAACAACAGGTGAGTAAGTGGACCTTGAGTGGAAAGTGCCAAGGTTCCTTAATGTTCAGTGCAAACACCACACCTTGAATATAATTAAAGCTTGCTAAAGACACAAAACCATGTGCGTGCAAACATACACATAGATTATTGTTTGCTTTAAATTAGTGATAAATAAGATCATTTCAATTACTCTTAAGCTTTTTAGTGTTTTGGTTTTCTTATTTCAATGGTCCATTAATACACAGGCATCAAAGCATCTTCAAATTGGCTTTATCCCCCTATTAAGACCTGCAAAAATCAGTCTGCTCTTACTTCAGCAGCCTGAATCTACTTTGAGGACAACATACCCACACAGGGTCAATGCTGAAATAACCTCAATTAAATCAAGTCCAACACACACAACCCCCAATGCCTCCTGAACAAAGCAGCACCAATGTAACATCTTCAACTTCAGCATGTTGCATCACTTTTAACTAATAGCACATTTGATACAGACCATGCATAACTACATTTAAGTAAAGATATGACAGTGGGTGCTTGACATCTAAGCCTCATAAATACGGTGGCAGTGATTCATTATTTATTTGGTATTTATTTCTGAAACTATTGTGAAAAATCCATATGAAAGCAACTTGCTTTTTCTTTTCTTTGGTCTGAAAAAAACAAAAAGCGAGAAAGGGAGAGATGCCAGTTCCTGCTCAATAGAATTACGTGCTCCTTAAGAGCCCTTTTGGTACAAAGGCATCAGAATGTGTTTCCATTTGAGTGGCTGGAATGTAGCCTTGGATTCAAGCTAAGTTTCATTATACTGTAGCTCAGTACCACACACAGTCTCTCTGGTAAACGGAATATGAACACATCAGGAGTAAAATATCTGAATCATCTCTGTTTGAAGCTGTGTATTTTGCATTTTATTAGTTAAGCAATGATTGTTGGCAATATACTGAACAACACTGTGCTCACAAGAGAAATGACTGCACTGTTTTAAGGACATGCTTAGTCTTTCCTGACAAGCAAACCTTTGCAGTGGTGAGAGTTACTGTTGCCCACTGAGAGTAGCAACACTTTCTAAAGTTGTAAAATGTCTTAGGGAGGAGGTCAGGTGTGAGAGAGTGAGGAAGTGAAACCAGAAATCACCATTCGGATTCCATCTCAAAACGAATATTGATTTTCTTTCAACCATAAACGTGCTTGCTCCCTAACTATGACCAAGTAGCCAAACTTTAAACATACAGGTAGCACATCAGTAAAACACACTTTAATGAGAATCTTTGTGACGATTGCATACATTTTGGTAGGCACTGACAAACAATAGCATCCTGCTGACAGAAAAAAAAGATCTGAAAATGCTGATAAGAGTTAACAGCAGAGAGCTGGATAAGGTGGAGTGTAATGAAATGTTTTCTAGAGGAGATGCTCTGAAACATTTCATTTTCAATCAATAAAACTGACGTGAGCGCAGTTACACAGGTTCATGTGTCCTGGACAAACGGGAGGAATTCCGCTCACATATTATTTTGATAATGGACCCTACTTTCTCATGTATTTTGTGTCTGGTTGACTAATTTTTTGTTACGTTTTTTCAGTACTGAATGAGAGCGCAGCAGTTGGCAGCCATGAGACGGGCTGCAATTTAACCCCTCTGGGCTTATGTGCTCCATCAATGTACAATGCTGTGAAAAAGTATTTTCCCCCTTCCTGATTTCTTTTTTTTTTTTTTGCATATTTGTCAAACTTAAATGTTTCAGATCAACAAACACATTTTAAGATTAGACAAAGATAACCCGAGTAAATACGAAATACAGTTTTTAAATGATGATTTTGTTTATTAAGGTAAAAAAGCTATCCGAACCTACCTGGCCCTATGTGGAAAAAGTAATTGCCCCCTTAACCTAATAACTGGTTGCGCCACCCTTGGCGGCAACAACTGCAACCAAGCATTTGCGATAACTGGCAATGAGTCTTTTACATTGCTGTGGAGGAATTTTGGCCCACCCTTCTTTAAAAATGTGTTTTAATTCAGCCACATTGGAAGGTTTTGGAGCATGAAGGGCCTGTTTAAGGTCACACCACAGCATCTCAATCGGATCTAAGTCTGGACTTTGGCTAGGCCACTCCAAAACTTTCATTTTGTTTTTTTAAGCCATTCAGAGTTGGACTTGCTGGTGTGTTTCGGATTATTGTCCTGCTGCATAACCCGAGTGCACTTGAGCTTGAGGTCACAAATTGATGGCCAGATATTGTTCTTCAGGATTTTCTGGAAGAGAGCAGAATTCATAGTTCCATCAATTATGGCAAGTCGTCCAGATCCTGCAGCAGCAAAGCAGCCCCAGACCATCACACTACCACCACCATGTTTGACTGCTGGTAGGATGTTCTTTTTATGAAATGCTGTTAGTTTTACGCCGGATGTGATTGGATGCACACCTTCCAAAACGTTCAGCTTTTGTCTTGTCAGTCCATAGAATATTTTCCCAAAGGTCCTGGGGATCATCAAGATGTTTTTGGCAAATGTGAGACGAGCCTTTGTGTTCTTTTTGGTCAGCAGTGGTTTTTGCCTCAGAACTCTGCCATGGATGCCATTTTTGCCCAGTCTCTTTCTTATAGTTGAATCATGGACGCTGACCTTAACTGAGGCAAGTGAGGCCTGCAGTTCTTTAGATCTTTTGATGATTTGAAAACATTGAAGTGCGACAAATATGCGAAAAAAAAAATCAGGAAGGGGCCAAATACTTTTTCACAGCACTGTACGTCCATTAAAAGTACTTCTTTTGCCACTGACAGGCTTTTTAAAAAGTGTCTGACAACACTTTGGAAAGCATCCCTGTAAAGATTCCTTCTTGTTAAAGAGTAAGATCCATTTTGCTTAACCAGAAACTGCTGTTACATCACTCTGGCCAAAGCCACCAGAATCCATTCCCAAAAACAGTTTTATCTTTGTATAACACACTTCATGAAAACATGACTAAGGAAAATAAAACTCAACAAAACCAACTATCACTAACTCTGGTCTAGTTGAAACCAACTCTAATTCACAAAATTTGGAGAGGAGTGAGAGAGAGGGTGGACATCACAGAAGCAGCAGAGGAATTATTATCACTGGACACTACGAAAGGTGAGACTTAAAAGTGTTGTTCTTCAACAAACTTTCCTAGTTACATTTCTTTTTAATGGGATACTGGAATGGAGTTTAAAGTACAGGAGTCGAATTTAGGATATACGTTGATGGCCCTAATGATCACACAATGAATTGTCTGCTGGTGCAGGGAACTATGGGACGGTAAGATCTTCTGTCCTTCCCTAAACAATGGTCCTATGTCTCCTTGGCTAAAGGAGAAACGATGGGAAACACTCCCTTATTCTCTTGTCATGGCTGACAATGAGAAACTTGGGGGTCAGTTCAGTGAGTTATTAATCTTCATGATTAGAGAGTTACTTTGAAGTTTCTGAACATTTTGACAAACGTGAGTGCATATAGGGAATATTGAGGTTGCAGTTTAGTATATACCAATATTGCACGAGTGAATTTGTCAGTTTTGGCGTGTGTGGTCTACTGAATGTTGTTTGTAAAGTTTGACAGCAGCAGGAAGGAAGGACTTAAATTCTTTCCTTCACACACCACTGGTTAAAAACAGCCTGTCACTGAGGAAGCTGCCCAGTTCTGCCAGTTCTCTCCAGCATGGGGTGGGACATGTTCTCCACCAGGGGTGATACATCAGATATCATTCTCCTTTCGCTTACCATCTCCACAGGGTCAAAGAGGGCATCCCAGGACAGAAATGGCTTTCTTAACCAGTCTATTAAGTCTTTTCCTCTCAGCAGCTGAGATGCTGCTGCCCCGGCAGACCACTTAAATAACTGGTGCCACCACAGAGTCAAAAAAGGTCCCAAACATGAAACAAACATGTGAATGTCCTTGGCAAGTTGTCTTTCCTGGCCTTTCTTATATAGTGCATTTGAGTTGTAGTCCAGTCCAGTTAATTATTCAGGTGAACACTCAGGTACTTGCAAAATTGGACATTAAATGCAGTGGATGTACAGAGCAGTGGTGAGCTGAATGTTGTGGGAAGGGGGATGGTAGGTGGGCGTGTGGCAGTACATAGTGACTGCAGACACTGGGGGTCGCAGCAGAAACGACTGGACTGGGGAAGGGCAACTGACTGGTCAAATCTGTTAAAGACAGAGGTCAGAGCATTCACCCACTTTCAGTCCCCCACAGGCAGGGGGTTGGGCACCTTGTCGCCCAGTGTTGTGTCTACAGCTTGCTTGTCAATGTAGTGCTTGACACCACAGACCATGCCAGCCTTTGCAGAGGAGAGAATGTACACTGCTATCACAAATAACATGCACGAAATCCCTCAGCAGATAGTATGGCCTCATACTACCAGCTCAATGTCCTTACTGCAGACTTGTTCTATACTCGATGGGCCCAGCTACACCATCTATCATTAACAAATACTTCCAGCCCTCCTCCCTTCCCCCTACAGCTCCCCTTTGTCCTGTCTGCTCACATCATCTGAAGTTAGCCATGTCTCCATAATAAGCATAATGCTACACTTCCAATATTTCCTCTGAAGCCAAGTCAGTGCTGCTAGCTGAACCATCATCAGAATTCTCACATTCCTCATGATGATCGAGAGGAGGTCCAGTTTGTAACATCTCTTCCTAGCACAATGCTCCTCCACAGTTAACACTGCTGTGTTATTGAGCACTATCCGTTGATCCTTGGTGTAAAGAATGGGGCCATGGCTGCGCTCAGGGCCCCTGGACATGATGGTGAACAATGCAAAAACAGAAAGACCAGATCAAATTCAACAAGTTTAGTGTCCATAGTGCACGGATAAGATACAAAAAGTAATTCTACATATAAATGACTAAAACACAAGCTAAGTTTTAGAAACTAGAGGAGTGAGCAAGAGCTGCTGGAACACGCTGCCACACGTGTGGCACTATCTCAGATCTCTGTAACATGGAGTGTTGTCTTATAAAAGAGCTTTATTATATTATCGAGTGCCATTGTAACAATCGTTGAACTAATGACTTCAGCACCAGGAACATTAAGACAAACATTATCCTAAGGAGTAAATAGCTGTTTTTTTCAGCATAAAATGACCATAATGTTGTATATCAGTAGGGGGTAAACCTATTAACGAAACACTCCCTGATTTTGTCATTATTTAGTCAAAAACACCATCACCTCTCAGCTCAGTGACAAATCCGTACAAAATGCAAAAGGACTATGAGGGCAGATTACAGACAAGTGAAGACTAAGACCCTCTACAAATAAACAGCAGCAAAATTGCAACAAACAGGATTTATGATTTTCCTAAGGAGAGAGCAAAGCTGCTAAACTTATTGGCATACAGTTTGTACCTTGATTGTCATGTTCATGTCAGATTTTCCAACTTGCCACTGCATTAAATTTCAGCTTTGACTTTGTCTGCTGATGACCTTTTAGTGTGCAACCAATTAGACAACTATCTAAAACAAAACTTTTAGGGACTCATGATGGAGTTTAATCGAGATATTGCTTTTTCTGACTTCTGGTAGTTTGGTCAGTATATTGTGACATCATCTGTTGGGTGTGGTTATAGGTGAACAAAGATTTTCTGACCACACCCAACTACAGAAAGATTACGACACTGGTAATTGTTGTGTGATTGGTTTAAATACAGTGACGTAGTGACGTATATAAAAAAAATATATATCAGTTGTGCACCTGCGCGTGCGGCATGTAACTTGCTACAATATCAGTTCAGTAAACGGTCAAACGTATTACTTGTGTAGCCGTGTATTTTCTCTCTGCACCAACATAACATGGTGTCAGAAGTTCGCCGTATGCCACGCGAGCGAAGAGTGAAGTGCTGAGTGTTTTGTTTTATTCGGGAGAAGACAAGTGAGTGAAAACTAACGTCACTAATGTGTTTGGCAAGCCAGCTAGTTCACCACCAAAATGAGCTCAAGAGAACAAAGCCAAGGCGAAGCACCGGGAGCAGAAGCCCCCGTGCACAGCGCTGCTCGAGCGACAGGTTCGGGATAAGCTCAGCGCAACGTGGGAGCACCAGCAACGATACAATCACCGCCACTTCAACCCACCGTTACAGCCTTCACCATCCAACCGCCTGAATCATTCATGTTCTCGAAACCGCTGGAGTGGGAGAAGTGGATACGAAGATTTGAGCGCTTCCGACTGGCTAGCAACCTCAACCTCTCGTCTGATGCTAATCAGGTAAACACTCTCGTCTACTGCATGGGTGACGAGGCGGACGACATTCTCCGTGGATTAAACTTGACTGAAGAGCAAAGACAGCAGTATAAGCCTGTTAGAGATGCCTTTGACAAGTACTTTGTCCCAAAGAAAAACGTCATTTATGAGAGGGCAAAATTTAACAGGAGAGTGCAGTCAGGAACAGAATCTGTGGATTCTTTTATCACAGCATTGTATGCTCTTGCTCAAAACTGTGATTATGGGCCACTGAATGAGGAACTGATTCGTGATAGACTCGTAGTTGGACTGAGAGACATGGCTTTATCTGAAAAGCTGCAGTTGGACAGAGATTTGACACTGACAAAAGCTGTTACAATGGCAAGGCAATCCGAGGCAATTAAAAGACAGCAGTCCGATCTAAGAGCAGATGCCCAGCCGGTGAAAAGCACAATGGAAGTGGATGCTGTTATGTTCAAAAATAAGAAACAAGTGCAAGGAAAGTTTAAGCCAAACATGCAGCGAAAGAAAGTGGATCTGATCCAAAAGTGCAGTCAGAGAAATCAACCTGTCACAAGTGTGGAAATGCATCTCATCCCAAGGCACTGTGTCCAGCTAAAAATGTAGTTTGCCACTTGTGTTCAAAGAAAGGCCACATCCAGAAGGTCTGTAGGAAAGCAACATCTGTGAACGCAGTAATCTTTGCAGATGAACAGCCTGATGGCCTCTTCCTGGGCTCTGTGGAGGCAGGGACAAACCCGTGGTCTGTGGATTTACAGATTCGCCACCACAAAGTTAGGTTTAAGATTGATACCGGGGCGGATGTGTCAGTCATTCCGCATGACACCTACACAGCAATCATAGACCCCGACGGTGAGCGCCCACTGCCCCAAACAGACAAACCCCTGTTCGGCCCAGGGGGTAGCTGCCTTTCTGTTGTCGGAGTGACTAAGGAGACACTCAAAAAGGGTGACCACACATGTCAGGAGGATTTGTATGTGGTACGCGGCCTGCACACTCCTCTGCTAGGCCGGCCCACCATAACAAAATTAGGACTGGTGGCTAGACTCGATACCATTGACACACAAACACTAAAAGAGACTTACCCCTCTCTGTGCAGTGGACTTGGTAGGGTGCAACAGCCGTACACAATCAAATTGAAGCCGGATGCCACCCCATACTCCCTGTCCACACCCAGGCGAGTCCCAATTCCCCTGTTAGGGACAGTGAAAGCAGAGCTTGAGCGCATGGAGCAACTAGGTGTAATATCCAGGGTGGACGAACCGACGGATTGGTGTGCCGGTATGGTACCAGTGCCTAAAAAGAATGACAAGGTGAGAATCTGTGTGGACTTAACGAAACTGAATGAAGCAGTGTGTAGGGAGAAATTCATTCTGCCTTCAGTGGAACACACACTTGGGATGCTGGCCGGAGCACACATCTTTAGCAAGCTCAACGCCAACATGGGCTTCTGGCAGGTGCCGCTGTCAGAAGAATCTGCCAAGCTCACCACATTCATTACGACGTTTGGGCGTTTCTACTTCAATCGACTGCCATTTGGCATCACATCGGCACCTGAGCATTTCCAGCAGCGGATGTTGCTCGTGCTGGAGGGCCTCCCAGGCACGGTGTGCCACATCGACGATGTGCTCATATGGGGCAAGTCGCAGGCGGAGCACGACGAAAGACTCCACAACGTGCTGGGAGGACTCCACAAGGCAGGCCTCACGCTGAACCTGGAAAAATGCGAGCTGACTAAATCAGAGGTGAACTTCTTGGGTCACGTGATAACGGCCAATGGAGTGAGACCCGACCCGGAGAAAACCAGGGCTGTGCAGGACATGAGAGAGCCGTCCAATGTCAGTGAACTGCGAAGTTTCCTGGGAATGGTCACGCAGCTTGGAAAATTCATTCCTCACCTCTCTGAAAGAGACAAGCCACTGAGAGACCTGCTGTCCAGAAAGAATGAATGGGTGTGGGGACATGCACAGCAAACCGCTTTTGACCTCCTGAAGCAGCAGCTGTCTTCACCACCCGTCCTCTCTCTCTATGACCCAAACAAAGTGCTCAAGCTGTCAGCTGATGCGTCTTCATGTGGGCTGGGGGCCGTCCTTCTGCAAAAGGAAGAGGATGAGTGGAGGCAAGTTGCATATGCCTCTAGATCGTTAACAGAGACTGAACGGCGATATGCACAAGTGGAGAAAGAAGCCCTAGGCTTGACGTGGGGATGTGAGAGATTCAGAGCCTTCCTCATTGGGCAGCATTTCCAGCTTGAGACAGACCACAAACCCCTGGTCAGTCTGCTGGGGAATCAAGCGCTGTCTGAACTGCCGCCAGGGATCCAAAGTTTCCGTATGGGGCTCATGACCTACTCCTACACAGTCCACCATGTACCCAGTAAGACACTACTTACAGCTGACACACTTTCATGTGCACCAGTAAACAATAGCACCAGAGCCAGCAGCACAGCCAATAGTCTAATGGAGGACACTAACATTTATGTGGATAGCATCATGTGTAACTTACCTGCCAGCGCCACTTACCTTGCAGAACTTAAAGAGCAGCTACAAGCAGATAGCACCTGTTCACAAGTCATGGCCATGTGCCAAAGTGGATGGCCAGAGTATAACACACTGAATGCAGTCCTTAAGCAGTACTGGCGAGAAAGAGCAGTGCTTACTGTGCAGAACGGTCTCCTACTCCGAGGCACCAGATTGGTGATACCCTCTGCAATGCGAAACACCGTCCTGGAGAAAGTGCACGAGGGACATCAGGGCATTGTAAAATGCAGGGAGCGAGCCAGAGAGACTGTTTGGTGGCCAGGATTGAGTGGGCAGTTAAATGAGCTTGTTTTGCATTGCCGAACCTGCATCAAAGAACGAACCAATCCTGCACAGCCACTCATGAGGTCTGAGTTGCCAGACCGACCATGGCAAAACTGGGTGCTGACATGTTTACAATGGACTCTACTAATTACCTGTTAGTCGTAGACTACTACTCACGTTTTGTTGAGATAGCCAGACTTACACCCACCAGATCTGAGGATGTAATTGTGCATATGAAATCAATGTTTGCGAGACATGGCATCCCAGAAGTTCTTGTCTCAGATAATGGGCCTCAGTTTTCATCCAGTCACTTTGCTCAGTTTTCAGCGGATTACGGCTTCAAGCATATCACTAGTAGCCCAAAATTTCCCCAAAGTAATGGTGAAGCTGAGCGCCACGTCCAAACAGTGAAAAACCTGCTCAAAAAGGCAAAAGATCCTTACCTGTCACTGCTTGCTTATAGAGCAACACCACTAGCCAATGGCTACAGCCCAGCACAAATGCTGATGGGGCGCAGGCTCAGGACCACCGTCCTGCAACTTCCTTCTACATTGCTTCCCGAGCTTCCTGATCGAGAGAAGTTGGCTTCTACAGAAAGGAAGAGGAGACAGCAGGATGTGGCAGCGTTCAACAAAAGGCACCGAGCACGCAACCTGAGGCCACTCACACCGGGCACTGAGGTGTGGATGGCGGATGTGAAAGCTGAAGGGACTGTTCTGTCACCTTATTCAGCCCCCAAATCATATCTAGTGGAAGGACCACAGGGAGTAATGCGCAGGAACAGAAAACACCTCTTACCTCTAGAGGGCGCAGCCAGCCAACAAGGCGCATCAGAGGGTCCTGCTCAAGTGCACACACCCCCACAGGCCCCTCCTGTGCAACCTCAGCTACCTCTACACTCAGAGTCTGCCACCAGAACTAGGAGTGGCAGAGAAGTAGTGAAACCCAAGAGACTGGATTTATAGAGCAGAATGCAGTTTTATTTTGTTCTCTTGAATAGTTTAAAGTTAAATACTTGAATTCAGTTTAAAGTTGAAGTTTGAAGCAATCTAAGTTTAAAACAGCCAATGGGTAAATCATTACAGCAGTATTATGCAGTATTATTTCAACAGTCTCAGTGGTGTGTAACATTATAATAACAGAGTTCTGAAATTTGAGTTAAAGCACAGATTTGTAAATCAGTTAACTTTAATAATATCTTGCAGATATTTCTTACAAAGGGGGATGTTGTGTGATTGGTTTAAATACAGTGACGTAGTGACGTATGAGATATAAAAAAATATATATCAGTTGTGCACCTGCGCGTGCGGCATGTAACTTGCTACGATATCAGTTCAGTAAACGGTCAAACGTATTACTTGTGTAGCCGTGTATTTTCTCTCTGCACCAACATAACAGTAATGCCCACCTTGGCAATGGTCTTGAACACTAATTTCCCACCTGGTATTAAGTAATTCTTACATTTCACAGTCTTTGTTTGGCTTGTTGTTTTATCTTACAAATTTTCCAGCACTTTCATGCTACCTCGTGCACAATGGAGATGTAAACCTATTGTGCCATGGCTCAGTGCTGTACCTTACATTCAGCACAGCTCATCTGATCATTTGTGAAAAGATCTGTTCAGATAAAACATGAAGCATTATCAGTGTGTCTAGTAAACCTCAAGGCAATCTGACATTTACATTATGATTTTTTTTTTTTTTTCTGTGAAAGTGGAAACTGGTGGCACTATGGGGAAGTTGGGTGGGTTTAAAACAGTGGGATCATCTTCTAGGAAACATAAATGTTCACTGCACATTTCATGGAATAAAGAAAAAACAGATAGCTTGTTGTGGACCAAGGTGTGGGCCAGGGAGAAACTTTGACTGGATGGTGCTGCTACATGAATGGCCATTTGATTACCAAAATAATCCTCTGCATGCAATGAATATCCACTAAATATCAAAAAATAATGAAAACTCAGCCATTATCTTCTAAGATACTTTGATCAAGTTTTCAAAGATCTGTATCCCTAGTTATTAAGGTATATACTTCTGAACCATAGTGCTGGACAGAGGGAATGACTGGCCTTAGACCCTCCTTAACATAAGCAAGCATCAGTATGGATAAGTCTGGGAAAATTGCGAAGATGAGTAAATACATAATCAAAGTCACTTGGCAAGCACTGGTTATACAATGCAGTACAGTACTTCATGTTAATCATAATTATCTTTCAACTTGGACAATTAAGTGTCAGATAAGAAAAACTTTCACTGCAATCACATCATGCACAATCACAGTGAAATAAGCATGCATAATTTCTCCAAGAGTTTAAATGTGATTGTGACTATATATCGAGTCTAGACTGGATGAAGAACACTGACATATATAGGCAAAGATATAATGGAAAAACTACAAGTTTCCACAGGAAAAAAAAATGATGTGGACACATTTAGAGCCCCAGTGGTCTAATCTCCAATGGTCCAATAATAATCATACACACACACACACGCACACACACACGCACGCACGCACACACACACACACACACACACACACACACAAACACACACACACACACACACACACACACACACACACATCATTTAGTATTACAGTCCAGTACATTCTAACAAATGCAGTTTGACAAGCCATGTTGCATTCATGGCCCCTAGTTATGGAATCTTGATGTTACATGAAGAAATGTGGCATTTACTGCAGCTAATATTTGCTATCTTTGCTCAGAGTACCATGCACAGATCCACCAGCTGGAAGAGATACTGCTGAAAAGTTACAAAACATAGATCAAATTCTCTGCAATAAGATCACCCAATAGTAACAGATTTTTTTTATTTATTTATTTTTTTTGGTTAAACTAAGTCAAATGTCAAACTGGATTTTGTCTTGTCTCGAGAAATTAAGACAGACCAATAGGGATGGATTTGTTCCTAATTTGCTCTTTGAGTTAGGTTTGTGCCATCAAGTGTTGGTAACCCATTTATTTCACATTGGCCTACATTTTCCCCTCTTAATAATACTCTCAAAAAACAGCCCATCATTAAGAGATACATCATGCTTTCCATCTTATCCAGAGTCGCATAAGACCACCACAGCAGGTTACAAATGCTCTACACAGTTCTTATTTATTACCACTACTACTTCTCATACCACATCTTGTGTATTTAGCATGTACAAATTCAAGATGTAAAAACAAGAGCATTGATGCTACTTTTGCAGTTCTACAAAGCCTTTGTTAAATAGCATACTAGTTAACATGACACATGTTATAGTAGCCTTGTCATTGTTTAAAGATCACAACCAAACCATAGTCACCACTAAAATTCAGCAGTAATGATCATATAGAACTCTAACCATTCTCACATGACACTGGGAAAAAACAAAAAAAAACAAAAAAAAAAAAAAACACCACACAAATGAGTTTTTTGACTGCTGAATCACCACCCAAATTTCCAGTTTCTTCAATGATTCCAATATGTTTGGTGTTGTGCTCTTAAAAATCTTTTTTTCCTTGGGTTGAGTAGCCAGTCAGAGTTTAGTAGGCAGGATTAAGCTTGGATGAGATCAATGCAAGTGTTGACTTACAGAAGCAACAATCTGAAATTGGCATATTTCTTCAGTTTGTTGTGAAAAACAATGTGCTTATTGTGACAAGCAACTGCTATTACAGCTTTTGTGTCTGCTGACTGAAAGTAACATCAAAGGGATGGATGTTACTTGCTGTCAGAAATTCCTCCTGAGCTCTGTGTCATTCATTAATTCATGCATTCATTCTGTGAGTCTGTTCCTCATCTTTGAGCTTCAACCTCCCTCCTTCCCTTCCGAGAAAACCCCGGCAGTGTACCTTATCACCCAACCCACCAGCTGAGCAAGAGACTGGGGAACTGATGAATGGGAGATGCGATAACCGATTTGCTCATTATTGCAGTCCGGCACAAAGGTCTCCAACCACACTGTCCCAATCAGAGAGGCGACTAGTTGGCTCTTCACCCTGGTCCAAAGCACTAAAACAGTGGCCAGTTACTCCATCAAATTTACTCTACCCTTGCGGCAGAGAATAAATGGACTGCACCCTCTCCTTATGATGTTATTTATAACAAACTTTCTCCAACCCAGATGACTTCATCACTACTGTCTTCTGGCAACCCAACTCAATCTCATTCAAAGACCATCAAATCCTGCTGCTTTGTCACATCCCTCTGAGTCTCATATAGAATCACAAAGTACACTTTGTATCATCTGTATGAGACTTTTTCACTAACTTCAATGTAAACCCATCCAGGGCAATATGAGATGCCCAGAGCAACTGCTCTGTCCGTCCAACATGGTCTCGTCCCAGCAACGCACAAAAAATTCTTGCTACAAAGCTGAAGATGTTAAGGTTGTGAAACTGTCACAGTCTGTTGAGGTTTAGGCGACAAAAAGTCTGGGTTCGATTTTGGAAGAGATAGTTGACATTTAGTTTCTCCTTGGGAATGAGACTGTGCCAGGAAACCAGACCCCATGATCAGCCGTGGCTGCCATCTTTACCTCCTTCTTCTACACTAGCACCAGCCTCTAGCACCCCTGCCAACCCTCTCAAGTCCATGAAACTAAATCAGTCCAGGTTGTCTTTAAGCAGAGTGACAGCACCGCCTTGGGAGAACTGCTGTCTGTACTGCGGCCATCTTGGCCATTTTGTGTCAAACTGTCCAGCAAGAGGAGAGGCTCACCAGTCACGCACAGTTGAGCCAGCCATCTAGTCAGCAATGCCCTTTTGTCTCCTGTTCCACCTCCAGCTTGTGATCAATGAACTTTTCCACACCACACTAGAACTGTCAAAATTGGCCAATAATAAAGTGTGATTATTCCGTCTGAAAGATGGAGGTTTGAACCATCCAGATACCTCATTTTGCACATTACGACCAGAAGAGAAAAAAACTTTACAATGAGAGACACACAGCTTACAGGCATATTTAATTAAACATAAGTATATCTTTTAAAATATATACATACCTACACATTGCAAAATGAACAAATACAATGTCCTATACTGCGTTGTTGAATTGTTTGCTCTTATCAGCTTGACCTACATTTCATTTTCAGTCAGTGAAAGTGAAGCTGTGTGCCAACTGTACCAGTTTACATATCCTGGAAAATTTCAATGTTCTAGACAAATGGGTGAATGGGCGATCAAACACTATCTGTGATTCCCATGTTCCTGTCTGTAAGTGACACATTTTTGAAACTGGTCTGGCAGAGCTGCAGCCAGCAGTCAAGAGACTGGCTACAATGTAATCCTTCTGGGCATTTGCACACTAACAATATACATCCACTGAAAGGGCTTGATGTGCTCAGATTGTTATTCTGAGTGTATGAAAGGGTTTAAGAAAGGATCCTTACAGATATGCACTTTTTACCAGAAACAGCCACTATAAAAAAGTTGATTCTAAAAGAAAAAAATACAGCTCCTTCCCTTTTTCCTGTCAGCCATGCTAGCAGCGTGAAACCCACAGATTGCTGAACAACTAACTTTTCCGATATCATCACCATGGCATTCCCATTTGTGTTTTCTGGAGAGATGACTTGACAACTAGATGGATTGGCAGAACCCATTTGATATTAAATTATTAACCTGTCCAGAAAATACCTGTAAATATACAGAAATTCCCAACATCCTTGTTTGTGTTTAGTGCTAATAAGCAAAATGTTAACAGAATTTCAACCTGCTAAACTAAAATGTTTTAGCATTATGTTGGCAGCTGAGCTGAGCTCCAACTCAATCACTTCAAACAAATATGGGAAAAGCTGATTGTTGTCGTAAAAAACTTCCCCAATGGGAGAAAATAACTGTCCAACCAGTGCTATGTAAGTTATGTGGTAACACTAAACATGCCTGCAAGTTTAAGGCTGGTGAGAACCTGCTGCTTTACACCTGCGTGTGAGCAGCTCCTTTTTAGCTCCTTCCATTCCATTCCAGCAGGGGACCTTTATTGCAGGTCATAGGTCAAAACACACACACACACACACACACACACACACACACACACACACGAAAAAAAAAAAAAAAAGAACAGAGTAACTATGGCTTTCACTCAACAGGATGGACCCAAGCGCAAGACACAGACATAGGCTGTATTGGGCGGGTTTGCTGGGCAGAGCAGAAGGGTTGAGCAGGTGTGGAGGCTGCACAGATGGGCGGAGTTCCTAAAGAGTCTTAAAGTCTTAAAGGTGGAGACCTTTTTGAGGACCAGCAAGACAGTGAAACCCCTCTGGAGGCTGGTGACATGGCTGAACACCTCTGGAGACTGAAGATGTACACAGAAGCCCTATGGACAATGGAGATTTGGCTGGAATTCAGAATTGGATTCTGGTTGCTGAAGTGTGGGACCAGAGACCAGCGTCTGGAGTGTGGAACTTAAGACCAGAGGCAAGAGACCTGAGCTGAAAGCCAGCAACAGGGCAGCAGGGTGGGAGGCCGGTGACAGGGCAGCAGGGCAGCAAGGCACTAGGCTGGCAACAGGACCAGTGGCTGGGATATGGTAGCAGCAGCAGAGGAACTGATGATTGCTTCAGCACACACTCAGCAGATTGCTGCAGCTCAAGAACTGGAGACACCTGCAGCTCAGGAACAGCCTGACTGCTGACTGGGAACCAGGAGCAGATGCCAGCTACGCTGCTGATGGGGAACCAGTTGCAGGCTTGGCTGTGGCCGACCCTCCAACACCTCCATGGCGCTGGGCATCGATGATGACATGCAGCTGAGTAGAGGTGAGGACCATGAGCTGAAGCACAAGAGCCACGTTTCCTTCTGGAGGGCTTCTCAGAAGGTGGCTCCAGAACAGGATCAGGAAAGGAACTGGCTGATTTCACGCTAGATGACTGGTCAACTGGCTGGAGGTTATCTGGCTCTAGAGGAAGGCCCAGCCAAAAAGAGACCAGGCAGCTGGACGACAGGGAGCCAGATGATAGAGAGCCTCAATGTTGTCGGAAGCCTCGCTTTCTTGTGGGGGGGTTAGTCCCTCAGAAAGGAAATTCCTGGGAAACACTGGAGGAAGAATCAGGCAGGAAGCTAGTGAGCTCAAGAACAGAGAATGGCTGGAGGGTAGCAGGCTGGTGGCTAGCTGACTCAAGAGCTGGAGCTGGCGGGAGACTAGCATGCCAGTGGTTTGCCAACACAGGATATGGAGCTGGCAGAGTCTGGCTGGCTGTTAGCAGTCTGTGAAGTTGGTTCGGGACAGGAAAGCTGCAGGCTCACAAATCTCAGCCTAATCAACTGGGGTGCCAGCTGGGAGCTAGCCTTCAGGCTAGCAGACTGGGATGCGGACTGGAGGTGAGTAAAGAAAGATTTCTTACAGGGAAACAAGGGAATGGAGGTGGAGAGGGGAGGCGTAGGCGTGGGCAGAGGGAATGAAGGGAAGGTGCGGCTGGCAGGGATAGCGTGGAGGCTGGGAAGTTGCAGGCAGGCAGACGGAGGAGCAGGAAAACTGGCAGATGGATGGATGGTGATCCACAGCAGATGAGCAAACAACGATCCAGATGGCTTCATGGCGTGAAGTGGTGGAGAAGGTCAGATTCTACTCGCAGTAGAACAACTGAGTCTGACCAGAAGCTAACTTATTCATGTGTTTGAGAGTGAGGGCTTTGGTTTTCAGATGGATTAATGGCACAAACTACTGAGTAGGGATAAATGACAATCCTTTACTGGATCAGGCAGCTGTGGTGTCTTTTTTTCTTCCCCATTCAGCAAGCACTGACATTGATGTACACTAAGCTCCCACCAAGAGACATGAGCCGTCACTGCAGCAGCAACACTAACAGGATAGACTCATTTGAAGGGCATCAAAAATAAGCATGTTGCTGCATATTCAAAAAGATCTTCTTTGTTGCCCTTTTAATTCTATTTGAATAATCGCAAAGGTCATCAAGGACTCTGACTTATCCCTGTTGATTTTATACTCTACTGCAAACAATAAGCCCAAATAAATATAACATATAATTCATGACTGGAAGCATACACTGGCTTTAGAGGAGCCGTTCACAGGTTTGAGGCTGACGTTTAATTAAGTTTTATATAGGTAGAATGCAAACTTGACAGAATCACCAAATCATAATGCCATGATGTTGTCCAGCCATACACAATGAGGAGAAAGCTGCCAAATAGCATTGTTCAAAAATCACCCCTCATTATTTTACATTTGTAAATGATGGGTGAAATCTATTTTATAGCCTACTTCACATTATGCCATTTCAAAAAACATCAAGTCCCTAAAATAATTCAGTGGTACACAATACAATATCTCCATAAAGGAGGTGAGCAGAACACCTGAACTAGTAAGATCAGGGCACTCATTCCTGGGTTGGCCCTGTTTAATTATGCAGAGCAGCTCCAAGACATGACCATGTGTGTGTCTTGTTTGGATGACACATGTGGCTGTATTGGTGACGAGAGAGAAAGCTCTTCTTCAAATGTCTCTATTCAGCAGAATCTCTGTATTTACATGCTGTATATTACCACCTATGGTTTGTTCAAAATTAAGGCTGGAGGTCCCCGTGGAAATCAGAAAGAGGGGATGCAGAGCTGGAGTGAAGTGCCATGACAAGAAAAGACAGTATAAACCATCCATACCACCTCTTATTATGGGGAAGGTGAGATCTCATCGACATAAGATGGAGACGCTAACGGCGCAAACCAGACTGCAGAGGGAGTACCAGGACTGTAGCAGCATTAGCTTCACGCTTGTCGCTGAATGAACTCATGCTGGATGCTCTTGTTGTTTTGGACAGATTTCAACTGGTGAGAGCTGACAGGAGAGCAACGGAGAGGAAAAGTGGGGAATAGCGATGTTTGTGAATAACAGAGGGTGTAACCGAAGGCACATCAGTGTAAAACAGCAATGCTGCACAAGAGACATAGACCTGCTAGTGTTCGCATTCTGCCACTGGTGAACATCCAGGGACTGGACATTGAGATGGTGGGTGAGTACAAATACTTGTCTGTTCATCTAAACCACAAACTAGACTGGACTAACTACTAACATTGATATCCTGTACAAGAAGGGCTGATGTTGACTCCAGAAGACTCTGCCCAGATGACGGAGGTCCTTTGGAGTGTGCAGGAGACTGTTAGGTACATTTTATGACACTGTGGTTGCATCTGCAATTTTCTACTCAGTGGTCTTCTGGGGCTGTGGGAGCTCTGAGAGGGGCAGAAAAAGACTGAACAAACCAGTCAGGAGAGCTGGCTCTGTTCTGGACTGCCCTCTGGACACCATCAAGGAGGTCGGTGAGAGGAGGATGTTAGCTAAGCTGACATCAATCATGGACAACCCCTCCCACCCCCTGCATGAGACGGTGGGGTCCTTTAGCACCTCCTTCAGCAACAGACTGCTGCATCCACTATGGAAAAAGTTCAACTTTTGTTTGTTCAACTCCAAAATCATTTAACATTCAACTGTAATTAATTTAACAAAACACTGTGTTGATGCAGTTTCACAACCCAACATCGCAAACCTACTGTTGGCACTACTTTGTTCTTTATGTTTAATATTTGCTAATATACATTACATCTGTGCAAATATCTTCTGCAACATTTACACTGTGCTGCTATATTCTTTTTCTACTGTGTAATATATTTTGACTGTGCAATAGTACAAAGCACTATTTTATTATCCATATCTTCTTATACTCAATGCTTGTTTCAGGAATTTGTGATAGACGATCAGTTTCACTTATCATTCATAGCCTTCCTTCCATTTGTATTTCATGCCTAGTTCACACATACAGGGGGATTTGTCAAAACACTGCTTTTTCTGTTCATTTTGGCTGTAGACCAACACGTAACCACTGTTTTAGGTCATTGAAAACAGAGCTTTTGGAAAATTCCTTTATATTCAAAACTGGTTGTAGTGTTGACGTGTGGAAAGGGAAAGTTTCTGGCCTGTGACATCACTGTGAGTGCCATTATCTCCTTTGTGTACTGTGATGAAGGCCGGTCATTCCTTCGATATCGTAAACACACATGCATAGACAGGATTTCTTTTGAGAACCAAGAAGGAAAAGTCTGTTGTTAAGACATACCTCTATCAATGTGGACCAGAATAATCCTATGTTATTCCCTCACTCCTTGCCTCTGTGTCTTTGTGTCTAGTGTTAAAGCCTTTTCTAGTGTTTAGTCCTAGTGATTTCATGTCTTTGTTAAATTTCCATGGACCCTGTCTGGTTTTTATATCAATATATATATATATATACATGTATATATATATACATGTGAATATGTGGTTAGACAAGCCTGCCACTGATCCTACACTATGTCTCCACCTGCTGCAGAGTGAAAGAAGCATGTCGGCAGCACAGCAGCAATGTCTAATGTTCACTGTTGTCATGTGCACAAGTTTGAAGGAAATACACTACACAGGTCCTACAAGGAGGCCTTGTGTTTTAATTTTGCACGTAAAGCAGGAGCTGTTATGTGGCCAGAGTAGACACCTGAAGTGATTTTAATTGAAGCCTTTCTGTTCATCACACACACGAGATGGATGACCAAAAAACCCAGCTGAAACAGCAGCTCCTGACTCACATCTCCACTGTGTAGTATACATACTTTCACATTATAGGCATGATTATCCTCAGAGAGAAGCCTCTTGAAAAATTCCTTACAGCTTACAAATCCTATCCGAGCACCTTCATTGTCATACTGTAAAAGTAAAGAACCACAAATGTCTGTATTCTACACATTACATTGGTTTAGGGCCTGTACTTTCGATGTTCAGGCGGAGTCGCTAATGTGCAGCAGGGGGATGTCAGTTCCCTCTGGGGGGAGGTAGCATGTCAGCTTACCATAAGGGGTACAGTTCTCAAAAACATTTGCCCTAAAATGCCATAACAGACTCAAGAGGAAGAGGAGGTAAATCAAGACTAGAGACTAAAGCCCTTTACAGCAAGTGTGGTTTCAAACCAGTTACTGGAGTGGTGCTGTTTGACTGTGATACAGAGCTTTTATTAATTATTGATTTTGTTTTTTACTAATCAACATAATATCATTGTGAAAATTACTATTGATAAGCACATAGTTATACCAGACCAGGACATCAGCTTTTCACAAGGGTTTTCCTGCACCACAGTTGATTTGCATGAAATTATTAGTGAGAGTTAATACTCAGAGGACCTTGCAGGTGGGTTTGTGCTTTAATAACAAACTGTGTACACTTCATATTAATGTGGATCATTTTGAAAGTGTCACATTATTGCTGAGTAGTAATGCAGTACTGGCTGTTTTAAAAGTTCTTCTTGATGCATTTCTGAACGTTCTGTCAAATTACTGGTTTCAGCAGGCCGATTTCAAAAATGAACTTAAAAATGTTAAACTTGCTTCCAAGTCTCTTGCTTTCAATATGAAAGGAGAAAATAATGGCTGCTAAAGCTAGAAAATCAATCTAAACAGCATTGTCTGTCATATCAAGTGTACACAACTCATAATTATTTGGCTAAAACTACTATAACCTCAAATCACTCATCCTTTTTGGTTGAGATGCAATAGGCAGTGTGCAAGCTGTGTAATCTTTACCTGGCTGGATGGCTTCTCAGTGCTGCAGAGGACGGCTTGTGTTGGTGGCTGAGTCAGAATGTAGCGGCTGCACTGCTCTCTTTGCCTGTGGGAGGAGAAAGCAGGATGGATGTGATTTTTGATGTAAATGTGAGCACCACCAAGGGGTAGAGGTGGAGCATTGATATTCAGCTGGAGGTCCGGTCGAGCCCCATTCTCCACACCTTGACGTTGACCTTCTAACCTCACAGTGAAAATCATTTGGCAGCTTCTCTGACCTCTAGCAGTATGCACAATTGTAGGCACACACGCCAACGGCTGAATTACAACTGAGGAATTTTTACCCCCAGTGGCCACTCTTCAACTTTCCGCTGCTTCCATTTTTATACAGAATCAGTAATCAGACACAGCCAGAAGAACTCTGACAACATATATGTTTAATTTTGCGTAAATTGATTTTTTTTTTATTTATCAAAGAGCCAAACACTGCCAACAATAACAGATATTAGGAAAATATATCCGTGACAAAATAGTGTGCTATGTGCTACCTGTAATAATTACTGTAAATGTCAAAAAATCTCTTTTTCATAGTTGGCCAAACCTGGCTGAATCCGGCCATGCAACACAAATATTTGGCCTTCTGACAAGAGCTAACATTGTCCCTTTTTCATTTTAGATATAAACTTTTAATTTTTCACAAATCTACTGCACAAAGCTCATGTAAATCCCAATATATCTGAATGAATCAATGAATGAAGTAGGTCACTGTTTATTAAGTGTGGATAGCCAACCAATACAAACTCTGTTCTCATCATGCAAAACAACGTACATTTCCATTCGTAGTATGAGAAATTTTCTTAACAAATGAGCATTACCATCAGCTGCTGTAACTAACATATGCCTTAAGATACAATCTTTAAAGTTTTATAAAACAGTTTCATTTTAAAATAATTAAAAACTCATAAATACAGTAAACATTGAAAAGTCTGGAAACTGCTGCTGCAGAGTACTGAAAAAAGTGACCCACAGTTGAACCTAATTGCTGACACCTGAGCTACGGTATGCTGTGGCAAGGTTTGGAGCACTTATTTTGTAACTAAATCAGTTTTTATTTGACTTAGAAACTAGTTAATGCTTTCAAGACAAACTTGTGGATACTTCACATGAAAGAACTGTTGACATAAAACCCTTTGACTAAAATGTAAAAACTGCTCCTGAAATGATTTCTAAAATGTATGAATGAACATTTTCGTCATTATACATACCTATGAAGCCATGACCTATAAAGTCAACTTTATAGCACTGTTTTGGTGTTAATAAAATATTAAACCTACTCAGAGATATCTAAACATCAAATCAAATATCTCAGTTATCTCTTTGAAAGCTGCCACTTACCCAAATCAGCTAGATTCAAGTGCAATGTGTGTAAATGTGATGACCTGGATGTCTTACACACATGCAGCCTGCCTCACGTCAAATAGGATAACTAACGCATGTCACAGGGACAGAAATAACACACCGCAATGTAATAACACAATACTGTGTGTCTGCATGTCGGATGAGCTGGGAAAATACAGTGCTTTGAGAGAATGGAGGCGGCTCTATTGAATTATACATGGAGCAGAAGGACCCAAATCAACTGTGCACGGTATTGCTGTGGCATGAATAAATGGTGCATAATTGATACAGGGTCTCTTACATTATGAGTCCCTGTTTGCAAATCTCCATGTAGAGTTACGATGCAAAGCAGGTCAGGGAATCTGAAGGATATGGTGTCACTGATCAAATAATCCAATGTTAATGCCTTTTGTAAATACACACCGCTGGCTCCACCAGACTCACATGTATCAGTGCTAATTATCATTAGTACAAACTTCAAGAAAAGATGATGGAGGAGATTTTTTTCTTCCCCAACAGCATTTAATTAACCAGTTACCTTGCTTGATGCTCAAGTCTAATTAACACGTTGAGATCAAAGTGATAAGTCTTTTCGATTTAAGAAAGCAAAGAACAGTATTTCCCTGCATTTCAGTCTGTTCCCTTTAAGTCAAGGTTTGCACTTAATATCAGCAGCAACAAATACCTATCTGCATTCATAAATCCATCCCTCAAATCAGTAACAGGCAGTCACAAGAATGTTAGTAAGGCTGGTTGCAATAACACAAAGAGCAGAGTTTCAATACACCCTAAAAAGTGAAGATAGGTGAAGATAGTCAGAGGTGAAGATAATCAGAAGTCTATTTTTAGCTTACACACTGGTGGCTGCCATTAGAGGGGGTGCGGGGGGTCATGGGAACTTCCTGAACAGAACCACTGAGAAGAATGTATTTCATCTATAGAAATGATTCAAAAAATATCATATGAAGCTGGTGACGTCAAACCTTTCACACATTTATTTGTTATTGTACAACACAGAGTTGTGCAACAAGATGCAAATTGTAATCTCTTTATGTAACACACAAAGAGTGTGGAGGATGAGTTGAGGAGTCTTACAGCCTGAGGAAAGAAGCTACACTGTCGTCTGGTGGTAGTGAAGAGGACTGCCAGATGGCAGCAGGGTGAACAGGTGTTGCTGGGGTGGGTATTGTCTTTTAATATCCTCTGGGCTCTGCGTAGGTACCTCGCCACACTGGTGTCACTGGTGCTTGGTCGATGGCTACCATTTTAAGCTCCTGGTACAGAGCCCTCCTGGACTGGGCTGTGGACAAACCGTGCTAGTTTATAATGTGTCCAGTCAGGATGCTTTCGCCGCTCTGTAAAAAATTGACAAGAACTTGGCGTGGTCACTTCCAAGCTTTTTCAACCAGGGTGTAATGTGAGATGACCGTGTTGGATGCCAAATCCCAGGAATCTAGGATCGCTCACCTGCTCCACATCAGCTCCGCTGATGTAAACAGAGCAGTGCGTCTTCACCTTCATTTTCCGAAAATCAACATCTGCTCCTGCTGATGTTGAAGCAGCGGGCCGTTCTCAGCCTATTAATTTGCAGAACTGTTGATTTCCTCCCAATGTCAATTTTCATTGTTTGTAATCTTGCCGTTGATGGAAATGTCATCCGCAAACTCGATGACAAGAGTTCTCTCGCTGTTGGGGACTGAAGTCGTGGGCATACAGTGTGAACAGGAGGGGGCTGAGCACACAGCCCTGAGGCTATTCCACTGCCCAGCCTACTTATGGCTAATGTCCAATCCACCACAACACTCTGGATCAATATATTGCTCTCCACAGCAGGCCATGTTCTACATCTACTGAACACAAGACTCTGGTGAGATGAGGGGAGGAGGGCTCTGTGTTTACATCAATGATGCATAGTCAAACTTTCAAAGTGGATGGACAGTGTTTCTCAGATGTCAAGTTTTTCATCTTAACACGCTGACCGTCTCATCTGCACAGACAATTCACCAGCATTTTGTTGCTGCTGTTTACATTGCCCCTGATGTAAAAAAAAAAAAAAGTGAACATCATACCCCCATGATGAGAAGCAATACCCTGCACCATGTTTACACACATTCTTGGCAGATACAAAGCCCCCCCACCCACACTTTGATCAATCAGACCACATGTCCCTGCTTCTCCTTTCTGCTTACTCCCAGCTGATACAAGGGGTCAAAACATCAGAAAAAAACAGTTAAAGTGTGGATAGATGAGCTACAGCAGCACTGCAGGACTGTTTTAAGAGCACAGGCTGGCACATGTTTAGATACATGGCCACCCAGGAGAATCGCATCAGTCTTGAGGAATATACAACATCATCAACAGAATAGACATCGTGTGTTGATGATGTGTGGCCTTGTAGTCAAGGGAGCAGGAGGCATACAACACCAGAGAGCAAGGCTGAAAGCTGAAACCAAGGAGGCAAAGTGGAGAAGTCAGAAGATAGCGGAGAGAGGCCTCAACACCAACAATATGTGGAAGGCGACCCAGATTATCACAGGGAACGGAAGCAGGAGCACCCTCATCATGTGTGAGAGCATGGCAGATGAGCTTAACACAGCTTATGCTCACTTTCATCTCCTCAACAAAGTAAGCTGTCAAGTCTACTCTGCTTCAAGAAGACCGGCCACTGTCAGTCTCCACAGCAGATGTGAGGAAAACTCTGATGAGAGTGAATGTGACTAGAGTTGCAGGGCTTGATAATATCCCTGGCCAGGTACGAAGAACATGTGCTAACTAGCTAGCTGATGTCATCACTGACACACTTAGCAGTCAGAGGAGATTGCTTCAAGCTACAGCCACTACTCTCCCTGCAGCGCCTGGTCTGAGCCACTACCTCCCTGTGGCACTCACCCTCATTCTGATGAAGTGCTTATAGAAGCTGGTTCTTCAGCACATTGAAGACAACATCCCAGCTAGCCTTCAGAGCATTCAGATAGACAGAGGATACCATCTCCACTGCTCTCCTCATAGAGCATCGACATCAGAATGCTGTTCTGATTGATTTCTGCTCAGCTTCAACACAATCTGCTTGATGAGAGCAATTGGCAAACCAGAGGCGGCTCCACAAGAGGGCATGAGGCAGCAGTCCCCCCCTCTTCATTTCATTGTGGCCCCTCACTTGTATAAAGGTATTTCAATGTTTTCTCCATCAACAGCAAATGTCTAGCGATGACCATTGTAAAGCTTTTAGAACACACACAACACAATGAGATTATTGGGATATTTTGTCTTTTGTCAATTTCCTGTGTTATATGTTACCTTATGTGTGAGAGAAGGTCAGCCTATATAATGACTTCATAATAAATGGTGTGAGATGTTCATGTTTTTTTTCTATTAATTTAAATGGCCAGGATAATTTTATATCTTATATCTATAGCTTATAGCAGTTGACAACAATTTGAGGATTTTTTTACACCAACGTACTGTCTGTCAAAGCAGCCACAGCAACTACACAGCTAACAACATGAAACTGACACATGAGAACTGCACGGAGAGGAAGAGGGAGAGACAGTGTCTGGATGTGGACTGGCTGAGGATACAGACGTTTCATAGAGGAGATGAGTGAACAATAAACGCAGATCTACAGTATCTCTTTGTTACTGTTGACTGAGACTCAAGTCTCTCTCTCTCTCTCTAACAATGGTTGAATCATATTCAACTAATACTAACTGAAAAATGATCATGTTATCATGACACAGATTGCGGTACTCACAAAATCTATGTTTCTGGTCTCAAAAGTGATAGGGCAGCTTCTTTTCAACACGCCTTGCTCAAACTCCTTATTTTCAAGAAAGTAACTTTGAAGAGATTCCCCCCTTGTGTAGTATGTGCAGTCTTTGGGTATTCATGATTTCATGATTGCAATGATGTAAAAACAAGACTGAATAAGTTTTAAGTAGAGCACATTTTTGAAGCTGGTCACTTTGCATTGTGTTCAGGTAATATCGCTACAAGGAAGTGAATGTAGGTGCTTGATCCAGCATAGCCTGTGACAAGAAAGTCAACCCTGAAGCAAGAAAAAGAGTTTCCAGAGATATCAAATGCATCAGGCTGAATTTGGGGGAGGTGTGTGTAAAACGTCATACATTTATAATGTTTCCATTTGATGGAGTTAGGCAGCCATAAAGTTAAAGTCTGAATATTCCCCTCAGTATCACATAGTGCTGCTCTAAATAAGGATCAAGCAGATACTAAATATATACCTTCCTTGAGACCATACAAGTCTATAAGATGTCATTGACAACACAAGCCCAGAATGGGCTAAATTTCAATAACAGTACCAGTAAAAAGTAGGGATGTAATGGTTTACTGAATCTTGTTATATTGTATTATATTGTGATGCTATCTACTGTGATGTTATACAGTTATTTACTATCTCTGCTTGTTGAAAATCGTATTGTTTTTGTTTGAACAGCAGAGGGCGCAATCATAGCTGTCAAGAAGACAGAATTCCATCCTCCATTGTGTGCAATCCAAAAACTGCTAAAAATAAACGTGGCGATAAGGAAAAAAAGATTGAGGATGCTCCATCGACTCTTAGAGCCGATATGTGGCAACTCTTCAGTTTTCCTGTTTCAAGAACTAAGAATGGCGAAAACTGACGAATGCAAAACAACAACAAAACAATACTGGCAGACGACTGACTACACAACGGGACGCACATCAGACATGAGAAGCCCTTTGGCACCTCGCCACCCAGTAAAGCTTAATTCACAACAACAACGTACTGTGTGAAAAAGCTTCAGCCAGGCCGAAGGAGCCTGAAAGAAGCTTTTGGAGGTCCTCTTCCCCTTAGCAGTCAGACAGCTGAAGACATAACACAATGCATAAGTGAGAATATAGCAAAATATAAAGACTTAAGGCCGTTTGCTGTGGTCTACAATGATGGATTTCAGAGGCCAATAAACACGTTGAAACCAAAGTACAAATTCCATCAAGGCCACACTTTAGTCGCACAGTGATAGCAGCTCTATACCAAGAGACAAAGGCTAAAGTGACACAGAGCCTCAAAGAAGCAGAGTGCGTCTCAATAACCACAGATGGGTGGACTTTACGAGCTACTCAGAGCCAGATTACAGTCACAGCTCATGTTATGAGCAGTGAATGGGAAATCAAAAGTACAGACACGACCTCTTTTCCAACCACACACTGGACTCAACATAGCTGACATTTTGAATGCTGCTGTTTTGGAGTGGAAGCTCCACATGAAGAATAATAACATCATCACAGTATTGCCGTCATTATAGACAATGCATGAAATATGGATGTAGCGGTGAGAGAGGCCGACTGTCCCCACACATTAAGAGTTTAACACACACTTGCTCCACAAGCGGATCTGAACGGGTCTGTTTAAAAAAAAAAAAAAGTATTTTTTTAATGCTTTTGCATGTTTCTATGCATATGGCCTTTTGTCCACTCACAAACTGTATTTTAAATCACTGAAAACGGACCTTTTCAAAAAACTCCTTCCATGGTGACCATGTTCAGAAATGTGGACGTTTAAGATAAGGTTAAGTTTTTGGCTTGTGACAACAGAGTGTGTGCCGTTATCTCTTTAGATTACATAAGGAAACATAGAGGTGGCTTCAGTGCTTTAACCTTGCTAACAGGAATTCATATGTTAAAACTTCAGTGTATTCACTCCTCCACTATACTGAAGAATAGCGGCATCAGAATGCTAGAGAAGGTTACTGCTACATCATCCAAGACTCCCACAGACTCCGCCGCCAACTTCACTGGTTGTGGACGAGATCCAGTCAGACCTCACATTGCAGGCAGCCTCCTGGCATAGCTTTTTTTTTCAGGCTTGTAATTGGCTTTCAAGGCTGTAAGGTAAGGATTATATCGTTGCTTGCTGGTTTGGCATGCCCTTGACAGTGCTTTGTTTGTGTTAACTGTTGCGCCAATTAGTGACAACTCAGATAAGAGTCCACATAAATGCTTCACAGAGTTAGTTAGCAGACACATCAGCAACATCAACTGTTTGGAGGGCACTGTGCCAATCAGGCCTTCATGGTCAAACTGCTGCAAAGAAACCACTACTGAGGGAGACCAACAACAAGTAGAAGAGAATCCTTGGGCCAAGAAACACAAGCAATAGACATTAGAACAGTGGAAATCTGTATTTTGCTCTGATGAGTCTAAATTTGAGATTTGTGGCTCCATCCACAGTGTCTTTGTGAGATACAGAGAAGATGAACGGATGGTATCTGCACATGTGGTTGCCACTATGAAGCATGCAGGAGGTGGTGTGATGGTGTAGGATCCTTTGCCAGTGACAATGCGGCAATTTCTTCAAAATTCAAAGTACACTTAACCAGCATGGCTACCGAAGCACTCTGCAGGGACATGCCATCCCATCTGGTTTGTACTTTGTGGTACCATCATTTGTTTTTCAATAGGAGAATGACCCAACTCACACCTTCAAACTATGGATTATTTGATCAATAAGGAGAGTGAAGGGGAGTTGCATCAGATCATCTGGCCTCCCCAGTCACTTGACCTCAACCCAACTGAGATGGTTTGGGATGAGTTGGGCTGCAGAGTGAAGGAAAAGCAGCCAACGAGTGCTCAGCATATATGTTAATGAAAAACTCACAGTAATCAGCAGATATGTTAATGAATAATGCAATGTGTGTGAACATTTTCTCTGCTTTTTTTTTATGTCAGCTCAGATTGAGATGCGAAAGCTATAACATCAGTTGTGATTAGAGCCACGGGTAAATAGATTCCCACAAATAAACACATGACGGAGTCATCTGTATGAGTGGACAGCACGGTGGAGGGCGGGCTTTAGTGAAACTCCACTGCCCCGCTGTGGTATTCATCAGCCATTATGCTAAATGTTACATTTGGTTTTAGCGCAAGGCACAAATACCATTCAAGAAGTCAAACTTCACTATTTTTTTCTCACATTTATCGGCATGACGATGTGAAGTTGGTTGAGCTGTGCATGTACCAGGAAGTCCTGCTGAGAGGTGAAACTTCAAAACCTGCTTGCTATATGCAGTCCATGGAGGACTGCTTGGTACTGCTTTCGATCAGATAATGACAGAGCCAGGATGGGACAAAGACACCATTGCACCGTGCAGCCTTCAAGCAAAAACTCTACCAGGTTCCACAAAGTATCAGTCAGTGGACATCAACAAAATCAAGAGCACTCTCAGCCCTCTCAAAGCCATGAGACCAGGTGAGACTTTCAGTGGCCTTTGTGATGAAACTGTCCAGGCAGAACCTGTGCCCCGAAATAAACGTCAGAGTGGCTGGGAGATCTGGAGCAGAGGGTAAATCAGCACCAAGAACAACAAGAGGAAACTTTCTAATGTTTACTTCCAGATTGTTGACAGTATAGTATTGCACATGACCCAAAGATTTACAGATATGGAGCACCTGAGCTTTTTTCACATACTGGATCACATTGCATTTACATCTTTCTGCAAGCTCACTGCATTTCTGGCCAGTGAGTTGGCTCAGCTGATCAAAGACATATCCATTCTTTGATGAGTAAAAGTTAAGGAATGAGCTGCACACACCACACAACAATGTGTTTCACAAGTCACCAGGAGAGCTGGTACAGCTTCTTATTGAGGATGACCTATAGGGCATTCTTTCCAAAGCCTACAAGCTGCTCCAGCTTATGCTCACAATACCAGCCACCAGCACATCAGCAGAGTACTTCTTTTCCTGTCTGAAAGCATGAAATCTGCCAACACATGTGGCTAGAACAGACTTCTCGACCTAGCCAAAATATCTTTTTATCTTTTCAACATGTGTTGTTGTGGAGAACCTAAAGGCCAGTGCAAAATTATATGAAACTGTTATTGACTACTTCACCACCATGAAAGACAGGAGAACGGCCTTCCTCGTCAAATGGAGTGAGTAAAATGCACACCCCCTCCTCTCTATGTGGTTTTATTCTTGACTGAACTGCCAATATAGCTATGTGTGCAGTTGTTAATGTGGTTATATTGCTTATTGTGCCTTGGTTGCTTGGATTTAGCTGCATGTGAGTCAGTCCACTGAAGTAGCTGTTTTACTGCTTTACTACTGTTTACATACAGAAAATCAAAACCATGGGCAGCAACCACAGGCCAACTTACCTAAACAGATGAGACTGAGATTGTTTGTAGCCTCTGCAGGTCTGGCACTGGGTTGTTAATCATGTTGTCAATATAATCAACATTTGGTCTAGTTTTCAACAATAAGGAAGTAAAGAACTTATTTGTGTTTATCGAGCACACACAACAGGGTCTGAGAGTCATGTGTTTGATGGTAGCTTACTAATAGTTAACAATGTCAATGTAAAACTTTAAACGTTGTTTGTGACTGAATGCCTCTTTTATTCATTTTTAAATCTGCAGTGTGCATTAGGTAGTTTGTTATAGATTTGGATGGCATTAATTAATACCTTTAAAGACATTTAGGACTCTCTCTCTCTCTGTGTGTGTGTGTGTGTGTATGCACATGTTTCATTGTTTGGTGTTGGTAAGACAACAGGTGTGACAACAGGCAAGTTCAAATCCTGCATCTGTATGATACAATTTGGTGTAAAATCATAGCATGCACTCTAATAGCTCATCTGGTTAAATTGTATTGGCAACCCCCCAAAACTGGGCTTAGATTAGAGGTCTTTTTCCCATGCCAAGCCAATGCATTATTTTGTTATTGTTCTGATGTCTCGGTATTGATCTTCAATGTTAAAAAGGAGAGAAAGAAAGAAAACCATTGACTGAGAAGGTTTTTACAAGCTTTTACCTGGTACAGTATTTCCTCTGAGTGTTTTTTGGTTTGTTTGTTTCGAAGGGGACATTCATAACTTCACTGCATTAGAGCCAAGAAATACGTTATTTTAATCATTCTATGTTTTCATTGTGAATATATAGCCAAACATCGCACTTACCACTGAAAGAAGAATTCACACATTGACATTAGCGTGTAAAGAGGATACAGAACGTAGCCTGCTGGCGTCATAATCACGTCATTAACTTACAGTTAAAGGGTTCTCTCTATCCCACCAGACTGGCAAATATAAATATTTAATAATCATGAATGAATACCCTCGTCAAATCTTTTAGAATCGCTAGAAATGTCGGCATATTGACGAACTCAAGCTACACTTTGATAAATTAAATACGAGGATTAGACATATGGGTTAGTGTGTAGCACTGGCTTACGCTGGGAGGGAGGGGCGGTTTGTAGCGGCTGAATAAAGCAAACGAGTCATTTGATAGTGTTTTCTCTAAGTTGGCTGGTGAACTGTGACTTTTATAAATGCCGGAGTCAGTCAGATCAGTGGACGCGAATGAGGACTCCGGCTAACCTGTGCGCCTTAAACAAACCGTGAGAGCAGAGCTGCTATTTAACTTGTCCGACACGGACAGGCAAAGAGGTGAGTGGACATGTTCCATGCTTTATACGGACTTTGAGGATACCCGAATGTTAAACCCCTACGTCTTCGTTTTCACTACGAACACCTTTCACCATGCTACATATCCAGTTAGCCAGGGTGGCTAATTTAAAGGGACTGACATGTTGCGGATGCCCTGTCTCGGAGTATATTACACGTGTGTCAGAGATAACGCAACGCCCATGTTTGTTGCCTTACAACATCGTTACTGTAAAATGAACAAGAACGTGGTCAAGACTTTTTAATCACTGAATTAAGAACTGACACTGGACACGTCTTACAACACGTTTAGACCACAAATAAATGCTGTTGAACTCACCTTGTAAGTAATGCGGAATCACCGTTTGCATCATGGGAAATGTAGTTCTGCCCACGCCGTATCGTTGGGAAAATACCGCCGTTTCACAGTTATAAAACTACAAGTACCAATGTGAAAGGAACGCAAGAGTTATGTTGCCTTTACAGCGGGTAGGAAAATTTTGTATTGACAATTATTATTATTGTTGTTTTTTGTAACTTAGATCACTGAAATGTTCTTTCATTCAGCCCTTTATTTATATAGGTAGTGTGATCGACAGCAAAATCTGTATTTTAAGACAGACCTGTGCACAGCATGAACATGGACAAAACAGAGAAATTCGCAGCAATGGTTAAGAAAATCATTTAGCGTTAAAGAGTGTTTGAGTATAATATTTTAAAATCTTTACTTCAAAAGTTTTTGTCGGTAGTTCATTACATTTGTAAGGAGCAAAGTATTTACAAGTGTGTTTTCTTATTTCTGTTTAACCATGTGGTAGAGTTAAAATATGCTGTGACCTGATATTACTGTATATATACTGGATTTAGAGGTGATCAGAGAACACAGTTTGCTGTGTTTGCAGTAGGGATTCATAGATAAATACTCTTGACTACAACTCTCTTCTTTTGGCTAAAGAGAACCAGCCCACATTGACACTATCTGAAATGATAGATTTTGAAATTGAATTATTCTAAAATTATTATTATAATTGCCATTTTTGAAAAGACACCTGTTTTGTGTTCAACTCCTGGTTAAAATGAATAGACAGATATTAGTGTAACAGCCTGCTGTCATTCAAGAGCATATTGTACAAATAATGTATTTGTTTGTTTGCTTATTTGTTTGTTTCTATGAGACATTTAGTCTCAACTGCTCCCGACTTGGCCATCCACACAAAGCATGACTCATGCCTTCATTCCACTTCATCAGCTAACGGCAGGTTAGAATTAAGGTTAATGCACAAGAGACAGCTGCTCCTTGGGTTTTTTTTTTTTTGTTTTTTTTTTTTAATTCTCATTCATTCATTTATTTTAAAGCAGGGCCAGTCATATATTATTTATTTATTTTGCAGTGCTGCCATTTTTGCCAAACAATCATACCTAAATGTTGACTCCTCCATGTACTATGAGTCTTGCCGGTAACATAAACCCCACCAAAGCTTGTCATCAAGCTCAGTGGCATAGGGCTCACCACTGCTCTGCGTGACTTGATCCTGAACTTTCTGATGGGCAAACCTCAGGCTTTGCAGATAGGCACCACCACATCCTCCCCCCTACTCTCAAAACAGGCACAGGGCTGCATACTCCCTGTTCACCATCATCACCAAGTTTGCTGACAACATGATTGTCGCCTTCCTGATCACTGATGATGATGAGATGACCTAAAGAAAGGAGATCAGAACCCCCCATCTCAGTGCCAGGGCAACAACCAGGCTATGGTCTGTGTGTATATATATATATATATATATATATATATATATATATATATATATATATATATATGTGTGTGTATATATATATATATATATATATATAGAGAGCAGCTGATTTCAGCGTTCAGCGTCAGACATTAAAAACCTGTCTCCAGTTTTGTCTCCACTCAGCAGTCTTTTAGCAGGTCGATCGCTCATGCTGTGTTTTTCTTGGTGTTTTTTTTTTTTTTTTCGAGTCTGTCCGCTTCAACCTGGTCAATGTCTGTGTCCTCAAGTCTCTTGTGCCTTAATATTAATTCTGCCGTCGATCCAGTGTTGTTCTTTACTTTTCTTCACTATCTTCTTTGCTGGGGGACATGTCATTCTTCAACCATGTGTATTGTCCTTCCCAAACAAATTAAAAATAATGCTCCATATTTTGACACTCAAATCAGCTGGTGATTTGTTATTGAGCTTGGTACATGAACAGATTGCCCCTTTAGCCAATGACAGTTAGGAATTCCTGAGCAGGCGGTCGTCTATCAAGAAATATATATATATATATATATATTTTTTTTTTTCATCAGGATAAACACTTTGATTTCAGTGACTCCATTCAAATCAAAGGATCGCATAGCATTACCCTCAGGATTTTAAAAAGTTTTTTTTGTGTGTTCCAAAACTTTCTTCATCATAGGGTATATTGAACTATAGCCTCAAGGTGCAGGCCTAATTGTCATGGCTACGGCTGTGTCCCAGTTGTGCTCCTGTCTGTCTCTCTCTCTCCCTCTCTGCCTGTGTGTCTGTGTATTGATGGAGACGTGTGTGTTGAATCCAGAGCAGAGCATCACCAGCCCATCCTGCAATCAAGCCTCCTACGAATACTTAGCTCAGCTATATCCACCTTGCCACATTGCAGACTGTACAACCATAAAGTCTTGCTACAATTCAAGCAAATTCTTTACCAATTTTGTGATTCTGCATCTAGTTATTGTCTGTTCTCTGAGACTAATCAATCCTATTTCTTCTTCCCTGCAGTTCTGTCTGCTCTTTTCTGGTCCCTGTCTCCCATCTCTTCATCATATCTGCCCTGTTCCATGCCTCCGATCCCAGCTCAGCCCTGCATCTCCCTGGACTCCGCGGACCTGCTCGGCTCTGTTACCCATTCTATTGCAATGTACCTCAAATCTCATACTGGGCTCTGTGTCTGGTTTGCCACCCTGTAACACTTGTTTCCACGTTTTCTTTTTGACATATTAACTGATGGGTTACTGGTTTCTTCTACAGCTGCATCTGCATAAAAGCATAAATAGGAAATGTAGTTACTTCATTTCAAATGTTCTATCATTCAGTATGCCCTCCCTTCATATTGTCTTGACCCAAAACCGATCCATCCACGAGATTTAGAATTTGAAAATATCATCGTTCCAAGTAGTCCTGCATTAAGCCTCTGTGTAAAGTGCGTTGCAGTACAGAACAGGCAATCAAACTGCAACAGAAAAATACCATGTCATGGCATACCTGACATGGTCTTTCAGGACAATATCTCTAACTCCATGCAGAGTTGCACATGACAGCCATCATGAGACACATTAACACCCCTATTAATTTAAAAAGAATTAAACTGACAAGTGTGATTTTGGATCTGGCTAAATGGGTGAAAGAACTATACATGAACAGCTGCAAAGTTTATGAAGCTTTTTATATCAGCTGTAAATTAATTGCCATCAAAGTGAAAAAGAGTCTTTCATTGTCAGACAACGCCCAATAAGAGACTTCTGCCATATAAAAGTGACGATTTGTCAGCCTCTGCATGAGAACTTGATAGCAGTAGATAGATGTATTGATGAATTGTCATCCAGATGTGTGAGAGGACAAGTCAGACAGGAATGATCCAGCATCTGCGCTACAACAGACTGACACACTGTTAAAATGTCTCCCTGCTGAAAGAATCACGATCCCCCCGTCAAATCTCTGCCTCGCAGCACTCTCTCAGAAGAACGATCATTTTTCTGATATAACAAAAGATTTTACCACATCTGAAGCTTTGAGGTGACCACTTTTTTTATATGTCCCACAATTTTTAAAATATTACTTTGAGATATAATTTCATTGGAGTACTCACAGTATCAGAAGTTTAAAAAAATTCAGAAACATTCCATCAACAGTGTCCCAGTTATCCACAGATCTCATCCTGAACTGTTTTCATTGAAACATCATTCTATTAAAGCATGAATCTCTTGGAAACAGTTGATTAAGGTGTTATTCTGTCATATGTTCCAGTGCAAGTCAGATAACCAGTGCTGGCCCATCTGCTAGTACACATGTAATGCTGGACTAACAGTGATATGGAGCCTTGACAGAGTTATTTGATGGAGTTGTTTTACTATAAGAGCGAGGAGAAAACCAGACCTGTGGCCTACATACACAGAAAGCTTTTTTCAAGAGAGACACGCTATTATGCTGTGACATTTGAATGTCTCAAGACAAGGCAGACAGACTTGAAGGTAGTTTAAAGAAGGGTCAGTGATAGGCAGATCAACAAGTGTGAGAATCTGCAGCTATGCTAGCAGCTCTGGGAGGCAGTGCTCATCATTATAATACTGAACAATGCTTATGTTTGTGGCATTAGTTTCGCATTTTAGCATGCTGACATTTTCTATTTAGCACAAAATAAAACAGCCGGCTAAGACTTGTTACTGGACAAAATGAAATTTAGAGCTGATGATGGCAGTAGATAGAAAGGCTTGCCAGAAATATCAAAATTCCTCTTGAGCACTTAAAAGTCAAGCCAGGGGGTTACCAAAGTCAGTGAGATTGGAATGAACCATGGAATATCTGTACAAAACTCCATGTAATCCATCCAATAGTAAGTGTTAGATATTTCAATTTCATGACTAAAAGCACTCCAAGCTTGTAATAAGCAATAATAATAATTACTATAAATAGTAAAAACCTTTGCTCCGCTCTCTTCTCATTTTCTCCTCTTGTCCTATCTTCTCCTCTCCAGCGCTCTCTCCTCCTCTCCTCTGGTCCTGTATTCTCAAATCCTTTCCAGGTCTCTCCCCCCTCCTCCATGTCCATGTGGTGCAGTCAGTTGTGACACTCGGATCATCGCTATAATCAAAATGTGTTTTTGTCCCTTGTCCCTTTACAGAAATAACTACAGGAACTTTGCACCGTATGCAATCTTATCACTAAAAAGAGAAAACTGAGACTGTAAAATATTTGAGAGATGTGACATGGCATAGTCTGGAGAATTCAACCTAAACAGAAGAGAGAGTCTAAAGAAGAGGAAGAGTGAGGCAGTGCAGGTATGACATCTGTCTTCTGGCTGTATAATATATTTTTATGGACAAAGTTTCCAGTTTCGGATGCAGTTGGGTAATACATTTCTGTCTTTTTTTTCTTCTATGTGCACATGTGCTCATACTCCACCAGGTGTTGGCAAAGTCTTTTTTTGTTGTTGTTGTCACCCCTGTAGTAATATTAATGTCAAATTTAATGTGATGAGATTGTGCAGCTAAAGCCTAAATGTAGAACAGGCTATAATCTACTGGCTTCACAACTTTTGTTGCACTCCTACTGCTCGCCAAGTGGCTTTTGCCATGATGCGTTCAAAGCTGCTGTTTCCTTGGAAGTTTCTTTGGCTGGGGGTTTGGGGAAACTGGACTGTTATTCATATTTTTCTGGTGCTCCAAACTTCCTAGAACATCCTGATGGTGTTTTTTGATAATACCCAACACCTGCAGACAGTCTGGAGTGAGCAGGTCTCCTTATTGTCAACATGTGGTTTTGTGAAATCCTACTTTTGCTGGACAGGATCTCCCCAGGGACTTTGAGCTCAGCTCAGCTAAGCTTAGGCTTGGACTGCTCGTGTCTTTTACCAGGGATTTTGAGCCCAGATCCCTGGAAGAACCATGCTGTTAGCCATGAAACTACAGCAGGTGGTTTTGGAGACACTGCAAGGAGGGCAGGGCAATTACAGTCTTTCGCTAACTTTAACCAAAGTGCTTTGTTGCTGAACTGAATTCATACACGGGATGTGGCTTCAGTCCTGCACTTTGTATCCTCACCATCCACCCCAACCCCTTCCCTATGAGTAGCATGCACAGACCCTTTGCCTTTAATAGGGTCCACCACACATGATGTAAAAGTACTAGACAGAATGTGTGAGCCAAAACACACACAGCATTAGTAGCATTGAAGAAGAAGAGCTTTGTGTATGAATCCATAAAATGACACAGGAAGATCAAACGTGTCCTTCGATCCACAAACGTAGGTTTTTCCAGTTCAAAGCTTTTGATTTGGAAATGTGAATACTGGAAACATATCTGAAAATATTCATGAATATACTTTTTGCATTGATTCAGATGATGATTTATGAAACACAAATTGAGACGTATTTGTGTGTGGCTGGTAAAAATATTTGTGGATTATGCTGTCAGTGTATGTCTATTTTTGGTGTTTGTGTGTAAAATTTATTTTTAATAGAAATTATCTCCATAGAAACTGATGTAAAGTTGGTATCAGCACACCACATAAGTGCAAATTAGTGGTGTATCAATGTGTTTTGTGGGAGACAGAAATGACCAGTGTCTACATGGGGTGAAAACAATCTCTGTTATATCCTTCACACCAAAATCAGTGTGTATATATGTGGGGTTTTAAAGCGTGAGTAAACCTAAATATGAGCAATTTACCTCTCTGCTTTTTTTTCTGGTGTGTCAGATTCCACATGGGGACAACAGACAGCAGCATGGAGACACGTTTTTTATATCTTTCCTGAGATGATGATAATGATGAGATGGAAACAGAGTGTAGCTGACAACTCTGCCTGATGTGAAGCAATATTTGCAGCCAACGTCATCATCACGCCAGAAAAGGGGTGAAAATTAGTGTGTTCACCTGGCTGTCATGTTACCATCACTGGCGAGCGGACACTGAGCAGATAAACACCCATGACTGCTGCACAGCCATTTGACTGAATGAATGCAGATTGTGCCCTTTCTCACTGAATGTTGATGGGATTTTTGTCCAGTGTGAAAGGGTTACTACACACACTTTCAGCTTACTTAATGACAGACTAGACTTTGATTGGCAGCTGATAACAGCCATGGCCAGTAGTCTTGCAGGGCCTTGGGATTTGGCCCTGTTCTAATGCCCTCTTGTCCTGCCTCTGTTTATGAGCCACAGAGCAGAACTCCTCTGCCAGGCTGCTGGCACAGACTAAATGCCCAAACTGAGCCCATAATACTCTACTTGAACGTCACTGCACCAGTTGTTTTAGATCAGAGTTGAGAGTTTATTGACTATTGAAGAAAAAAAAAGCAAATGTTTTAACACGATTACCTACATTTCAGGCAGACATTGATTTCTGTACATGGATGAACCCTGGATGAACCCTGAAAAGTGTAATTACAGGTGAGTTTGAGTCAGACTTCTCTTACAGTTGATTACAAGTCTGACACTGCTGATGGTCCTCGTAGTGTTTGGTCATTACTGCAAGTGTACAACCCCTGGCAGTAAATAGAAATAGAGCAACACTACACTGTGAGCTGCATGTCTGATGTTTCAGTGGAAAAAAGCAACCCTGGCATTTTGGGCAAATCATGTAGTCACAAGTCAAACACAGTCACAAACACAGAGAGACAAAGAAAAAGCTTCTCTCTTCAGGTCATCAGGATGGTGAACCTCTGTCTGTCCCTGGCTTCTACTAACACATCACCCTCAACAATTTGCACTGGCTCTAAGCCAGCCTGCAGGTTTGAGCAGGTACAACATTTGATTGTATAGTTTGCCTGCAATTGTGACATATAAACATTTTATACATCGCTACAATGCTTTACCTTTGAATTTCTATTTTCCTTAATTAGTGTCCGACACTGCATTTGACAACACATACTGTATGTGACAAAGATTTACCAAAAGGTGGGAGCTGCAGATTCATCAGCCTGTGGACTGTCCACAGCAAAACATCCCAGCTAAGCAGCAGCTTTGACACAGACATGACCTTCCTAACGCTCCAGCAGATCTAGTTCGTACAAGTCGGACGCAAAAAGTGTTTCTGGCTTTTCTGAGCAGTCGCTCTGGAAGGCGGAGGGGGGAGACCTAAGGTTGTTTCAACGACGATGGGGATAATGCTTTTTAATGTGCTTTTTCATACATGCTTAGAGGAGGACAGTGTTGGACTCAGCTGTTCACATGAAAATCGTCAGTACTCATTGTGTGCACAACCATCTGAGCAGACTACATTTCATCACATTTTCTTCAGTCTCTGCTGGCCTTCATAGTGACAGAGATGCATTAACACAGTGTTGCTTAGTGGAATCTGCTACACCATAAACTGATGTGTAAAAACTACACACAGTCCTTCCAGACATGGCTCCATCTAGGACACAATCTAATGTAAGAGTGAAACGGGGGTGCTTAGACCAACGTGGATCTATTTTGGGGTCATTAATATGAACAAAAAGCTCGAGGACCCCCTTGAGAGCACAGATCTATTATTACCTATTATTATGGGGCATGTGCACGCTATTACACTGAGCTGATTGTGAGTTCTGTCGCCGGCGCTAGGATCCAGAAGAATGACCTCTCTCTCTCTCTCTCTCTCTCTGTGTCTCTCTCTCCATCCTCTCTCTCTCTCTCCTCTAAAGACTGTTTTAAAGTCTCTGCCAGACTTGGGCTCACACGCTACTTCCTGGACGGACGGAGGAATGGAAAGCGTCCAGCGCCTCTCCACCATCAGCATCACCGCCACCGACACCGACTCTCCCCTCTCTGAGTACCCGAGCGCTGCCTCCACCGCCGCAGCCACAGGAGCGACGACGCGCTGTGTGGACCATCGCCGCTAGTCCCCCTAACCCGCCTGTCCCTCGCTTCATTGACACGCTCATCCACAACCAGCAGTATCCGAGTGTTATGCTCAAAACCGGCAATATCGGGGATATTTTTGGTCGGAAAGACTCTTAACCGGACCTATACAAAATTCTCCACCCTCCACCTCCACCGTGTCCAGTCTCCGTCTGCGCTGCGTCTCTGGCGCTGCTTTTTACGCAGCGAGGGCGTCGCTGATTTGCCCGCAAAAGGGAGAAACTCAACAGTTGTTGCTGCTTATTGTTTGCATGTCGACGTGCATATTACTACCATGTGGAGGCTACTGCAATCCTGTTGTTGCTGCTGGTGGATTTTCTCTCTCATTCTCCCAGCATTCGTGCTCCTCTGGGCCGAGTGTCATCCTGGTAAGTTTCGTATCCCTACAAGTCAAACACTGGGCTTTTTTTTTGGTACTCCTGTCTGTGAAGGAATGTGCTTATCATTGTGGCATTGACAGGACGAAGCGCGTCTCAAATAGGCTTACAGCATAAAGTCAAATGCCCTCGTTGAATATCCTGTAACGGGTCACTGGCTGGGAATATTTCGTGCCTACCGGCTTGACGCGCTTCCGCACCGGCATGTCGTCTGTAAACTGCCGGAGACGCAAAAAGCAGTTAGTGAAAGGATTTTATGCAACTGAGTGACCTCACTGAATCCCTTCAGACCCATTCAAAGTACAACGTTTTCACAGGAGCGGATTTTACCCTACTTTGTGCCCTCTTTGGCTCTCCAGTTCCACATTTTCCCCTTATTCTTTTTATTCTTTTAAACATTTTAAGTAGCAAATAAACTGGGAGAGGAGATACTCTGGGCTGGAAAGCCATTGAAGGACCAGTGGGCAGGGTATTTTGCTAGCTGGGTCAGATGGGTAGATAAAACGAGGAAGATGTGATGCCTTGTCAGCCAGCGGCGTGTACGCCAAAGCCGTTATCTCACTGCCTGAAGGGAGACAGCAGGGCTGTGAAGCCACTTCACACACTCAGGCACACAACCCAGAAATTGCAGTTGAGGCTCAAATTTTTGCTGAGGGGAAAGCAGACCTCATGTCTGTTTTTGGGGTTGTCATGAAGACCCCTTAGAGGGGATCCACAAATAATAAGATCTGACTCTAGATAGCCACAGTGCTCTGTAACACAGGCTACTTGGGGAACAAAGACTGTCCTATATGGCTGATTTCTAGAACTGAGCTAATCTACAGCTGTTGTTTAATAGAACTGATCTACTTTCCATTTCATTTTGCAAGGGGAACCCTCGGTTACAATTATCGCTAAATCAAAGACCCCTGAGCTCTGGACCCTGGTTTGTGAGGTCCAAAGCCTCCAGCGTTTAAACCCTGAGAGCCAACGCCATCTCTGTTGCTTTTACTCTCAGGGTATGGAGGAGAAATCTCTTGTATCAAACTGGGAAATAAATAATCAAATTTGACCTTGACAACACTGACATACACACAACATTCCTCCAGCTGTGGAGGATCCTAGAAATGTCTCCTAGACACTGTCACTGGCTGCCCCTGAGCCTCATGTGTTAAATTCTGGAGTTCTTCTCTTATTCACCATCACCAGCCCCTTAAAATACATATAGATATATTCATATGTGATCACATTTTACAAAGGAACTCCATCTGGGAGCATCTTTGTCATCCAATAGTAGAATTAGACAATATCCAACAGAGGTTGGACAATGCGGACAGTGGTTAATATTCCAATATTTCCACCCAAATACTTGTATATCTGTATCACAGGACTTCATTGTAGGTATGACTAATGGCACTTTCAGAACATATTTACTTTAAATACGTAAAAGAGAATGATGTGTCTGGAATATAGATGTAGAGTGATAGAGAGGGATTCACTGTTTCAGTCAGATACGCTCAGAAATGTAATTCACCTAATATAATGACTAAATGACAAATTTAAAATGGAACCCTTCACATTATGTTAACAGGGAATCCCTGACACTAAGTATTATGTCATGTGCAGATTTTAATAGTATGTTGATATATTACCTAGCTATGCTCTCAAATCAGTGTGTAACAGCAGTGTGAACAACACTGGCTTCATTTAGTCTTTCTTCATGTAAATGTAAAGAGAGAGGAGCCACTCGCGTTAACATTCACAGAGCTTGTGTTGGAGCCCTGTAGCTGTCTACAGATATGACACATTATCACAGAGCCAGTCAGTCGGAGAGTATGAGCCTACGTTTTACCTTGCCTAGATTAGCTCTTACATTTCTTCAGAGTTTTAAAAGAGGTCATGAAACACATACAGAATAAGAGAGAGTCAGAGATCAAAAGATAACACTGCTGACAAATAAACTCACTTAATGCTTTAACTAATCCATACCAGTGTTAACATACTGGTAGGGTTTATAGACTGGCATTTCATTTTGGAATTGGGGCTCCTGTCAGACATTGCTGGTTTTTGTGGTGTGTGTTTTCCATCTGACATTCCATTGATCACAAATTTGGAGAGAAATTAAAGTGAGCCGAGATGTGAAAGAGAGCTGCTGCGAGAGATGGATGGTACTGCTGGACTGATTCAAAGAATAGTTTGTCCCACAGGTTGAAAAAGTATTTATATGTGAGATCCATGGAAAAATGTGGATCATTTATACTATTGAAAATTAAGCCACTTAGTTTTCACAGACTAAATATTAATGAATTATTATTATTATATAAAAGAGGATTCAAAAATGTTTTCATACATTTTAGTAAAGATGCAGCAGTTACTAATTGATAATAGGCTCATCAGTGGGTAAACTGTTTTCAGTTTGTTTATTGAGAAAGGAAACATAACACATCCAAAAATAATGTGTGACGCTTTTATAAAAGTTGAAAACGAATTAAAAATCTTTAACTGTGCAGATTAAAGATACATAAGAAATGAAATAAAAGAAACCACTGCCGGTCATGAGAGGAAATGGGAAAGGGAGGTCGGGGCTTCTTGCACAGCTAAATGACACATGTGGAAATCAGCTGTGTGTCACCGTCTTTCGAAAGAAAACAAATCAATAGAAAAATCTAAAAACATCTTTTTTGGTTGGTGAAAATCTTCTTTAATGAAATATAAGCTACGAATAGGACACATGATGGATAGATGGATGTTCAACTGCCAATTTGTGATGCCATAGCATCGTAACACATTTCTGGGGAAGTATTGTCACCAGAGGCCAAATCCATGGGCCAGGATGTCGAACACTGATAATCTCTCTCTCTTTCTCCTTCTCCTCTTTCACTCCTCTCTCTTCCCTCGACTCGACCGCATGCTGTCATGATACTGGCTTCGAGTGAGCCCAAGGTGGCTTGTTCATGTTAACGGCTGGTAGATGATGTAGAAACAGAGATGAGTGTGCTTCTCTCCTGCTGGGTATCATCATCTGCAGGCTCTCAGTGCTGCTCTCCTTACCTCCAGCCCACTCTTCTTTTCTATTAATAAGGCTCTTAACCAGGAAATTGGGTTGGAAAAGCACAGGGAAAGGCAAGATCGACTTTCCATAAAAAATATGTCACCTGTGGGCCACATGCAAATGTGGATTGATTTGGTGGCCGATGATGTATAATCAGCTAAAAAAAAAAAAAAAAAAGAACGAGAGAGAGAGAGAGGCACCCCAAGAATTAGTTTTTTAGCATTTCTGGTTTAGTTTAATGTCAAGTGAAGATGATTCTGAAAAGATTCACACAGAGTGTTGAAAGACTGAAATCCATGCATTCAAATACAATCATTTTTCACATGTATGTTGATTCATTTTGCAGTCTGTGAAAAATTTTAGTCCTTGTATTTTTCAATTATTGAACATGTTTATGTCACTGAGTCCTATTTTTTTCTCAAAACAAAGACAACAGAAAAAAAAATGCCAGTGGTTTGCAGTTATTTCAACCTGTCTCAACACAAATCAGTTTGTGTTAGAAAATGACAGAAATGACCACATTAGAATTCTGAAAAATTAGAGAAATTAAAAAGAAGATTCCCATTTATAAATAAGATCACATAACATTGCATTCACAAATCAATAAAGAAAAAATAAATGGAAATAATATTAGACCAAACATCCTAAGTTGGAGACCTCTGAAATGGTGTTTCTTCAGCTCTGTTCACTGAATGTCTTCAGAGTGAGGGGCGTGAGCATGATAAACGGACAGTGGTTATGATCAGATTCACATTTCGTCTATCGCGGTGCTCGTTCAGTAGTGTACGCAGTGTGTGTAAAGCCTTGTCTCTTTTTTGCCTTATATGTGCCGTTTCCTGTCTTTGTGATGAATGTATGCACGTAGTCTTCCATCTTATTCCAATTCCATTTTATCTGCCTTGTTAACTCGACCAACCTGAGTGAAATGTGGTAAAGATTCTGACTCCCTTTACCTGCCACGCATGTTGAAAAAAGCTCAAGGCAAAGTGAAGCCATCTGAGAAAGACGCCAGTGATTAATTTCACTTCATGTATGTGCGCTTTGTATTTGACTGCTGATTTCCTGAAGCGTAGCGCTCATTTTTGAAGTGCTTGGCTTTGAGTTCCTCAGCTGGGAAACTGTGACGCCCGCAATAACAGCCCCAGCTCCAACCTGGATTGTTGGGAGAGCGTGGGTGAGCGCTTTGAGCTTTCCAAGAGTACAGTGCATTGTTTACTGTGGAGTCCACCTTAATAATGTCATACCCCACTGCAAGGCAACAAGCGTGATGATTCAGCCAAGTGCCGTCGGTAATGCAGGAAGTTTGTGATGTGCTGTTGTGTCTGTTGTGAGTGACCTGACCGCTGCCAACACGCCCCCAGTCGCCCACATAATGGCCGGTTTGCAGCCTCGCAAACATCTGTTGTTTTTTTTGTGTGTATGTTTCTTTTGACATCACGACGGGGCGTCCGCTAGCTGACACAGGGCATCACTTTTCCTTCTCCGTCTGTGGCGTGCGGTGTCAGCGTTGAGGCATCACGCCCCTGTCACTGCGGTGCACTTCAGCCCTGGGTTAACCAAACACACGAGAGAGAGGGAGAAAGAAAGAAAGGGAAGAAGACAGAAGAGACAGGGAAAGAAAGAGATGTTTGGCCTTCAATCTGTCGCTTTCCGCTGCGAAAAATGAATGGGCCCCGTCGCTCCTGGCTGGAAGGAAAAACAGAACAGTCATTGTAATCTCACAACAAGTGCCTGAGCTAGCACATCTTTTCACCCCCACAAACACACACACCCCTCATTCCATCCATCTCTGTCTCTTTCCTCCTCTGTTTTTTTAGTCACCTCGTTTTCTCTGCTGTTAGAGTGTGCATGCGCACACACGTGCATCTTTTCTGCTTCTTTTAAATCCACAGACAAACGAGACGAGTCGGTTTGTTAACCATTCAAAGCAGACCTCCGTGTCACCAACCTTTTCTCTCAGCCTTTTTGTTGCGGCAATACAGGGGGAAGGTTGACATTTAGTGATGGGATTGGATATGCTTCGTGGCCCTCGGTCGCAAACATTATCATCATCATCTCAGTGCTCACCGAGCTATTATCTGGCCTCCACTGTGGCCAGTAAAATGGTTGCTCGTCGGCACACGGGTCACTTTATCAGTCAGCACGGGGCCTGTCAACGCTACCCCAGCCTTCCTTCATAGATTGATTAAAAGATACTGTGTCATGTTTGTGTGTGTATGTGAGATGCGGGGCTGGTGGGAGGGGTGGCGTCAGGTACTTATCCATGTAGGATGCTGCTTTGGTATCTGTCGCCTTGTCATTAGGAGGTAGTTGCTTGAGAGAGAGAGAGAGGGAGAGATCAGGAGGCAGATAAAAGGTGATAAAAGAAAACATCACTTCTATTGTGCTATTGATTTTTTAGCAGGAAATGATGCTTTTTTGTTACACAAAGGGAGAAACTAAAGATAAATAGGTCTGATACAGATAACACTAGTAATGATGATATTAAGTGTTGAGGCATTAATGATATCTCAAGAACAGGGAGAGAGGAGCCAAGCAGAGAGCATTGTCTTATTTTGTTTTTCGATCAGCGTTTCTGCTCAGCTGAGCGTGCCTGTTAGCTTTTTAATCTGCTTCTCATCAGTTTTTTTGTCTTTGCATTTCATAAGCTTGTGGCCCCACAGTGCAGCTGGAAAATGGTGAATACTGGGAAGGATGGATCAGTCTGGTCTTCTTCTCTTGCCGGGCACCGTTGCTCTCAGACTTAATGGGCTGCTGAAAATAAGGCACGATCTTCAACCAGTTTTTTCTCCTTTCTCTCCCTCTCCATTGTTCCACTTCATTGTTTTAATCAAGTCCACTGCTGGATTATTTGGAGAAGAGGAGGGGTTGTTCCCCTTCCATTTTCTGGAAGGTGCCTTCAGAATTTGAGCTCATTCAGGCCTGTGAGAGCTGCTTTCCAAAAGCATCATTGACCCCCTCGTCCCATCTCTCTTCATGTTTCTCACACTGTTCATTCTGTTTGCTTCGGGCAGAGTTTCGTGTTAGCTGCCATATGTTCAGCTCCCCTCTGCCATTATCACCATCATGCACGTGATGCCAGCATTTCATTCATACATCGGACTAATATTCTTCGAAAAAAGTCGACTGTAGATTGACCATCAAACATACTTTGAGACCGGGTCTTTCCACTATAGCTCCAGTTGCTCTGTCGTAGAGAAAAACAACAGCAGAACACACTGCTCTGCTCTGTGAAGGATTTCTACCAACCAGTGAGTTTGATGTTTCTCTTAGCTTATTGTAGTTATCTTAATTTTATTCTTTCTAATCTTTCTTATCTTTCTTATTATCTGTTTCTAACATGGGGGTTGCAATGAAAATTTCATTGACATGTCATGCTCAATGACAATAAAGAATCTTGAATCTTGAATCTTAGCTGGGTTGGGTATTAAACCTCAATGCTATTTGTCTCCACCAAAATGTGTTCGAAGCATCAAGCGCTGAAAAGTACCAAACACTAGAAATGTGACTGTCTTCAATTCTCTGATCACAAAGTTGCTTCAAATCATTTTTAGTTTTTGTACGACCACATAAACTATTGTTTACATAAATAATTGCTGAGAAATTTGGCTTTTTTCTTCAAGGTTTTGGAGTTTTTTTCTACTTGGGGGCAGAGTAAAGCCACAGCAAAACAACATAACATTTGACGTAACATTTAATGGTTTGGCAAACAAACATGTTTTTTTTTTTTCACATCCAGCCGTCACAGAGCAACATTATTGTCAATGTGAAGTTGTGTTTCCATACACTGTAAGTCCGGTAGTACATTTTCTTTAGCTCTGTTTTGGTCTCCACCATCTCCTGAGAAAGAGACTTGTGTCTTTAGCTCCTGAAGGTTCCACTATGTTCACCAGTTGGCTGCTACCTTTGTTTATCTGTCGCTTCGTGTTGACCAGTGGGTTTTCAGGCTGGAACATTTTTTTTTATAAAAAAAAATATAATACGTTCAAGTTTTTTAAAGTCAGAAATCAAAAGCAGTACAGGTTTGGTTGTGGTAGCAAAACTCTAGTACCATACTGGCACTAGTATTAAAAAAAATAGCCGTTACTCAGCCCTACAGGCAACAGCCACAGAGCAAAAGATTAGTTGAATATTCTTCTGGCAAAGAAAGCCTGTGCACCTCTCCTCTCTTTTGTCTCTATTCCCTCTTGGTAAACCAATAAATGCTGCAAGATACCCTGGCAGGCCATGGTTGCGTGCAGGCAGAAACAGAGAGAGGGGAAAAACAAAGAGAAAAGAGAAAGACATAACAACAGCACGAGATGCTGATGAGACTGGAGAGGTGTACGCAGCCAAGCCCTTTTTTTTCATTTTGCTAAGCGCGATGCCAGGGGAGCTTCTGTGTCACTGTGCAGGGCTGCTGAGCGTTAAAAGGAGCTTAGACTGACAGGCTGTCGGCCGGCATGGAGGCTGACAAGCCTAACTGACAGCGACACTAAACAAACACTGGGAGGTGAGGGGAGAAGGCGATGAGATGGGAAAACAAGTGGACACGATGAAAGCCAAAGAGAGAGTTCGCACTCCACCTGCCCCCTAGATTGAAACTTGTGAGACCGCCAGTCGTTTTGGAAGCTGGAAGATGCAATTTGACGGGATATTCTTGACAGAGAGGTGGCTGACGTTTGCCAGGTGGTGGTTCTTTTGGCCACAGGCCCTCCTCCCCCTTCCGCCACCACCTTGGCACATGTCAGGACTTTCAGACACTTTGTGTTCTTTTGTCAGGCTCGATAGGTGGCCATTCACTCTGGAGCTGTGACAGCTCTCCGATACACCGGCTGAAAGGTGTAGATGGGTGTTCCTGCCATTTCCCAGAACGCTTTCTCATTTTGAATGGTGGAATGCACTTCACTCGACTTCCATCAGTCATCCCTGCTGACAGAGGAATGGAAGCAGCTGCTTTCTCCCTGAGAAAGGTGAAAGAAATGTCATCATCGTACTATGATGTTTGGTGTGTCAGTTAGACAACCGTCCTCATGTTTTTTTACATAACAGTTCAATGAGCTTTTCACTCACTTCATTTTCCTCTTCTTGGCTACTTACCTCACTTATTTCTTCATTTATTCTACTGTTTTTACTCACTGGTCATTTATTCATTTTTCCCACATAGTTTTTTTTTTTTTAATTGTTCTTTTGCTCTTACTCTTGGCACCGCACCTCTTTATTCTTTTCTTCCCTTACCCACATTTTGTTTTTCACTTATTCGGTCTTCATTTCGTGGGTTAGGGCTTCAATTTTCTTTGGTTCTCCCTGTTTCTTCGTTCTTTTCCTCTCCCTTTCCCTTTTGTCCCTCTTTCTGTTCCCTCATGTATCCATTATTTCTGTATTTTTTCTGTTTTGTATTGTTTTTTCCTACTTTTCCCCAAATTTAGTTGCAGACTTCCTAGTCTTCCCCTTCCTTCAGTCTTTGTTTTCTTTGTTTCTTTCTTCCTTCATACAGCAGCATTTGATTCTTGTTACGGACCCCCTGGGTTTCTCCCTTCTCTGGTCACATTAATATGCTTCTGTAACCACAGATTATTATTCTCAACACAGCCCAAACTGATGGCCATAAAGTTAAATCCCATTTCTCGAAAGAATGGAAAAATGTATGTACACACACACACACACACACACACATGCACGCACACACACGCAAACACAATGTTATTTTACAGTTGTTAAGTATTCACTAAGTAGCATTTGCAGTAAAAGTCTTTAATAAATTAAGTGATGAAAATTAGAATTCAGGATGAATCTCAAAGTCGGCATCAAGATGCAAAGTGTTGAGGACACATAAGGACACCTTTTAAAATCTCCTCCTTGGGTGCTAATGAAGAAATAAATATGATGTTATCTTTTTATGAAGACAAACGGCCAGCATTGGCTTGGACACAGATACTGAGAGGAAACCAAACTCTGGCAATTTACAGCCTGGATCTTATTTTGTAGTTTTGGCCATCATTCCCATCAGTGATAATCATCTTTTACTCAGTGGGTTAATTGCTGAGATCTGGCTGCTAGAACAGAGTGCAGTAAAACAGCATCACAAGCAATCAGATGGGCACACAAATTTTAAATAAATACAGGAGATCACAAATTTTGAAACCTTATCACCAATTTACACATTATTCATTTCTCACTAAATTACTTCATCAAGAAAATTGATCAATTGACACTGAGCGGGTCTCAGCTTGAGCTTAGAGACTACAATTTTTTAACTCAAAGCTACAGTTACAAACCGTGTGAAGTTTGAAAGATGTGAGTGTTTACCAGACAGGTGGGATCCATTGAACTGATGCCAGTGAGCTGCCTCTGCTGCTTCAGTGTTGATCATTCCGTTATATCCACGTTAACAGCATGACTCTCGGGATTCAAAAGTCAGTCACTCAATTGACCACTTTGGTCCAGACTGAAATAATTGAAACGGATGGATTGGAAAGAAGATGGATTTTGATGAAAAGGTTGACATTTGTTGTTGAGATTGAAATTACTTGACATTGTTGGGGTACCATTAAATTTGGTTCCTTCCGTCATATTCCAGATAGGATGAATTGGACTTTTGTTCCTCCCTCAGCATTCATCCAGCTCCACTCTCCGGTACATCTTTGGAATGTATTTGGCACATCGCCTAATGCCTGCAAAATGAATCACATTCCATTTTGTTATAATGCTAATTAACAAATGTCAGCTGTAGGATGTGGTGGCTAATGTTAGCAAAAATTATCTTAATATTGATATTTAACACAAAATATCTTTTACCATTGTCTAATATTTTTTAATGGTGATCACATTCGCTGCTCTTTTAGCGCATTACTATGATCTACTGATGTGTGCTACTAGTAGTAGTACTAGTATTTTATGTCTTCATTTTGATAACTTGGGTAAACCTGGAATTATTGTGTAAAATGTCCTCATAACGGAAGCTTTTTCTTCCTATTGAAAATTAGGTCTTGGTGTAGAAAGGTAGAAAAAGCAGAATGTGTTTTTGCTTACATAGCTCAGCTGTGGCCCCAAGAGTGCTTACTATGGATTATCACCAAGCATTAATTCAAAAGGCTTGTTTACCACTCAGTCAGACCAGTGTTGGTAATGTTCATCCATCAACTTCTACGTTTGCCACAGACTGCCCTCCTCCCCTTGACTGCAAGCTCTCATGGATCCCACTTCTTGAGTTATTTTTTTGCTGTAAGTTTCTAATTGAATAAGAGTAACTGCACCCAGGCAAATGAATAAATATTGCACTGCACCCAATGGTGACTTCATGCTCTTTCCACCCAACTGAAAAAATACATAGCATCCTTTAAGTATATTTAAATATTGCAAAGTGTGTTTCCAGTGCATTTATATACATGTGTACGTATTTTAAAGAATAGATAAATAAAAATAAATAAAATATTTTAATAACACATACTTTTAATAACTATATTGCAGTAAGTAGTTTTTAAGTTCAATATTTAAATTGTCAAATAATGTAAATACTTTGTTTTCAAGTTCATTAAAATGCTATTGTTATGACAGTGCACATATGTACAATAAACTTATACAGATTGAAAGTAAATGAATTTGTTGCTGTCATAAAATACTCAAAAGTGTGTTTTACAACACTCAATTTAAAATTGAAATATAGTGTACCTTTGATAAATGCACTACTGTGAAATATATTTTTACTAAAATGTAAGTTCAATATTTAAAGTGCACATTTAAGATATTTGCTGTCAAATAGTTTATATTATATTTTCAGTCAGCGTGTTAAAACACCATTAGCATAATAGTGCACTTCCCAATTCCCCAAATATTATTAAATATTAGTACTTTAAATGACTTAAAATAGCAGCCCAACAGTAACTGAATATTCATACTTCTCCCTGTGTACGGTGGACTCGTGACCTTTATGGTGTTTAACATGATTGGTGCATACAGGGTTGATAAAGTGTGTAACACTCTCCCTCAGTGCTGAGGGAAAGTGTGGTATTCCTGCATCCTAACACTGAGGACTGAGTGGGCCTGGGCTGGTTTCAAGCCTGGATATCCACTCCATTTCTCTGGTGTAGGCAGTGGAAATAAAGGCAGTGTATAAAGAAGAGAGAAAGAGAGAAAATCAGTACATGCCAAGAAGAGTTGTGTCACACACTGAGCGGAGAACAGTGCAGAGCCCTCCTCATTAAATTCTTGCACTGGCGTTGGTTTTTCCACTTTAATGCTTGGGAGATGCTGGCTTCCTCCTTGGAGAGAGATAGGGACTTGGGGGGCATAGCGAGCATAGCCCAATTTGTCTTTGTTCCAGTGGGAGGTGGTTTAAGCAGCAATGCCCTCTCCTTTCTTAATCTCTAGTGACCTCTCCCTCTCTCTATCTTACATCTCTGTTGTGCTTTAAGCTCTTTTGCTCTTTGCTACTCTGTCCTCTTTGAGCTGTCTTCTTTTACTTCATGTTATGTGTTTGTCTCTCAATCTCCAAGCCAACTTTGCCCCATCTGAGATGGTGGAGGATTTTGCCATACTACAACTTGGTTCATTTTCGTATTTAAATTACTTACCTTTATTAGCACGTACAAATTAGCATGGAAATGTGAAAAGGTGAATCACTGACAGGCTAATCTCTATAAACTTCTCTATCTCCATGACTGCAGGGTCTGTGGGCAAGTTATATATATTTTGATATCAGAAGCATTCTGGTTCCTGTTTGTAATGTGTTTTTAGTCCGAGTAGTATTGGCCAGTCATGTTTGAGTGAAATTTGGTTGCATTCTTGTAAACAGTCCGTGTGGAAGAAAAAGAGGTGGAATATTTTGGCCAAATTGCAGTCTCATCAGCTATTGTCTGACGATGATTTAGCTTTGTATGATCTTGTTTTTCAAAAATGCATTTGCATTCATATGCAGACATGTGTTTATAGCCTACAGATGAGCCAAAATGTCAAGTTGTTGTCACTTTTGAAAGTCAAGTTGCACGGAAGAGGAAGTCTTCACCTGGATAGCTGTTGGCTACACTGTAAGCCCCAAAACAATGGCCGTTGCCCCTAGAGGCAAAACGAAGATTGGTTCTGAGGTTGCTGACAGGGCATGCTTGCGGAGCATACAATTTTCAAAATCGAAGAAATCTGCTTATTTTTCAAGTCCGGGGCTCAGTCTTACAGTGATCCATGGGCTTTATGTGTCTTACTGGGTAAACTGTTCTTCAGTTTTTTAGCTACTGTGGCTTTATGAAGTAGGATGAAGTTTATGAAGTTGGAAAAGACTGAGTATAGAAAAGGGTTTAAACATGCAAGTAAAACAAAAAAACAAAAGCAAAACACATGTATAAAATAGTTTATTGTTGGGTTTGTATTAACTGTGAGCATCTTTGCACATAAATTATGATATATAATATAATAACCACCTAAAATAACTTATTGATACACCCTGTATGCATTGTAACAAAATCAAACAGTGTATATCTGAGTATATCTTTAACTGAAGATGTCTCTGGCATTCTGCCAGAAACATCATCACTAGCAGCTCTGTTAGGCTGTTATGTTCATTGTTAAGAAAAAAAAAATGTTAGTTGGATAGAAGTTGAGGCCCAAAGTTTGTTTTGGATTTTTGCTAGTGGTGGTGAAGAAAATACTCAAAAATCTCAGTGCCGCACTGAGTAAAAAACCAGGAGAGTATCAAAGTCATTAGGACTCATTATCCAGGAACCAGTGCCCGTTAAAATTTTGAGGCAATGCATCTAGAATGCACATGTTGAGATGTGTCACTGACTAACTGAAAGCTGTAACCTTGTTGGTGCACAAGATGAAAGAGTTTTTCCTTTGTGGAACACAAATACACGTCTGTAAGAAGCTTCTTGGATGAGAGACAAAACATCGAAGCAAGTCCAGTTGCCTTTGTAAAGCACTTGGAGATATCATGACACTGGATGAGTGAGGATCTTCACAGGCGGTCTCTAACACATTTCATGGCCATTTCATATCTTCATTGCCACCTAGCCACACTTCTAACCTGGGTCATAAAAACTGGCCGTTCGACACTGAACTAAACATGCAATTGCAAAGAGAAGTGAGAGAGGAGTTGAGTTTGTGACGAAGGAGAACAGCTCCAGAGCGAGCCAGACAGCTGGGGTGAAGTCAGGCATGAACCCTGTCAGTTAAATGGACACGCCATGGTTGTCGTAATGAACAGGTTTGAAGTTCCAATAGCAACTTTGACTTTTCCTATAACACAGTCACACTCCAGTTATCAAGGACCTCTCGCTCCCTGTAATCACTTCCACCTGTCCTTCCCCCAGATACATATGGACAGAAACAGTAGACTCTGACGGGTAATCCAATTCGTGGAGAAAAAATAAATCATAGAGTTCAGGTTATAATAATTGACCAAAAATACTGCTTTGGGCAATTTGATCATTTAATGTGCTTTACTGGAACAAAATAATTGTCTGTGACTGCTGCCAGTGAACAATTGATGAAGAGGAGCTATTATACTGTTAAGTCAAATTAACTGGCTTGTGCAAGACAAACCTTCCGTCTGACTTTGACTGATTCTTGCAGATAAATCATCTAATGCAACAGTCCAGTTATGTCTGAGTGGTGATTGACGAGTCCAGCTGAATTGTGAACCAAACATATTCATGAATTAAGCAATGGAGGTATCAACATCTCTATCAAGAGATATCATGAGTCTCAAATAGACATTGTGAGAGACAGGAGTTGTGACCTTGTACTGTAAAGTTGTACCCAGGACACCCATCACTTGAGTACATTTTGTTTTTGTTTTACAGCCGTTTGGGGGAATCATTCATTGCTGTCTGTCTTTGTTGATTCCACCACTGGCTGGAACCACAATCTGAAATTTGAAAAACTGCATACATAGTGGCCTTACGCTACTGTACTTTTGACCGTACAATAATAGAAATTCTGTTTTATATCATTAGTAATTGACTATTTGACAGTCAGACTAACCTTCAGGAGCTCACGTTGGGCTGAGCTTGAGATTGGTATTTGTTAGCACATTTAACACTGTAAAGGTGACCTAATTGACCGATTTAAAATAATCAATAGATAATTACATAACCATTAATTGCAGATCTAGACATATTCTCTCATTTTATTGGTTAGGAGAACATGTTAAGTGGATGATGAATGGAGGGTTTATCTAGTTTTTATCATCAGTCTCAACAGGACTGATGCTTATTGTGCCCTCTGTGAGTGCATGGCTGCTAAATTTAAGATTTCCTGAGCAGGCCACTTGGCATTTGGCTCCTCGCGCCAGATGTTCAACAGATGGGGTTCACTAATATCACCCCAGGGTGCATAGGTTTCCACTCTAGCTCTCTCTGCCTCTGTCACTCTTTAGCTTGAATTTAGCTTTCAATTGTGCATTACTTTCTATTTTGTCTTAAAAAAAATCCTTCTTTTTAACTTCCTCTCCCCATCTTCACTTCCCCCCTTTTTGTTGCGACTCTCCTCTGTTTTGAGACATTTGCTGAAAGTGGAGTAAGGACAGAGAGGGAGAGAGGTTTTCAGAGCTGGATTGCTTGAAGTCTTCCCCCATTCCTCACTGCTAGACAAGCACCCGTGTTCCACCTGAAACGCCTTTGGATTTACGCTGCGAACTGCAGCCATCTTTCTTCCGTTAATCACCTCGGGGCTGGGCGCTCCAGCTCGCCACGTCCCCAGGCCGATGGATGACCCGCAGGGGAAATCGAATGGAAACCAGCCAAGCCTGACGCTCTTGAGGTACTTTCTAGGTACCAGGCTAAGAGAGAGAGAGTAGGACAGCAAAGTAATTCGGTGTGCGTGCACCAGAGGCAAGGAAACAGCTTTGCTGCTAATTCAATGCATGTTTTAAACCTATATTCAGAGCTGCAATCAATGCTTGTTTTCGTTTTTAATCACTTCATTGTTTAGACTATAGAATTTCAAAAAACAACGAGCAATGCCAATCACAAGGTACCAACGGCTAAAGAGATAGCAGCAGTCAGCTTTCTGACTTTTACCAACAGTTCGAGGACCAAAAGGGATTCAGCAGGAAATATAGAAAAAACAGCATTTAAACATCAAACCAGATTGAGAAATGACAATAAACTGACTATTTTATTAATTGTTTTAACGCTAACTCCATTTCTTCTTCTTTATCCATTTTACACCCATGTCCAGATAGCCCCACGATGGGGCAGAGGGCCAAAGTTAATATAAATATAGATAAATAAATGAAAGAAACTGACACTCCCACTTCCTGTGCATTGTGTGTGTAAACCTTTCTCTCCTCAAAAACTACGTGCAAAACATGGCAAACAGCCACTTTGCTGTGTAAAAAAATGCATTTGTAGGGACAATATTGGCCAAAAAAAGTCAAAGGGGATCTAAAAGTGGATCTCTACCAATTTCAAAGTCTATTTAGAGGTGTTTGGTGTTTCATATGTGAAGAAGTTGGATAAAGCTTTTGTGGCTACACAGACAGTTGTGCAAAATCTGATAAGTGATGTCAGTGTCGGTCATGTCTGAAGACTACAAGTTTGGAAATGAAAAAAACCCTTGGGGTTTGGAGTTAGAAAGAAGTGAGCTTTTCAGACCTTTAGAGCCCGTTCCTCATCTCTACTTGAGGCTAGAGGCTACATCACCCACTATTATCAAAACCCACCGGAATCAGTGATCAAGTTGCACTATGGGTAATGTAGGGGTAGTTGGTGCAATACTCTTTTGAAGATGTTGACTCTGGGTCCGTCCACAGTTGATACTGTATTTCAGTATCATATTGTAGTATAGTGTATATTTAAAACATTTGAAACTAATTTAATGCAAACCAACTGACGAACACTAAACATTCAGGAGAAAGTGTCCAGACCAGAGTTTAGCCTGCTTTTTGTCTGTTGTCGCCATGAACATCGTGGCCTGTAATGATGTCAGGAGAATCATGACAGGTCTGCTCCTCTGCCAAATGCGAATGGACAGTGTTTGGATGAGGAATTATCTGTTGGAGCCATTTGGGTTTGCTTCCACAACAGGGCATCAATGTTCATGTTTTGCTTTTTTTTTTTTAGTTCATAATACTTATCATTTCAATGAGCGACAGAAAGAGTGTGTGCTCCTAACAGAATGTTAGCCTGTAGATTTGCTGTGATCCTAAAACAGAAGTGGATACTATATGAATATGCATCGATGATTAAAAGGTGAGGTAAAACAAAGTACTGTACACATAATTGTTATCAGAAAGCCAGCACCATTTGACTTTCCACAACATCACACAACCAGTTTTCCTGTGTCGGCTGAAGCTCTTACCTTGCTGGAGCAAATTAGAAGTATGCTTAGTATACCCTGACATCACTTTTCTGTGCGATACAACCTGACTTAGACACAGGAGACCATGGTTTGTGTCCTGTCTCTTGCCAATCAGGTAACATGTTTCATTTTATCCATGACCTATCTATATATACACACACACACTCAGATACACTATATGTATATACTGTATGTATATCCACAATCACATGCAGTATTTCAATAACTAAAGAGTGCTGTGCAAACACCTCCAAACAGGAGCCAGCAGATGGATGAATGGATGGTTAGAAGGAAAAGCCTGTAGGAATGGCAAAAAAATAACGGCATTAATCAGCATGAGACTCATTAAAGAAAGCATACTTCCTGAACTAGGCTATTTCCACCACATACCACAATAGCAGGATGGAAGAAGGAGCAGCTGCTAGACTCTGCAGTATTTTTGTTGTCAGATGTCTACCTGTCAGGATGCACCATCACCCACAGAGGGAGGGCTGTCCACCGAGTGTAATCTCTACAGATATCAGGGAGTGGCAGGTGGACAATGTCCTGAAGGACTGTCCCTGCAGTTCTGTCTTCTGTTTGGCTTTCTTTCTAATGATACTGAACTGTCTTTATGGGTTTGTGTATTTCCTAGAACCACAGCAATGTAACTAAATGTGTAATCACACCAGGGATTTCATTGAAAGTTCACTATAATCACTCCTGCTAATTCTGCATCGCTCACACAATGACATTAGTCTCCTCTGAGGAGAGACCTTTGTTGGATATATTGCAGACTGCTTGTCAATGTGTAGAGTGCACTGTCCTGAAAGGAAAATTAGACCTTAAAATCACATAAGAGTAGATTTGATTAGAGACAGATAGATAGATAGATAGATAGATAGATTAGACTAGCTTATAGCTTATGTTTTTCCCCTTCATCTTCCACCAGCATCACTTGCTTTTTAGTTTTTCCCTTCTCCTCACCCTGGTTGTGTGTCATGCCTGCAGCCCTGTTTTGGGCTGTGGCCAGTGAAAAAAGCCTCTCAGGCAGCGTCACTCCAAAGACCGCTGCAGTGACATGATGTTGACAGGCGAGCCAACCAAAAGCAAAATCTAATTACCGTTAAACCAGGAGGCCCTGTTTTAACCAGCAACATCATTCCCAGGCCTATTAGCCAAAATTAGCACACACACTCACACTTTTTAAAACACACAAACACACATTTTGCCTTGCTCGCAGGCTCTTCACAGTCACATATTTCCCTGTCCTTGCCACGGGCCCCCTTTTCACACGCCTCCTCACTTTGTTTCAACTTTTAGGGGGTGGAAATTAGCAGTGAGTGCATGTTCTCATCTAGATGGGGTTTTCTTACATCCTTTTTGGTATTGCTGCCTGACTCTCACATTGAGTCCAATAGCCCTGTTGGGAGTGATACACAGTTTGTCCATTATGATCTGTGTCAGGCTTTGATCCCACCTTGTTTTAAGCTGTATGGTAGGTGGGTGAAGATGATGCATTACATGTTCTACTCAGAAGAGACTGCAGAATAAAGGTAGGGATGCACACACACTGGCGTTTTGGGTTGCAGGCTAAGTGTTTTAAGCTGCACTGCAGATGGCTGGTAACACAATATCGTCATGTTTCCTCTTGCCACTTGTGCTGGCAGGAGGATGATAAAACAAGACTTTGAACTTTGCAGCATGGAGACCAAACCACAGCTTTATTATCTGGCAAGACAATACATTGCTCCACTCTACAGAGAAAATACGCTTGTAGAAATATATCGACATCTATAATATACATCTATATCTGTATCACAATCGATAAAGTGCTTCATAGTTATCATAAATTGCTATAACCTGCCTCTTTTCTAAAAGTTGGTGCAATATCCTTTATTCATTCTAGCAATGACCCATCTTCAGTATGTATACTACAGACTGATTTGACAGTGTTGCATTTCAAAAGTCCGGTTTTGAGGTATCTGTCGGACTAATGTGTTGGACAATTGGAAATTGTAATCTGTCATACGTAGGTGCTAGATATGTTAATTAATTGCCAATCAGCAGGCTGCATTTTCTGGAGACCATCTATGTATGATGTATGATTTGTGATTTTGATATTAAACTCTCCTATCTAAATTTTGTCTCACAAAATCTATTTACCGTATTTCATGGGCACTGTAGAATATTTCTTGAGAAACTTTTTATAGTTTGTGTTTAGCTAATCCAGTAATTACCAAACACGATTTAGATGCTTTATCACATTGATGCAACAGTCCTGTTCCTGCTCATTGATGGCAACATTGCCTGACATGACAAATGTAAATGGATCACCTTTTTTATCATCACATCCTTATGAAATGATGTAGTGTGGTGGCTATAGGAACAAATAAAACATTCTCTTTATTAGCTGGGATCATTTTCCAACACTTTTATGTTTCGAAAATCATTTGGAGATGCATGTCATAGTTTTTTCAGTTACTGGAAAGGTTGCGCTGCATTATACAAGAGTATATGCAACAAGAAGGTGAAATTCTATGAATAACTCATGTATAAAATCAGGGTACTGTATCTGTACGGCTACAGCCTTCACCCTATGTACCAATGGTTGTCACATTGTGTTACTATGAAAACATTTTAACACAAATGTGAAAAATGTGAAACAGTCAAAGAGGGAACGGGTGGGTGGGGTCATTTGTCATCACTCCAGTTGCCATGGCTACCAAATTATTTTCCTCTGTTAAAGCCCCCTCCATCCACTCCTCGGCCAGAAAAAGTCATTGTTCCTACAGTAGGTACAGTGGTAATTGTGATAATAGCAGTTAAATGTTTTATGAGACTCATTTCTGAGCTGCAGAGACACGCAGTCAAGATTGATCCTATCAGCGTTTCATCCTCATCCTCATCACCATCCCAATCATCAGCAGAAGGCATGCAAACTTACATCCAGTGTACCTCTCAGAGGCACATGATTGCATTGTTTATTGTGTGAAGTGTTTATTGCAGAGTTGATGACTAATTTTGAGACATGTACTACAGGGATGTAACCAAACACAGAGTAATGCAATGAGTTGCTGTGGATAGTCAGGTTATGATCAGCATGAATTGCTGGCTGCTCTGAGAAATACATAGAAATTGACCTTTTGACAACCTTCTCCTACATTTAAGGCAAGAACATCCCTCTGTCCTGGACCTTTTTTCATTCCTTTTTTTTAATGTCATTCATGGCAGTTGGAGGTCCTTTCGTGTATTTTATTCAGAGCATTAAGTTCCAGGATTTTACCCCCATGTTGTGCAAACTGCAGGAGAAATTCCAAATTTCAGATTTCAGGCATCGATAGACACTGTGTCTTTTTTGCTGCTGCTAGGATGATGTGCTTTTTTTCATTTCTATTTTTCCCTAATCCTGAGCTACCCCAGCATAAGCCATCTGGAGCATTTGACATGCTTATCAACTGAAACACACAAATGTCATCTTTAAGCTGTGTGGGCCCCGATTGTGTCTTTATTTTTATGAGTCTTGGTTGAAACGCTCATCCGTTCTGATGATTGTGGGCTTTAAAAGTGTGACAGATACTCCAGAGTTAGGCTTCATTTTTAAAACGTTAAAAGTGTTTTTGGATTTGTGCGTGCCTCAGAGTGCATGTACTTTGCACTCGCAGAGTTGTCCGTGAAATCATCTATTTGATTGTATGTGGACTGGATTTGAGCTTCTATCGCAGATAGAGTTGGGCTATTGCAGCAAATCAAAGGAATGACGTTCTCTGCACTCCAGACTCTGGACTCCCAGCTCAGCCAGGGAGTGAGTTTGAATGCTTATCAGGTTGACCCAACCTCAGCCTGCCTCCGCCGCCTGCCTGAGCAGCCTGGTGCTACCGAGCACTTTGAAAGGGCCCTCTCTGATGTGGGACTGAAGCTAGTCTGAGCTATTGATGATGAGGCTGGCTGGTGACTGCTGATACTCACTTTCCCTTCTATAAAAAGACCTTCACCTAAGAGAGAGTGAGAGTTAGTGTCATATCGAGGCTTCACCCTGAACACTCTTATACGCAATATAAGCAATTAAATATTTTAGATAATGTATATGCAAAATACCTTTGTATATATTTTATGTCTATGAATTAGCAGTGTTTCACATGTTTTTCATTTGCTGATATATTGTGAGACCAAAAATATATTTTTAAGTCTATTAATGGTATTATATATAATTAATCTTTTCAAAAAGACTCAGAGTGTCATTATTTCAAAACATATTAGCAAACATTAGCTTTCGTGAACTAGTGTGTAAAAGGAAAAGAAGACCCAAATCATGGTTTTGTTGTCCTCTTAAGATTGTTATCCTGGTGAAGACAAACAAACAAGTAAAACAGTTCTATATCTTTGTCAAGACACCAAATGGTTATTTTGTGATTGCAGTATTTTATCATTGTACTTACAAAAGGCCAAAATGAACCTTCACATCCTAATCATATAACATTTTGATCATAATAGTAATAATAATCATTTTAAATTCAGGATTAACAGTATTTGGAACTAGTTAAGGAAACATAAAGTGCTGCACTTAGGTAGGAAAATGAATCAGCATTTCATATCTTCTGCTGCTCGTGTCATTTGCAGGTTGTAGCCTGGCTGACACACAGCAGTACTTCTGCTTTCTTTCCCAACAGAATTAATTAATAATAGGGCAAGGACATTATGCGTATCTCTGAATTTGATGCTATCACAGTATTTTTGTTTTGGATTTTTGTCTGACTAGACCATGGGAAAGAGTTAATCAAACACTTCTAGAGACCACATATCATACTGTAAGTCATATTTCCAAAAACAATACACATCCCAATTCAGTCACTCTTTCATGTCCTGTTTCAGCAGCATCATTGCTGTACTGCATATAAAAGTGATCTATAAAAACCACATTTACCTGATCCTGCTCATCAAGCTTGTGTCACAAGAAAACAGTAAATAAAACTAAATGAATAGAGCCCCTGAAGACTGTGTACAGCAGGAATGCCAGCCTTTAAATTAACAACCCTCACTCTTGAAACTGAACTTCTTGCTTATATTATTAAATCTCATTGATTGGTTTGCCCTTGATAAAGACATGAATTTGATGATATGTGAGTGAAAGTCTAGATCTTTCACCATCCTTTGTCACATCTGCACTGATTCTCCTCCTCATTCGAGGATGTAAGGAAAAAAACAAAGGATGACACTCAGCAGTAAGTGACAGGATGGAGGGGGAGTGAGCACAAAGAGGCTAAAGATAATGGATGTGAATTGGATTAAATGGGCTGGGTGGAGAACATTAGCAGTTAGGTCAGAGTTGCTATTGTACTGTGAGTCACTCCCTCCACTTCTAATCTCTCTAATTAGGCCTCATTGGTGTTTGCCAGCACGTCCCCTCCTCTCCTCCCGTCTCCCTTCACATCCATCCCAGATCCAAGGAGGAAGGAGCGAGAATGGACAGCTCAAACGTGGACAAAAGTTATGTGACTGTCAATTTGGCCTGCGTATGGAGCCTGAATACTTTCTGAGCAAAGGCTGCACGATTAATCCAATATATCAAATTACCAACATTATTAATCTCCCATGGACATGAACCCTGTGACCCTGATTGCCACTTCCAGCTGACATTAGGTCATAGGCAGGGTACACCTGGACGGATCACTAATCAGTCACAGGGTTTTCAAAAAAAGAGGCCATGTACACTCACATTCATGCCAATGTGGGGAATTCAGATTCACTAAGACAGCGGGAGGAAGTCGGACTATCCTCGTAGGCACAGGGAGAACATATAAACCCTGCACAGAGTGTTATTATATTCACCAGTACATCGAATGATGGCAAATGTGAAAGCAGAGTGATCATGATATATATTTTCCTACTGTTCAGCCCTATTCAGTACATCGATTGAACTGCATTCAGTGCACCATAAATTTAGAAAACTGTCTCGTGCTCAGTGTTGGTATGAATGCTTGTTCTGCTCTAAATCCTAATTTATCCCTTTTTTGTTTTTGTTTGACTACTTTTTGTTCAGAAAGAGGTGTAGGCATCAGTGGAAATGCAGAAAATGAGTACAATTAACTCTGAGTAAAATACCAAGCTTTGGTGGTGGAAGCTTTTCAAATCTGAAATTGCTACTTGTCTATCTTTCATTTTGTTTTCTGAACAAAACAAGTAGTTTTAAAGACATTTAAAGATTTTTTTACATTATTCATTTATCAACAATAAAGATTTAAGTTGCAGAAAAAATGCTGCTGTTATATTTAGCATCAGTGTTTATACAGTTAATTATTGGGCCATTTATAGTTTTAATTGAACAGTAAATTAACACAACACGTTAATATATATGGAATTAGTTAATTAGAACATTCTGACTCCAAACTCAAAAAGTTTGTCTGGTAAGTATACGTCTTTTGTACAGTAGAAGAGTCAGTAGGGAATCTACAGATCAGATGAAGACAGGCAAGTGAAAGCATCAAGGCGTTTGTCTGTGGCTCTGTGTATAAAAGCTGAGTGTGTTTAGGTCGACAAGCCTGGTGATGTCACTGCTGTCAGCCATGTTTGTGTATTTGTGTGTTTGTGTGCATGTGTAAGGAATGCTAATGCAGAGGCTTGTGATCCCATGTGAACCAAGCAGGCTGTATTTATTATGCAACTGGCAAGCAGTAAGTCTGAGCTGTGCTTACAGAGCAGGAAAGACAGACAGAGAGGCAGAGAGATGGATGGATGGATAAAGAGCGAGGAAGAGGCTGTTGCGTGTGTGTGCAGTTAGGTTCACACAGTTCGCAACGATTTGCATTAGCAAATGCTTTTGGCAAAATATTATGGTTCTTACATATTTTTACTGTTTTTTACACAACCTTTATGTTGTATGAGTCTACGAAATGTTCACTACCAACATTTTTCAGCCAGGTATACTTAAGTATACACATTAAACTGAAATGTAGGCTCTCAGAGTACCTGTCACACCTCTTAGAACTATTATTAATCTATGTTGGAGGTGTCCTGATATATCTACCAGCCAATCAGAATGGAGTTTTCTCTGTTGCAAAGGGGGAAATAATTATGTATCGGCTCTCTGTGTAGTACCATGATGAAATGACATTGATTTAAGTGTCAGTCACAGCTTACTCGAGTCAAGTTCAATGTGTCACAAATAGAGGGACTATGTTTTTACGACATTTTCTTGTAAGACAGTCAATATTGATATCAAGATAAGACTCAGTAGGTATTGTGCTATTGATTTTGTATTAATCCCTCACCGCTCCCAATAGATTAATTACTAACTGAGCTACTGTTACTGTGTTACTCTAATAAAACACACATTTTGATTGTATACAATCACCGGCAGGGGGTTGGAGTTGCAGTCACACCGTGAACCAGCCAAGCAGTGAGTGAACAGAACAAAAATGCAAAACAATGTAATAGAATTAAAGATGGGATGGGGAAAGCAGTATTGTACTTAAGCATAGTCAAAAAATGTTGAATCGACTCAAATGAATCACTGCTTTAATGTGCCATCCATTGAGCAAATCAAACACACACACAATGCTGCATGACCAACAGCTGCATACTGGCTCCGGCTAACATGCTAAATGCTAACATGCTCATGATGGATCCTCCAGTGGTGACTTGTGTGTTCACTGAGTGAGGTGTGTGAGGCCTTCCTAACGTTTTTGGCAATGTCAGACTGTCAGAGCTGTGATGGCTGAGTTTCATTCAGCTCAAAATGTTTGAAAACTCTGAGGAGCGCAGTGGCAGAGAGGCATTTTTTATTTAATTGTCTGAGTTGTACACACTGGCTGCAACATGTCATCTGTAGAAATTGGCTTCATTGTTGGATTGCACTTCAGGACTTGGTGGGATGATGTTTCACTCGGATATTCGTTGACATTTCAGGTAATTTATTGGAGTTATTACAGGGATTTTCATCCATTAATGATTGATGAGTGAAATGAATGATGATAGCACAAACTGTGGCAGCATGCAGATCTGCAGCAGGATCTTACCTGCAGGAACTTTGTATATGACAAGATGATTTTCTTTCTGCCAATAACAGATAATACCGGTGCATGACAGAGTGAGGGGCAGAGGTAGAGCTTGTAGAAAGGGTGAAATGGGATTTGGGGCCAGTGCCAGCTGACGATAACCCAATGCAAATGGATTGGTAATGGCTATTCATCGGGGTAGCAAGCAGCTTGGCTGCTTTGACATTAATATGAATGCAGATTGAAATGTGGCCGAGGGACTTTGGCTTGAGGTAATAGCATGAGGGAGTGTTTGCGAGTGTGTGTGTGTGAGAGTGTGTATGCATCAGTAAATGTGTGTTCTTGTAAGAACATACATATGTTGGCTTTAGCTAAAGTGAGGTTGCGAATGTTGATACGGCCATTGATGTGTTTGTTTTGCAGATGTTGATAAACTTCAACCATCAGCTCAACCCCTGAATGTGTTCACTGCTTCAAATTCAACTGACTGAATGAAATTAATTACATACATAAATACATACAAGGAACAATACCAGCAGTGTGTGGGGTTGATATATATAACCTATTTACGTGAATACTCATATTTTGGCATGCACACACCATATGCATTTTCCTGCTGACTGCCTATAGCTGTAACCAAGCTAAATGTATAGTGTATAACACACCACCTGAGCATTCATCTGCTTGTTAACACCCTGAATTTACTTTCTATGATTGGTTTCACTATGGGACATGGTGAGAAAGGGCATCAGACAGCTTGAAGTGGCCTGAGGAAAACAGAGATGCAATGCTTCCTCATACATCGTCGTTTGACAAAATCTGTTTCACGCTTCCCTCTCTCCCTGCAGTAGCATGAGAGTGGCTCACTTGCTTCCAGAACATATTGATCCCAAAATAACATCAAAGAGGCCAGCTGACTGACTTAAGATGTGCTGGGAGTGGAAGGCAACAGCTGAAGGAATAGAAAGAGAGGGAGGAAACCAGATCCAGCTAGAGGGAGGCCTGTACCTGGACAGCAGCAAGGAGGCAGAGCTCGTACCTTTTCAGTGTCAATGTTTTGGCTTTGACTGCTCATAGATTTTGGATGTTGTAGTGGCGACTTTGAAACATGGCTAAAAGGCAGAAATTCCTCTTTCTTTTTTGACTATTCAGCAATATTAGGTTTTGGATATTAGACAAATGTTCATCAGATTTTTCTATTTATTATTTCTGCGTACTGTTTTTAATACTGCTCTCAAAGGTGGCTTAAAACTTTAACAAGCACATGTGTTGAAATGTCACTGATTTGCCCTCTAAACCCACAGCAGTCATTTAGGTATGGACACTTTAGCTGTTCAGATAATGATAAACATTTATTTCTACACAACAATCATCAACACAACGCTGGTGAGTTGAACCGTACCTTTTGGAGTAAAAATGTTGTGCAGGGGCAGTAACCTGTACGAGGACACAACATGCCCATACCTTTCAACTGTCCTTACCAAAATAGCAACAGCATTGGACTTTTGTTCAGATATTACAGTTTACCAATGTGTTTCTTTTTTGGTCTTGCAAATAATGACAGTTGTTTGAGGCAAAGGTGGAAGTAATACAATATTGTAAGAGTGCTGCAAAAAATAAATTAAAATAAAATAAACAAGCATAGCAAGCATCTCAATTTGACAATCAATTTGATGACATAAAAACCTCTAATAAATAACTGATTGTAAATGAATCAATATTGTCCCTCATTCCTGTTGCTGGGCTTGTGGGACAAATTCGATACCTTGGAAAATTCACTATTCCTTCCAATATGCAAAACGGCTTTGGATCCATCAGATGGTTGACACGTCTGGGCATGACTGTAGCTTGGAAATGACAATGAAAAATGAGGATGGATTATAAACTCATGACAACAATTACAAACAGAACAAAGATTACAGTAAATAAAGCTGTGAACAGCAATGCACTGGTTTCCATTGCATGAGTCAAAAAATGCAGGACGCTCACAAGCTCCATATCTCAGGGATTTTGTCCTTATCAATGCCAAACGGCTATAGGTAAGAAACAAAAGGTGTGCGCCATTTACCATTTGGTTAATTTGGTAGAGTTCAGGTCATGTGATATTAAAAATCTAATGTGGAATGTGAAGATTATAGATATTTAATCAATTGTTTTGCATGTAGCTCAGTAGTAGATTGCAACACATAGACACATGAAGACATTTGCCCACATTAGAGAAACTGTGAGAAATGGCACCAAGCATCACCAGGGAGTGGTGTAATGTGGAGATTGAGTTACAGCCACTGCTGTGTGGAGTGAACTTAAATGTGGAATATGCCTTTAGTCAGACAGCACTTAGGGGCATATTGATCTGACAGTGAAAAGCAAGCAGTGAAAGATGGGTGTCAGAGCCTGAAGAGGAGGGGAGGGAAGAGAAACAAGAGAAGAAGAGTGGTTCACCCACTGGAGGCAAGGCGAAAAGCGAATCGGTACTTGAACTGAACAGCAGTGCTTAATGCATTTGTCTCATTACTATGTTATTTTCTTTTTACTGTATAGCCCACTTTTGCTGAAATATTGTTATGACTGAGTTAATGAGGAACTGCAAGGGAAGGACAACACAATAAATGAATGTGTGAATAAATTTGGGTATCCAACTAGCAAACACTGACTTTATAGAAGTAAAACATTGCCTTTACCCCACTAAAGATAAGGCAGATGATGATGACTTTTACTTCATCTGTTCAAAGCTTTGGACCAGATTGCCATTAAATCTAGCATAGATATTAACAGTCCCACTAGGATCATTCCAAATCATTGTGTGGACTCCCCGACCCTTGTGTTACAGTCATATCGAAAGGTTAAAGATTTTAGCTTAGAAATGTAAATATCAAGTGGGTAGATTGCCATAACATTTATGCATAAAGGATGAACTCCTTCGTCTCTGGACACTCAATGAGACTTTTTCAAGTGCCATCCTCAGGAAAAAATGAGATTTGCCCAGAAGATGTTTTGCAATGGAGAGGTCAGATTCCACGAAATTTATAGTACACACCACATACACACCCATTATTCCAACTCAGAGGATGAAACCCTTTGATTGAAATGACCTATTGACTTTTTCTGTCACCGTCAGGGCAAATTTTATGTTTGGCCATGTCAAGGCTGTACACATTATATTTTATCTGTTCGGTCCAACACTTTTTTGGAATATTGTTGGATTAGTCCTAGCAGAACTTAAGAGTTATGGACTTGATATGCTCAAAAAGGAGTGTGCACGCATATTTAGCTCTGTTCATACTACATTATAAATACTGTATGCTTGTCATAAATTTGACAGATATTCAGATGACAAAAATATCTCATGTTTGTCATGACTCATAAAGCATCGTTTTAGCTAAAGTCTTGTGAATATATGCCATTGGGATCTACTACTACTAAATGTAGTATTATTACAGTATTTCATGCACATTCGTTCACTGAAATTCTCAATTTTTCCCTCTCAACTTTAATAGCTACAGTACATTGAATCAGAATCCATATTTTTCCCCATTTTTCCTTTCTTTCTTTGGTTGCTAGATTTGTCAAAATATTATTTGAGGCATGTGAACTGAATTGAAATGCACATCTGCATCTCTCTTGTCTTGTAGGAGAAGCTTTGGATTTAGCAGTAATGCTGTTCACTTTGTTTTAACACCACTTACCTCCACCTAAATGTTATTTAACTTATCTTTTTTCACTCTCCCTCTCCTGTCCTGTTCTTATCTTGTCGGGCTGCGTTTATTCATCACAGCTGTCACCTCCCTCCACCACATCGATGAAATACACTCTGCCAAAAATGATCCAGAATCAATAACTGAGACTGAATGAGAGTTGTGTTCATGCCATAACTCTTTTTAATAGCTTGTGGTAGGCTTCACTATGAGCAGCACCCTGTTTTCTTCTTTATACCTTCCTCCTGGTCCCAAAAAAATATAAATCACTGATATAGCCACTTAATGCATGCTCTTTGGAATTCCCCCCATCTTACTCACTGGCACTGGACATAGAGCTGTAAATAAAGACCTTAACGTTCTTTGACAAATGGCCTCAGATGCTATACAGGCATTCTGCATGTGACAGGACATTGTAAGAGAAAGGCAGCGGCAAGGACTAATCAAAGACAGTGTTCTGAATGCAGACGACCTGCTTTTCCTTGCATGCTTTTGAGTAATTGATAAGAGAGGACAGGTGCGTGTCAGACGGAAAGTGTGTGGATGATTGTTTTAGTTGGTGAATTATGTGGCTGCTCTAGCTTTAGTCATCCTCTCAACTCATATCCCCAAAACCAAAGTCAGCCTGCCAGCCAACTAGTCAATCAGTTTTTCGGTCTGAGGCTGCTGTAACAGTAATAGCTGCAGGACCCTCCCCCATGGCCAGTGCCAAAACAAATAGGCCAATTAGTGTATGGGGATTGTTCTGATGGCTGCATGAGATACAGACCCTGGCATCATGATGAGCCCTCTCTTTCTGTGTGTGTGTGTGTGTGTGTGTGTCTGTGAACGTGTATTTTCGAGGCAACACTAGTGTTTCAGCACTGTAACAGCAAGGACACTAGATTTTTTATATATACTGTATATACTTTATATATATGTACACAAGCAATAAGCAGCAGTCAAGCAAAGCAATGCTCAGATTTTCTGTGCATTGTAAAATAAAAAAAAAAGAAAAACAAATTTTGCCACAAAAGAACTAGAAAAAAATATGCTGCCAAAGATTTGACGATATTTCACAGTTTTAACAGAAATAGCACATGGATTGAAATTGCACATGGTGGGTATGGATAAATTAAGTCCAGTGTTTACTTAGGTGCACAGTAATAAATATATATGTGTCACAGTAGAAAAAAAGTATATATGTATAGGTTGAGTACTTAAAGAGACTGAAAAAGTAATATTGCACAAGGTATTTTGTGAATGTGATAACAGGCTGAAGTAAACATAAATCTCACATGCAAAAACAGTCTTAATACAGGCCCAGTGCTACATGAAGCAATGCTGGAGCTGAACACTCTGACAGCTGTTGGAATGAAGGACCTGCGGTAGCGTTCCTTCTTACAGAGTGGATGCAGAAGTCTGTTGCTGAAGGAGCTGCTGAGGGCCCCCACTGTGTCATGGGGGTGAGAGGGGTTGTCAATGATGGATGTCAGCTTGGCTAACATCCTCCAATGCCTACGTCCTCAATGGTGTCCAGAGGGCAGTCCAGGACAGAGCCAGCCCTCCTGACCAGTTTGTTCAGTCTCTTTTTGTCCCTCTCAGCACTTCCACAGCCCCAGCAGACCACTGCGTAAAAGACTGCAGATGCAACCACAGGGTCATAAAAAGTTTCCAACAGTGTCCTACATACTCCAAAGGACCTCAGTCTTCTGAGCAGATGGAGACGACTTTGGCCCTTAATTAAATTATCTCCAACCTGTCTTGTGAACATCATCCAACATCATGCTCTTCCATTTCACCATCCAATTAACAGAAATTGTACATATGAAAAAGCCTTCCACAAACATCTAGTCTAAGTTCTTACCCAAGGAGTTGGATCTTGAGCCATTTTCAATAAGAAAAAAAGAGGCAGAGAGTGGGGCCCCAGTGGCCGATGGGCCAATTCATCAACAGTCTTTTTTTCTATGACCGAGACGAGACAGCCCTGACAACATTAAACACTAACTGTGACTATATCAACATGCAATACTGTTGATGAAAAGGACAAGACTAAGATATAGTATGAAAAATGAAAGCAGTACCAAACTCTCTGTTGGCAAAAAAAGGAGATGAAATATTACTCTGACACTAACTTCTTTTCAGTACATTCATTTCGTGTTCTGTGATGCGCACGCCACAACAGGACGACACCAGCAGCACAGACAGTGATCACAGTTCAGACATGCATGTGTAACTGCAAGCACTCCAATATGGAGGGGAATGGTGGTGTGGAACTGTAGTGAGTGCATGAGTGAAGTAAGTGTATGGGAAATGCTGATGTTTCAGCTGGATTGCACATCTCTTTAAAGCAGCAGTAGGAGCTTCAGTCTTAAACTAGTGAGCTAATAGCTAATGCATATGCCATGCAACCTTAAACAACAGCCAAGTGTGCGCCTTACACCTGAGCTTACTGAAGTGACTAACTGATGTATGTAACCAAATACATGCCAAAATACAAGCAGCATCAGATCACACACTCATACTGTATGTGTGAAAGGAAAGCACTGACACGCAGCACATTTTGTTTTTTAGTTTAGAAGACTTGTTGGAAAAGAAGATGTTTGAGTGAGCAGTCATACTTAAATAATCTAGATAATGAGTTCATCAATAAAAGTGGTTGAGGCAGCTGGCCGCCTTTCCAGAGCCTGGTTCTGCTTGAGGTTTCTACCTTCTAAAAGGAAGTTTTTCCTCTCCACTGTCGCTGAGTGCTTGCTCATCTGGGCATTGTTGGGTCTTTGTGGATAAAGAGTTTGGTCTGAACCTGCTCTATAGGGAAAGTGTCCTGAGACAACTTTGGTTGTGATTTGGTGCTATAAAAATAAAATTGGATTGAATTGAATTGACGTGGCTAGTTTGTTCTCATATTTCACAAAAAAAAAAAAAAACGCAAATAAGAACTTATTTATGCTTATTTACAGTCCTCATGCCTAATATACTTTATCTTCAAGGCATTAAGCAAGGAGTGTCTCCGCTATGCATGATATGAACACCATTACCATACTTTTTCACAACAAAGGAAGTCAGTAGGGTGTTATGTGTTCCATTTTAGCCATTGCAGATCCAAAGTTGACAACTCTGTTTGGATTCCCTCTTTTTGTGTATTCCTTAGAGGAAGTTCCGAGCAACAGGCTTTGAGCCTTCATGGCCATGCTTTTGTGGGAGTGGAGGTCAATGTCCATGATTTATGAAAAAAACAAACAAAAAAGTCCTTTTTTCTGGATTTTGACATTGTACCTCTATTTGGTGCATTTACTTTCACTCCATCAAAACTGATTTTCCTATAATATTCACAATTGGATCCAATCTTTGTCAAATTAAGACATTTAGTTCTTGTGACAAAGCTCTCAGCAGATAAATGATAACTTCCTGTTACAATCCAACCACAATCAAAGCACAAGCCATGCTCAATGGCACTTTAGCAGTGATAATGAGGGAGGGACAAGCACTGCTCTTTCATTTCCCTACATCCTGCCAGTCTGGGGATTGAACTGGTGGCCTTTCAATTACAATTGTGTCTCTAATCTTTAGGACACCGCTGCCCCCAATGACACCCTACAAAAGAATAATCCCTTCTTAATACTTTACTATATAAAAAGACATTAAAAGGTCTGCTTGGCTATTTTGTAAATGAAAGTCAAACTGAGGTAGTAACATTTTCAGTATACTGTCACTCTGCAACACTTCCTGCACTTCTATTATTTGAGGAGGCTCCACTGGTTCCCCCTCCCTCAGGCTACCCTGGCAGATCAGTTTCCTCACAGCTGGAGGCAAATAAAACTTTTGGCTATTTATAGTTTGCAACTATATTTCCAATGTCCATACTGTGACTGTATTCTCACTTTGTTATTATGATCATACTAGAATAAATGGGGGCAGTCCACTTGTCTTGGGGAATTTAAGTCCACAAGAGCTTGTCTTCGTGGCCAGTTTAAGTCCAGCGTGGACTAGTAGGAACAGAGCTGCTAACTGCTCGGGGCCCTGTGGCGAGCCATCATGCCGACGTCTCTCCACATCACTTGCATGTCCAGGTTTCTCTCTCTCTGTCTCTCTGTGTGTGCAATAAATTATTAAAAACAGTATCAAGATGAATTTCTCCCAAGGGGCATTAATAAAAGAATGTTTCATCAAAATATCAATGTGATGAAAATGTTGTCATTTAATATTTTTAACCATATTTTTGTTGTATTTCTGTGCTTTCACATGGCTGAAACATTGCTGTTGGCTCTGCTGTTTGCTAACAGTAACCGTCAGAGAATAACAAAACAAAAAGACCACATACACCATCATCTCCTAATGAAAGTAATCATGAGAGGAGACATGTCGGAATCCGGGTCAGCTTAGTTGATAATGTCTGATCACATTTGCTCTGTGGTAATGAAGTGGAGAGGCTCATAGTAGTCCAGGATTGCCGGCTTTTCTTTCGCACTTCAAATTTTATGTTGTTTAAAAATCTAATCCATGAGGACATTCAGAAGCAGAACAGCGCTTACACAGTTATTGATTGTATTTTTTTTTCCAAGTCTGATAGGTCAACTGGCCGATTGTATTTACTGGCCCAGCATAACGTTTTACTGGCAGTTTTTATTGTTTGACCCTGCTGTGTATAGGAAGTAATGAAAACCCTCTGAGTTTCAGAAAAGTAGAGATACTGTCATCACAATTATACAATCATTTAATAGAGTCTTTTTTTCAGAAATATTGTTGTTGTAAAAATAACTTACAATATCATGACAATTTGGCATACTGCCCAGCTCTGGAGAGCCGTTATCCCGTTGAGCAAAATGTTTGCAGTGGAAATTGGCCTTCCTTGAAAAACTGTCTGGAGCTGATTGCTGAGCCTGTCTTCAATCTGCTTCATGTTGTCTTCTCTATCAAGAATCTCCATTAGCATCAGAGACTTGCAGGAAAACACAGCCTGCCTTGCCTGACCAATTCTAGGTCTCCATGTGGCCCTCCACTTTTATATTTGAAACTTCACATGTACAACTAATCAAATATGAGTGCCTGATTTTCTATTTGTCGTATTAGATTTTTTTTTTCCCCATTGTATTATTGCAACTTTGTATTATAGTTTAAAGAGTTTGAATCCATTTCCTGCCACTGTATGTACATGTGACATCTGATTATCGCCCAGCTGCTGTTTTTAGAGGCCGGCAGCACATGTACATGCATTGTGTGATTTCATGCCTTAACCTGGTTTCTTTTAGTAATCTGCTGTTCGCTGTGTATGTAAAACTTCTGCCAGCACCAAAGCTGCATGAAGTCATGTATATATGTTCTGTCTCCAGCAGCAGAGACTTCTGGGACCATTTTAATTTGAGTCCCACATGTTCCTGATGTCGCCTACCTCCTGGTGCCACAGCAGAGGGAAATACATCCCCAAGGAAATACTGCTCTCGTCTCATCTGAGCAGAACTGTGGCAGCCATCTACTCAAATCCCCCCCCCCCATGGGAATATACTGGCGTGCCCTCAGCCAAGAGTACTTAACCCTCAAAAGCTTAAACAAATGGAAATAGATAACGGTGGAATTATCGGTGGATTCTTTGGAGAATAGGTGTGTGGCATGTCTTGACGAGATAGGACAAAGTTCTTGGAGAGGCTAAAAAAGTCGACTTTAAACCCTTCCCCTTTCAGGCTTCTTCTTCATTCTTTGTCTACGTTGCTTGCCCTAGAATTTAACCCTGATGTGAACACTGTGAGTTCTGTTCTGATGTCACCCATCTTCTCTGTCCGTGTTCTTCTCTCTGACTGAAACTCTGCTGTGGGCTTGTGTTGTGTATATTGTATGTATGTTGGACTAGCAGCACATCTGCCTCCAGTATTAGCAGCTTAATTTGTAGGCTGAGGAGGACTGGGTCCAGATCTCAGGGACTTTCTCTGCTAGCAGTAGCCTGACCGTCCATCATGATACAGCAAGATTCACTTCACATTCTCATCTTAAACTCACTGGACCTCATTTGTCAGGAACTGCAAACATTTGATATGCAAAGGTCTGACAGGCCCTGGGCCAGAATTTAAAGTGTTGTTTATGTACTCCCTCGTCTGCGGTGCTCAGCACTAATTGCTATGGTGTTTTTGCTCCACACCTCCCTGTGATCATTTGTCAGTCACAAAGTTGGCCCAGCACGGATTAGTTTCTGTATGAGAGTTCTTCTTTGTGTAGGCATGTAGGCTGCTGCTGGTGTTGCTAATTTTTCAGCTCTTTTTCTAGTTATCACAATAGAAAATCCATCCATCCATCCATTATCTATACATGCTAATCCTGACAAGAGGCCTGTTTCTCAAAACCACTGCTTACATGCATATAAAAATGACTGCAGCACCACATTTCACAAGCGATTGTAAACTGCAGACACATTTATGAGTCTTGCATCCATGCTCATGTATGGGTCACACATATTTCATTAGTAAAGCATGAAATTAGCATTCAGCAACAAATTATTTTGTTGCTTATCACTGCTTCCATGTTGCAAATTTGGTGAATGGTCACAGTGGGTAGGATCCTTTCCCAGCATACACTGGCCAAAGGGCACTGAGGGCACACTCTGGACAGGTCAGTCTGTCACAGGGCTGACACATAGAGAGATAATACATTCACACCTAGGGGCAATTCAGAGTCTACAGTTCAGGCAACATGCATGTCTTTAGATGTACCATTACAATTAAAAAACAACATACCATCAGGCTCTAAAAAAGCCAAAAGATGGGAGTGCTGCCTGGAACTGTTTTTCTTGTTTTCTTTTTTTTCTTTTACTTTTTACGATGGTGCTCTTTGGTAAAGGGCTGTGTCCATGGGAAACGAAAGGAAAAAAATACCAAGGCACTTATCTTGATTTTAGAAAAAGTATTAGGGAGGAGCCACACTCGTCAGGGAGGAGCCGCACTCATCAGGGAGGAGCATTTTTAACTTCTTCAGCCATGTAATTTAAGAAAGGCTTTTTAATACTTTTTCTACAATCAAGATGAGTGCCTTGGTATTTTTACATCAGGTTCTGTTCTGTTCCACACCAGTCACACTGACATTTGGAATTAATTACTAGCCTTTTTGTCAAAAGTATTCAGTGGCTTTGAAAGAACACCAGCAAACTGATCAGGCTGATCACGGGTCTATCATAATCATTGCAAGAGAAAAAATGTTTTTTGACACATAATGATTCACGCATAATGTAACAATACACAATAATTTTGGCTGACCATGTTTTGGATCAGGTCTATTTTTCCTCGTGTCTATTCTGACCATGTTTGGCTGTCCTCAGGTCCGATTGTCAGATTGGGTCACTTTTTCTACTCATGCTCGTTGGGTTCAGCCAGAATTTTGGATCCATTAAAGACACATGAAAACTTCACAATCTAGTATTGTCATAATACATTTAGACATTATAGTGTCATCCACAGAGTGGCCATGTCTTCCAGAATGAAGATCTGAAGCATAAACAAACCACATTATTTTCTTTACAATGCCTTTTTTGTAGACAGCATTACTACTGATGGCTTTATTAATCATCTTTATGGTTACTACTCCTTTAGCTTAACATCTCACTGTACCAACTGCCATCTTAGATGAAATACTGTGCTTTTACACCTTATTTGCACACACCTTTTTACATTTTTTCTTCTTCATACAGTTACACATCTGAATGTGTAAAGGTATGAGTCTGGTGCTTGTTACCTTTTTTTTCGTTTGCCAGCTAATTATCTGCTCTTCAGGTTCCCTCTGATTTTAAAAGGACTCAAGTGATTTCCAATTTGTTCCTTTTGGTGAGGTTAGCATATTTGCAGCCCAGACTCTCACTTAAGTAACACAATCTCTCATTTCCTTTGCTCGCCTCCTTGCTGCCTTGCTGTCAGCAAATACAGTACACAGACACACAAAAAAGGCAAATAACATTTTAGAAAAAACTAGATCTGAGATCTTTATGGAAAAGCAGAAAACAGACACAAACACAAACACACACACACACTTTCACTGTATGTGGCAGTATGTAGCACCTAGATGATGCAGATGCTTTTAGTGCTAATTCATACATGTGCTCTTGGTTTCGTAAATGATGATGTGTACATACATACACACATAAGCAAGAAAGGACTTTTTATCACTATGACTGGTGGTGTTTTGTGGTGGTGGTGTTGGATTTGGGGTGAGAAAGTCTATTGAGATTTGACATCTTCAACTGCATGGAGTTATTGAAATCATACAGCCAATACATGCCACTGTAGCTCTTGGGGTGTGTGAAGTAACAAATTGTAGTTCCCTGTATAAATAAGGGGCCTAGATATATGTCACTGAATAATGTCATGTCATACAGTGTAGCAGTACAGTGTAATACAGCGTAGAAGGTGGGGATGATTCATGTAAAGAAATGCATAATTAGTCAATTAAGATGTTTCAATGTATTGTTTTAATTCATTTGTTCATCAGCTGTTTACTTTTGTAAATTTAGCCAACATTTGTGTGTGGCATAGCCTGAAAACCAGACTGAATTTCTATTTAATTTCACTTTTCGTTTTCAGTGTTATTATTTCTATAAATTGACTCACCTGGGAAGAACAGAAAACAATGAAACTGAGGGGAAACAAGTGAGACCTGTGTTGACCCATAATGTATTAAAACTTTAGTATCTTCATTCATTTTGCATGTGTTATTTAGCATTAGCCCCACCAGCTAAATGACTGGATTTAGTGGTGCAGCTAGATACAAAGGTATTGTCAGTGGATATAGTGATACTGCATTAGACAATCTGCTTCCTGTTTACACTAGCACACACATGCCCAATGTACATGAACGGTCTCATGACTTTTCGGCATGCTAATATGGACAGAGATTATCTCTGAAACAACTGTCATCTGAACGATGGTAGTCTTGAACATGGCCTGACTCTGCAGTAATATTTTCATCAGGATCCCGAGGAGCCCCGTCTCATTCCCAGGGCGTCAAATACAGACGTTTCATCGCTCCTCTCTGTGTCTCAGAAGGTACCCTTCAGCATCTGTATTGGACTCATAGCACCTACGCCACGTGACGTAGGTAGAAAGAGTAAAGTCCTTAGAGGGGTGGATGTCATGGCAGAACAGGGCTAGAGGCCAGGGTTCGTGTCCCTTGTGAAACAGAAATGTCGCACACAGACATTAAAGCATCTGTATGAGATGCAAAGGTGCGTGAAAAAGTGGTGTCAGCATTTGACAACCTGGGGGGAGAACATGCTGTCCATACGTGTACCTGTGTATGCTGAAATTAACAATCATATTTTTTATGTGTTAGGTTGATAATGGGTTCATGTCCCATGGTTGAAATTAACAGCAAGGTTTAACTGAAAAAACATGAACATGACACAAATCCTTCTCTTCCACTGGGCTGGATGCGCCACTCCTGTTTTGTGAGATTCCATTGCAGTAAACATGGTTGTCACCACTTTGTCTCCCTCGTCAGGCATGTTGAATCAGTGATGGGCCTCATGCTCTGCAGATTTTCATTTCATGCAAATGCCACAGAGGCCTATTTCACTGATTACTTTTACCTCCTCTCTGGCTAGAAGGTAATCAGTGAAATCAGCTGGTGTGACACATGGCTGTGTCTCACACATTGTTGCCCATCTCTGATCTAAATGCTGTTTCACAGACTTTTGAAATACTGAATCCTTTTGCTCAGTGTGAAAATGGATAGAAGCATTATTGAGTATTGTGTTGTTTCAGTTTCAATGATATTCAAACATGCATATCAATCCAACTAGGGACACACTCAGGGTTTCAAATACAGGGATGCTACACGGAGCTTGGCTCCCCTGAAACAGACATGAGCTCCACATAAAGCCTCATTTAGCTTTCATAACCTCATTTCCAAATTCCAGGGGAGACTGAAACTAGCCTAACATAAAGAATTTTTGTTGCCATTGTTTTCTCTCTATATATTTATGTTTTCCTGTATATTTAGGTTACTAAAATCAATAATAGGCTAATAATAAAGCACTTGCATGTTTATTCACACATAATAATTTCTTGTTCTTCTTTGTGTTGAATAAACACAAAGCTTTCTGTCAATGCACCATACACTGACTTTTAAAGTTGTCTAATTTCTAAATGTATTTTTAATTTTGTAAAACTAGTTTTATGTAGTGTCTTTATTTTTATGGTGTGTATGGGCAAGAATGTTGAAATGACAACAACCTAGCCTTGGACAATTTACATTCTTTCAAAGTAAACTCATGGTGCATTGATGTGTGCATGTGTAAAGTACCTCCCTCTCTCCACCCTAAGAAAATTGAGCTCCCCCAAAACCCACCGTGTAATTCCAGCACTGTATATGTGCTAATCACATATTTGCTCTCCAGTGTAGATTCTGATAGCACATATTAAATCCAAAGTTGTGATATCCATTTTTTAAAATGAAGTCCAGTTGTCGCCAGACGGTGTTAAAGGCTCTCTTGTCCTCTTTCATCTGCTTTTTCCTCCCTCTTTCCTCCCATCTATCTCCCCTTGCTGATTTGGGTCCTCCCTCCATCCTCTGTTCTCCTCACCCTTCCTCTTCTGTCCTCCTCCTACCTGTGAGAGATCAGAGAGGATCTTTCACCCCACTGAGATCATTTCACAACACCAGGCAGAGAGGGAAACAAGTACAGCTTCACTTGAGCCAAGGGGAAATGTACTGAACGTGTGTGTGTGTGGGGGGGTGTTATATATCAACTTTAATTGCATGGCCATCCTTATTCACTGACATTACTTTCAAGTAGTTTTGATCTGAGGCTGTTTTTTATGACATCAACTCCATCCAACACCTTTGGGATGAACTGAAACATGACTGTAGGCCAGACCTTATTGCCCAACATCAGTGTTAGACCTCACTAATGCTCTTGTTTTCTGAATGGCATCAAATACTACTGACATACTGGTGACACTGTTCATCTTTTTCAATCCAAATTATATTCTGATTTGTAAGATATTTGTAGAATTTATTCCTTCTTGTGCTGGGCTGAAGGTGATGGTCCATGGATTTATTTTCAGTTTTTGGAAGTGTACCAAATACTCTGCTTTTCCTACTATGTGTACCAAATTACCTACATGTCTTGTTAGTTATTAGGAAATTTAAGTACGGACCTGTACAATAAAGTTAAACCCGTATCCCAAAAAATGAGTAAAAAATGAAACCACAAACAGACCTACACACAAAGGATATCGGCTTCCAACACTCGGCAGTACTAAGGCAGTCGCCTGATTGGCCTCATGAGCCATTTGCCTTTTTACGGCATTGGCTGCTATTACTCAAATTTGAAAAATCAGAGCTTCATTTAGTTACAGTAGGGGGTGTCATGGCTGTACAACTGCACAGTGAAATCAATAGGGACAGACTGGCTTCGCTCACACATGCTACACACTCCCCACTCCACTCCAATCAGAGTCAACTTGTTCTCCTTCATTACTCTCAGCCAGGCAGCTGCTTCTCTTCCTCTCTTTTCCATCGTCTAATTTGTCTCTCGCTGTCTGTCTTCCTCACTCCTAGCTCTTTCTTATGTTTCATATCTCTGTGAGTTGGTTCAGTCTTCAACTTTTGGATCTGCAGCAAGTTTCATACTGTAAATTTAATAGCTTTGGGTTTTGGAATGTTGATCAGACAAAACAATAAATCTGAAGAAATCAACATACAGTATGCATTGTTTGTGGTCATGTTCTGTAATTAAATCTTTTGGGGACAGTATTTTTGTGAGAATGAACTCAATCCTCCATTAGAATATGACTGCTCATCCATCCTTCTTCCTCTCAATGTTAATAAGGATACATTAGACATGCATTAGAAATATATGTTACTTAAACGGATTGAGCCTGAGCCCCCTGCAGTTAAACTGTGGTGCAGGCTGTCTTCAGTTCAAAGAGGCAGTGAAAATAAATTTAACCACATATGAAATCTTTTTATCATCATGCCTTCTAACAGGAACAGACTGTGGGATCTTTGGATGGGCATGCTAATGGGCAGGTGGGGCATTTTTTTTTTACTTTAGACTAAATGATTAATCAGTTAATCAAAAAACTAAAGACAAAGATAAATCCATTAAAAAAAATGTCAGTTGCAGCTTAAATACAAACTAAAATGAGAGAAAACTTGCTGGCAGTGATGCAGCGCTCACAAGCCAGTGAAGGAATTGCTTTTATATGTTTTACTATACATGTGATTCTTTTAATTCTTTTCTTCCTCCAGCACCCACTGGGACACTGCGCACAGGTTGGCAGTCTATAACAGAGGTCCCAGTTTACGTGTTATAAATTGATGGTACACTATATTCTATACAATTTCACTATATTTTTCCTCTGCTGACCAGCTGAGCTCAGAGCTAGAGGCCCTTGGGGACTTGAGAGCTTGTTTGGATTTGCACAACTGACAATGAACAAACAGTCTCCATGCATGTGCACACAGGGAGCTCTATCCCTACACACACTCTACAAACTGTGACCATAATGCACAGCATAGCCAGGAGCTGCTGGAAACTCAGAATTCTACAGACAAGAGCTAACACTGAGTATCTCATCCTGATATTTGAAGTTTATGAGACTAGTATACCAGAATGAGAAACTGGCATCAGTCCACTGGGGTGTTGTGTGCATTCTAGCAGAAGCCTTGTAGTGCTTAAAGGGGGTGATGATCATGAGGTCATGGACTATGTTCTGTGATACTGTGCAAGAGTTATGTCAGTCATAAAAGTGTGATAAATAGTTCCTCCACTCTCCTGGATTTTCATTGACAAAAGAAATCACAGGCCGGCAATGCTTGCCTTGGGTGTCCAGTCAGGATGTGCAGCATGCATCAGCACTCAGCTGCTGGAGCGAACCTGCAGGAAAATATGAACAACTGTCCCTCACCCTGCTTTTAAATAATGGACTGATTGTTGAAATGCGGCTGTGTGTTTATGTGCGCATCGCTGTACCTCCTTCCTCCTATCTCTGAAATCTTCTGAGGTTTTTGAACTTCAGACTGATGACATTTAGTACAATGAAATCACTCTGATCTATCCTGCATTAATGTAGTAAAATTTAAATAATAATTTCTGCCTCCAAATGCACATTTTATATACATTTTGATCAATTACACCATGATCAAATCAATAAATGAGAAGAAAAAACGATTATATTGTGGTATTAAAGTTAAAGGGCTGATACCTCAATTTAAAGGGCAATGTCTGGACCACAATTCTAGAGTAAAGAACAGTGTTTGATTTGATTGCTGTTCAATTTAGAGAGAATATTTCATAATCAACATGGTCTAGAGAATCAAATGTCTCTTCTGGCTCTTTGAAGACACAATAGCTCCTGAGTATTCATTAAGTACAACTTTAAACCCTTCAATAAAATACATATGTAATACAAATGATATACCCTGCCTTTTGGATGACAAACAAAAAACATTTTATTGCTGTTACAAAGTTTATTGTAACTTGAAATAAGCAACCAATGTATTCTTCAGCAAAATCTTTGTGGAAATTCATAAGCTGAAAAAGAACCCTGTTGGATGATAAGAGGTATTTCTTTTTGAAAAGCTGTTGTCCTGTTTCCACTGGCATCCTATTACTGTACATTTGTTATCAATTCTAAAATATTGCTTCTGAGTCACAAGACATGACTCAGTCGGGCTCCTGTCCTTAAAGGAGGTGCTGTACAATCACTATAATGCTAAAATCAAAATTCATTCATTTAACCCATCACGATGTAGAGAGCCTTATGTGTGCAACAAATCCAGTCTTTCAGGCCTGCCATTAAATGTAATGTGATGAATAATGCTTTATGGATATATTTAACTTACTCTCTTAGAATCCATCATTCACAATTAACCAAGTCAAAAGGAAGACTGCCTCACAGATATATGGTTTATCACCCCTTCTCCCTCCCCGTGTTTGCCTCTCCTTTAGGCTGAGTTTAGAGTTACAACATGCAGCAGAGCACCACTGGCGAGGTGTGGCCCCCTCCCGTGTTTCTCCTTCTAGTTGTTTGGAATGACACTGAGCTGCCAGTACCAGCTATACAGTTAATACAGAAAGAGTACAACTCTCACCTCAAGCTGTTGCCATGATATTCTGACAGCCTAACAATCACTGCGATCGAGGCCATCGAGTCTAAAGTGACATCTTTGTTCAAAATGAAAGCTTACACAGCAAGGCTCTAAGCTTATCTAGAAAACCAAGGTTGTAGTGTTGGTGATGTCGCACACAGGTGTCTGTGGGGATGGCTTCAATCCTCAAGTTTTGGTTCATCGCTCTCTGTTATCTTACTTTGGCCAAATTTGGCTAAATGGAACAAGCCTTGAAGGAAGTTAGCAACATACTTCTCTTTGAATGGCATCACTGGAAGTCTTCTGGAGAATTCAGATGCCAAACACTCGCCGCCCACCACCGAGAACACTTCAGCCAGTTTTCATGAGTCAGTCGCCCTTCTGTCCTAAAACTCTTGCTAACCAAGTTGTCCAGGCAGTCAGTGGAAGAGAAGCAGCTGGTGGCTCCATGTGTTTTTGAGGACACACATGGCGGTCTTCACCCAGTCTCCTCAGGCTAGCGGAGGGAGCTGGCAGAGATGAGAACTGTGGGAGTCATTGGGAATTAACAAACACAACAAATGTGAAGGAAAATGTTTATTTTCTATTTCCTGCCACTCAAGATGAAATCCAATTGGCTGTTGCTGTGACATCTATCCAGATTGACTTGCTCAATGGTTCTTAAACTTTATTTCTTTTGCTTCTGTTTGTTCGACAAAAAAAACCCCTCCCCCTTGATTTCTTGTTCTTGCGCTTTTGTCATTTGACAACTTTTTTTGTCTCTCAGAGTAAGGTACTAAAGTGCGTGTCGCTACTGAAAATCAGCTATCATTAACAGAACTGGTATTGAAAGAAATACCAAGCCCTTCCTACAATCTCGCTCTGGTTTTAGGGAGAAACTGATAAAAAGATGCAAGTAGGATTTATGCTTCTTTATTTTAGAACTAGTTATGAATGAATGAATGAATGTTGATGTCCACATGACAATCAGGAGCATCAGTCACCGTCATGAACCCAAAGTGCCACTGAGCGAGGTTCTGAAGTCCAGAAATAATACAGTGGTTGTAAGCTAACCTGTGTGTGTGTGTGTGTTGCTCTATGTCACACACTCCAACTAGCAGCCTGAACAATTTCTATATTTCTTTGAAGCAGGCTCTCAGTTGTTTTTATTATGGAAGAAAAGAGTCTCATAATTGGGATAGATATAAGATTATATTGTGTTTCAGAAGGGGCCTTTGATATCACTGATAGTAACTTGGCTTTTCGTCTTTGATTAGACTTGAAAGCGCCATCGGCACAATGTGGCGCAGCAGTGAGCATAGACTCTCTGTGCTGTTTTTAATGACCATTTGCTTCCATTTGCATAATATTTGGCAATAAATAGAAGCCTTTGCTTTAGATCAAAAAATATATTCATGCATTTATGTATATCTATCACAGACTAGACAGAAATGGGCTACGATGATTACTTTCTGAGCTGACATGAAAGCCAAATTAAAGTTTGATTACAAAGCTTGTCGAATCTTTGTTAGGATTCGTACCTTATTGAGGTTTGGCTTTGACTGAGTTGGCGGTCACACTGAAAGTAAATTGTGTTGTTGTTTGTGTTTGGCTTTGACCCATATGGCCTTTTAAAATGTCTTTGAGCTTGTAAACCCACACAGGCTTTTGAAGATGAATGAATCTGAAGCTGAGGAACAATTCCTGAAGATGAACAGGAAACAAATCTCTTTCAGACTAACGCAGGAAGACAACTGTTTTGTTTCTGCCCTGCCTTCATTCTGTCTCTCCCACTGCCCACTTTCCTCGCTTAGACAACACTTAAACAGTACTTGAGCAGTGAGGTGTTGCCCTCCTTCCTGCTGCTTCCCGAAGCTAGAAATGACTGCGTTGAGGTAAGGCTGTTGAACCTGAGAGGATGTGGAGAAGCTACAGCAAGGATAGCTGTGCTTGTGTGCATGTGTTTGTGCATCTGTGTTGGATCTGTGTTGTGATAGGTAAGCGTCTTTATATTCAGAAAACTCAAGTAACTCCAGCACGGCCATTTAATACCAGAGTCTGTGATGGATAGAGTTTATTTTCAGCTTTGGATCAGCACAATATTAAGTTGTGGTCAAAGCAAAGTCCATTCAAGCAAGTAAAAAAAAAAAAAGTCCAGGGTATTTGCAGTCATTTCAGTAAACACATACTTATATAACAGTGCAAGCATTTTTTGCATGTTGACAAGTAAACATTTTCTTTCATGTTTGTATGACAAACAGGTTCACAAGTCTCCCGACACCACTGATAAATGTTTTGCCACACTTATATCCCACCACTCTGCTCATACTGACTGAGGTGACTTTCCATGTTGTCTGAGTCAAATGTTCCAAACTTGAAAAGCATGATGCATAGAAAAACCCCCCTTCACTGGAGCCGTCAATCTCATTCTTTTATTTTTCACCTCTTGACCTCAGTGAAGTGAGTGTTGTTATCAGCTTGGACTTGATGCGCTTGCAATTTCATGGTCTTTAGTTAGCAGATATTGGAATTTTTGTTCTGTGAAGAAACAGCTTTTTTTTAGATGGAAGTCTGTAGAGAAATAGAGATTGAGAGTGTTCTGTATTTCTCTTTCAATTAAATAAATGTTGAGATTTTTTTTCTGAGGCTATTTTCTCTGTATCTGCTTGATAATCTCTTAAAGATGTCTCTCTTGAATGTCGACATGAAGACAGTTTTAAAAGCTGTTATTGGCCTCACTGTAGCTGGCACAGTCCTTGCTTTTGTCAAGATAATGACTCCTCCTTGGCTTTACCTGAAGTGCAGCTCACCTTAACACTAAATGGAGTAATTAGCCTGTGGAGACCACCTCCACCTCCACTAGGCTACAAATAGATCCTAACCCACAGAGAACGTCTGGCATCACACACTCCTGTGAACCACAGGTAGACAAGCCTAATGAATGGAGCCTGTGTGTGTGTGTGTGTGTGTGTGTGTGTGTGTGTGCGTAGGAGAAAGGGGGAGAGAAATGAGAAGTATTACTGGAAATGGAACCTCATTACTCTCTGAGTACTGGGTGAATTGTGTCCATATCAATTCTTGGTCTGACCAAGACCATTTATTTGGAAAAAATATTTTTTTCTTTGCTTTGTACATTTGAATTGATTCACTGATGTGTTTTTACAGTCCATGTCACTTGTCACAAACAACAAATATACCTGTACCAGTGTTTATACCGACCACGTGTGCTCCATGTATATGAAGGACCTCCAGGCTTCTTTTGGTTATTATGGCCCAGCTTCTCTCTTTGTTCCTCTTGTCCAGTATGTGGCCAGATTAATCTGCATGGGGGCCTTAGGGCTACAATAACTTGGGGGGCCACCACTGTGTCAGTACAATACACCAAGAAGAACCACCATAACTCTTTTCCCCTCTGGAGTATTATTTTGAAGAACAATTTTGATCGGATTCATATTCATATGCTTGTGTTTTTATACGCAAAACCATTTTATTCTAACTTCATTGTTTTTTTTCTGTTTTTTATCAACACTTGACCTCTTCACTTCATGAAATACAAAAAAACAAACAAACAAACAAACAAACAAAAAACAAAAAAAACAATGAAGTTAGAATAAAATGGTTTTGCGCTCTGGACATGCACATTGGGAGTTCACATCAGTCATGTACCATGTGAGGAAGCTGCATTCACAACATCACAAGATCCTTCTTGCCAGGATTCAAGTTGTGAGCTTGTGGCTAAATCACAGTGGTTGGGGTCAATTAGAGGCGTATGAGGAAATGCTGGCAGCTATGCATGTGCATTGTTTTAATTTTAAAACAACAGAGTTTGTTTAGCATAGATGTTGCTATAACATCAGTTTAAACAGAACTGGAGACTATTTTTTCTCTGGAAGAGATGTTTTCAGTTTTCTCCCGACTGGCTTCAGCAAGAGTCCTGCTACAACATATGGCTCGTTGATCTGATTGGTTTAAGCTAGCCCATGATAGACAGTGATAGACATGTGGTTCATCCAGACACCTGCCAAACATTTTTTGAAAATGCCTGCCCTTTTCAAAAACAGTTTCCAAGGAGATTTCTCAGATGGTTCTGTGTAACAAACCATCTGGCGTTTAGGTTAGAAGTCATACGTTCAGATATCAGTTCAGTATTTTTACACACACTTCAATTTTAGTCATTTTCAACCAAAAAAATGTGAATGAATGAATCTAAAAGACATCATTCATTTTCATTTTGAAGCAGGATACTGACATATTGTCTGCCCCTGGCATGTCTGCAACATGGATGAGAAGTTTCATCGCCAACACCATCGTCTCCCTCACCTCTGTGATTGCTCTGTCTGTGTGTCACTGTCACGAGCATGGCGATCCTGATTTGACCCACCAGACCCGTTTGCTACATCACCCAGATCAGATTCAGCTGTATACCTTCCCCAGCATTTTCCAGTGTCAGGCTGCTGTGGTTCACATACTGCTGTGTCTCTGGCATTAACATCACTTGTGCATAAAAACTCTATCTTCTCCTCATCCTCCTTGTTTGCTTGTTTTTTGGACCCAGAAATGCTGTACTAAGTGCCCTTACCGTGGAATTAAGGATTTTAAGATGATCGTTTCAAGGATGACTTCAGCTGATATTGTAATTTATTAATGTATATTCCGGGGTCTTATGGGGGGGGTCCAGGGGGTCCTGGGCAGTTGCACACTTTTCTGTCATAAAAACCCAGCCTTGCAGTGAATAGGCTTTACATCTTGTTGCAATCGCTTCCCCTCTTCAGATTTATTAACTTATAGGTTGTTTACAGTCACGTGACAATAAGTTCAGATGGAGGGCAGGAAGTGAAAAAGTGTTCTCTCTGTGCTGGTTTAGATAAAATAACCAGATTAACAAAAAGCTATAATTTTAAGAAGAACAATTATGTGCAGTGACTTGTTTTGGTCTGTTTTTCGCCACTAAAATCCAGTTGGAGACGTGAAAGAGCCTACTCACTCTGTATCCAGGCAATCAAACTTTATCTTCCTTCCTTTCTTTCTTTGTTTAATCTCTCATGTGTCGCTTAGGCCGGCCAGCCAACCGCCTTCAGAGATTTGTTTTTTGTTGTAGCTGACCCCAGATTGGCTCTGTGCAGGCGAAGGTCATGGGTCGGAGGTCGGGAGGAGAGGGATTTGCTTTAACTACCCCTTCGGCTGTGTTTGTCGGCTTGTTGTTTACCTCCTCCACTTGCTCTGAAGCTAAAGGCTTTCTCTGCCCTTGGAGTTCAACTCTTTTTTTCCTCTCTGACTCATTTCTGTTTCGATAGCAGGATTGAAGAATTTGTGTGTAAGTACCTGTATATTTATATTTGTGTTGTGTTATTGCTGGGCTGCAGTAATTGAAGCCCCCGCATCATGGATTTGCTATGCGAGTGTGTTTTCATCTTGTTAAGCGGTTGTGTTTGTATGTTGACAGAGGTGTAAACCGCAACAACTACAAACACACACACAAAATCTGGTCACATCCACTGATTCACAGACACAGAGGCTGCTCAATTAGTGTGAGCTGTGTGAGGGTGTGTGCGTGTTTGTGCGTGTGTGTGTGTGTGCATGTGTGTGTGTGTGTGTGTGTGCATTCAAGCACAGGCACAAGAATGTGAGACAGCGGCCTGATGTGTTCATCAATCATGCTGTAACCAGTCTTTGTTTATTTGTATTAGCAGACTCAAATGGAAGATGGGTTTTCTCTCTCTCTCTCTCTCTCTCTCTCTCTCTCACACACACACACACACACACACACACATTTCCCTCTTCCTTTTCTGTCCATCTTTCTTCCTTTTTTTTTTCTTCATTCCCACTGGAAAACTGTCAACCCATTGTTACATGCACGCATGCACACACGCGCACACACACACTCATATGCATCACATGGTAACTTGCAGTGTGTGTGTGAATGAAATAATGAGACAAACTGAGAGCACTTTGGATAAAAGCACCATATAAAAATGGCAGCATTTATTTATTCCAGGTGGAAATGCAGAAGCCCATTATCAGTAATGATGCTATAACACAGACAACATATCCACATACAGATGATTAATATAATCATAATAATGTTAATACCAGGTCAAAATAGGGTCTTATATTGGTAAAAAAATTAAAATAAAAAAAGTGTAAATACAATGTACCAGTTTGTTTAACATAATGTCCAAATAAGGTTTAATTTTTAAACAATGTATGTACTTTTCAATCTTTCATTTGCTTAATTTGGCTGGAAATAAGGTTATATGTGTGTATATGAATATGTTCAATTTAATTTGTTTTTGTTTTTTCCTGAATGACACCAGAATATCACCTTCTATCTCACCTAATTGAAAGCATTAAAGCATTAATAAAAGTCACCTCAAATATATTTTGCCCCCAGAATTTTAAAGCAAAGCTGTTCAAGTAAATACACTTGTTAAGCAAAGTGTGTGTGTGTGTGTGTGTGTGAGTGAGAGAGAAAGAGAGAGAACGAGTGGGGTTGCTATTTTCTCTAAAGTGAACAATTGTTAATGTGTTCGTTTATTACACTGACCAAATGAAAATATGCTGTCAGCTGTAAAAGAGAGCTTGGGATGGTTTTATCAATGTAAATGTGTGTATTAGTGAATAGACTGGAGCTCTTTTGAATATGTCTATCTCTCTGCCGCTGCCTTTGGATCGGCCGCTATTGACCTTTCTCTTGCCTGACTGATGCTAATGGCTATTTACATTTGCTTCGGCAGCACTCTGACAAAACAGAGTTTGATTACATGTTTGGAAGGAAGAAGAATTACCCTCATTTTACGCTGTCATAACGCAGAGATAAGCCCCTAATAATCCCAGAGTCCTTTGGGAAAAATAAAACCAGCTCGGCGCTAATGCCTCTCACTGGAGTCATATTTATATCTCAAATCTGTTCTTTTGTTCTCGTCTTTTCTGTTAGTGTCAAAGGGATGAGTGGACGAGGTTAAGTATATAATTTACTCCCCAAGTCATTCATCCTGCGATTATTGATTCCATCTCAAATTTAACTTTCAGATTGGCACCGACTCCATTAGAAAGTAATAACCGGCCCGGTCAATAAGTGGGAGCTGTACCAGTAATGTGTAGATTGAATGTAGGTTTATTGGAATGCACCATTAAGCACTGGCAGGATTGTGGGATCGGGATGGAGGGTTGAGGAGGGGTTGGACATCTATCATCCTGTCCCGTGTTCAGCCAACGGTGATGGGAACAGAATAGGGGACAAAGCACTCCTCCAGTAAATTCATCATCTCCTCATTTTTATCTCTCCTTTAACAGCGAGTCTCAAGGAGGAGAGGGGTCGGGGTGTGTGCATGTATGTGCATGACAGCGTGTGTGTGTGTGTGTGGAGGGTACCTACAGTGAAATATGGCCCCCCCGTCAATCTGACCCAATCAGGAATGAGACGTCATTCTCCTTTCTTCATGCTCCATGCACCGCAGACAGAAAGATTGAGATATGGCAGCTGATAGGCATTCAGGTGTGAGCCATTTATATATGTATATAGCTGAGGATGAAAAAATGCAAGGAGCTAAATGAAGATAGAAAATAGAGGTGAGCCCAATGGTATTCAAATGAAGCCAAAGTGAGCCCTTCATAAAATATTTGGCCCCCTCCTGCATTGTTTGTGACAATATTGAACTTTATTCAAATGGACTGAGTCTTTTATTCAGTAATTGCTGTTTTTGTCATCGTAGATTGTAGATCGGAGAAAAGTTTGCAGTATAATTTCTCCTTGTATGAAGAAAAAAAAACAACTTTTACTGACTATCAATTCAATATCAAACTGTTGAATCTTGAATAAGAGAAGAAGTTTGAGATGGCTTTAGAAATTTGGTGAAATGGGCCCAATTTGGATCATTTAAACTTAACTGGTTTCTCCTTTGGAAAGCAGCAATGTGCTGCATATATTATGTTGTGCTCAACTTCTGTATTGAGATTAAAAGGTCCTTCTTGTAAAAGGTCCTTCTTCTCTTCGTTTTGGCCTGATTGTTGCACTTCAGAATACACACACACACACACACACACACACACACACACACACACACACACACTAATCCAAATTCAGTTTTGCAGTGATCCATCTTGCAACATTAATTTCAAGATCAAGACTGATTTCTTTTTTGACCAATGAAATGAATCTTTTTGCAGGCTAACCATGGCTCCATCTGTGACAAGGCCACTTAACTTTCCAATGGTACTTCTAATTTCTTCATATCCATAAAAACTTGATCAAACTAATCCTCACCTTGCAAAGACAACAATTCCTCTCGCATTTAAAAACCTGCTGTAATCCCACTCACAAAAATGACTATTATACTAGTATTTATGTCTGTTGTGTCATGGCAGGCCATAGAAAAAATGTGAAATTTCGACGTTATCAGTAATCTATTCTCTGTTGTTTGAGACCAACTGACTTTTGGGAACATTTTTTTTGTCTGGTTCCAGCAGCTTCACAGCAGCAACAAGTCTCTTATTCACAAATTCTCCTTCTGAAGGAGGTTTCAGCTTCTTAGCTATAAACTCACTCACTGCAAAACCTGCCTGCGAACACTGTTGTCTTGTGTAACAAGTTGAGTGACATCAATCTGTTGAGAGTTTTGCATGTTTTTTTAAGTCAGTATGAGGCTTCATTTCAGCCTGTGTCTGGCGAGCTTGGTTGAAGCATTAGCAATGTTATTTCTCTGTGGAAATGGACAAAATGTACAGACCGAAGTAAAGCTCATCTAATGAGGATGGTCACCCAGCAGGTGCAGCCACATTACAAGAATCAGCTACCGCTAGCAGTTTAATAACGGCAAATGGGGACTCCCGTTGACGTTACCACCAAGCTAGCAACGGCAGCAGGGAAACATGCAGCAACCACCGTGCCATCGCTCCTGTCATGTCCTCCCTACCTCCAAGACTACCACCAGATGACAGTTGTGCAACTGCTAACAGCCTCCCTGATTTGAGTACTCTGTGGCAGAATTAGTGTTACAATAAAAGGTTGTGAAAACTTTGAAAAATGAGCACCGAAGAAGCATACCACACCCCCACAAAGCTCATTTAATTCAATTTGATTTTGAAAGACTGAGGAGATTCCATTCATCTGCCAGCTGCAGCTTTATTAGGCCCAGTCTGAGCCACCACAGTGTAGTAAGTAGGCCACAATGAGAATAATCATATCATTTTTGTGGAAGTCTTTTTCCTGAATTGTCTTCCAGCTTAAGGTTAAAAATATTTGGTCTTTGGTCTTTTCCAGTGTACGTTTGCCAGTATTGAGTAATAGATGTTATAGTGGGACATGACTGAAGCATACTTTGCCATTCTTCTAATTAATAGGCTGCACACAGTTAATTCATGTCAGTTCAACCCAATTTAAGTGTCATCATTAAAACGTACAGTAAATGTGCATATTATTTTTCAGGACTCTTTAATCATTTTAACCTACATACCATTGAACTTTTGAATATGATTATTAAAAATGTTTTTTATTATTATTTTAATTTTTACCTTGGCTACAGTTGGCTACACAGATGAGAGCCACTGCAGAGTTATTGTGATCTTTTCTGTCCCCGGCAGTAAGAGAAGACAGCTTCATTTCAACTCTTCCTGATTGTGATCAGCAGAGGTGTAAATTTGAAAACTTTTTTGACAAACAGATTCAAATCAAAAAGGGTTTTGTATATGAATAAGACATGCTTTTTGAAACTCGTACCACAGCTCTTCTTCTTGCTGACAAGGTGCACCCCTGGATTTTTCTTTCCTTCCTTCCTTTCCTGAGGCATACTAACATGTTATTCTGAATATCATGTCAACATAGAGCTGTCTGCGTGTCTGTGCAGTCACAGTCACATGAACACAAGATTGGCCTGTGATAGAAATATTATATTCATAGCCCAGGTTGCCTGACTTGATTTTGGTTTGTATGTATGTACACTATTTTCTTGAAACGATTGCTTAATTATTGCATTAATTAGCTTTGTCATTGACCTTATTAATGACATTTCTACTCATATGTTTTGTGGTAGATGCATTAAGCTCATACTATACAAAGGATAATTTCTTTCACCCATGTTAAGTGCTGTCACTGTTTCTCAGCTGGAATGAATAGAGTGGTTCAGTAAAGACGGTGTAAGAGATAGCTCTGCAACGAAGAAGCATCGCTTAAACATCAATAATTTGTTTATTTATCAATGATTTATTTTTGAACAATGCAGAAAATAAGCTTGGTGTTTACTGGTGAATAATACTGATACATTTATATGCTTTTTTTCCTTTGTGTTTTAATCATAATAGCAATTCACCTTTGTGAAGAGTTAATGCTAAACTGACCTATAAAAAAAAATCTACAATCTTAATAAGATTCAGATTCCAAGACAGTTAGCTACAGGACTTCAGTAGCTCCAAAGATCATAAATTGGATGTTTGATTGTTTATTCTCCTTCACAGAGGGAAACACAAAACTGCCTACAGACAGGTAACTGTGGCTCAAAAAAGCTATTTCAAGTTCCAGGATTGTTTTCACTTAAAGCAACTGAAACGTTTAAAACTAGAAGAACTAAACAAACTGTGAATTATGCTAATTTGTCTTCGATTCCAACAATTGTGGTTTCAGCAGCTAGATTTGTTTTGTGAAATGTCAAAGTAAGCTTAAGTGTTGACTTTTCCCCAATTTTCTGTCTCTACTTTCACAGTGCTGTTGTTGTGGGAACAGTGGAATTTATGCCTCCATCAGTCCTTCCTTCATGCACAGACATGCTGTATGTGTGTGATATTTGCCTCTAATCAGTCTCTTCACTGCTGTGGCACTGAGTGTGAGATGTGAGGTGTTTAATTCCATCAGACAGGATTACATGCACACACACACAGCAGAGGAGCAGCTCACTTGGTGGGCTGACTGATAGGTGGGATTTCATCACTGACAAAACAGTTCTATCATCAAACTGGAAAAACCAAACTGCAGTAGCTCACGTCGTGACAGATGAGGCAGCTTTGATCTTAGCTCCTTTTTTGAAACGACAGTTTGTATCCATTACCTGAACTCAGTAAAGCCACTCTTTGTCATTCTATGGAGCTTCCTTTCTACACTATACTAAATAATGATGCCTTTTAGGCAGAATTGTCTCAGAAGCGCTACACTCAACATTTAATGAAACCACCACAGTGCTACATTTGCTCACTTACACCCATGATAACTTCATTTTACATGACAGCCTCACTGTATTTGACATCAGACATGTGTTTTGTCTGTACTGATGGGAGTAATTAAGTATCCCATATACCAGAGAATCAAATTGGGGATTTGAAAATGTGTGAATGAAACCATGGCTACTTTAGATTTGGATGTTTTCATATGTGTCCTAAGATAAGGTATGACTTTATTTATCCCCATGTATAATATATAAAAATCCCCTTGGGGGGGTATCTGTGTCATCCTCAAGCTCGGAGTTTGAGGGTTCTGCGCAGTGTCTTGGCTGTTTCTAGGACTGCGCTCTTCTGGAGTGAGGCTTCAGATGTTGTTCCTGGTATCTGCTGGAGCCAGTTTGGGGGTAACTGCCCCGAGTGCCCCCACTACCACAGGGATCACGCTAGCCTTGACCTTTCACATCCTTGTGGGTTTCGAAGTATCCAATGCTCTCACATGGAGGTGGCAGCTGGTTGAGTTGAAGAGGAAAGGAGAGAGCACAGTATCCTGTGGAGCTCCGGTGCTGCAAACTGCCACATCAGGCACACAGTCCTGAAGCCTCACATACTGTGGTCTGTTGGTGAGGTAGCTGATGGTCCATGCAGCCAGGTGACAGTCTACTCTGGCTCCTTCTAGCTTCCCCCTCAGCAGTGATGGCTGGACTATGTTGAAAGGACTGGAGAAGTCAATAAACATGACTCTCACGATGCTCCCAGTTCTCTCAAGGTGGGAAAGAGAGCGATGGAGCAGGTAGATGATAGCGTCTTCCACACCAATGCCTGTTTGATATGCAAACTTTAGGGGGTCCAGCTCGCTGCTCACCTGGTGATGGAGGTGGTTGAGTATAATCCTCTCCAGGGTCTTCATCAGGTGGGAAGTTAAGGCTACCGGCCTAAAGTGGGACAACAGTCAAACAGTCTTTGCCACTAGAACCACACAAAGTTTTCCAGAGGGCTGACGCCGTTGGTTCCTCCATCCTATTAGGGAGAGATCTTACGTTCCCCATAATAATAGACAGTATGGATGGTTTATACCGTCTTCTCTTGTCCCGGGCCTTTGCTCCAGCTCTGCATCCCCTTCTCCTTATCTCCACGGGGATCTTTCCGTTGGGAGTACGCTCGTGTTGCACAGCACTAACAGCTGATCCCGAGTGTAAACATTGGAGCCGTGGCTGAATGGATCTCCCAATATAGTTTTTAAAAGTCTAGAAAAGACTAAAAAGCAAATCACTAGTCTCACCAGTTGTACATCCGTAGGTGTGTACTATCGACCGAGACTCGTGATGGAAAAAACACGAGAAAACACTAAAACAAAGAAAAGCAGTTAGAGCTGCTGTAACAAGCGTTTTTACATGTTTCTACAATTGATCAAAGTGACAAAGTTCAGATTACTGGTAGCAGGAGGGGATGGTGGTGTTTTGACAACTCGGCAAGATGATTGGCAAGCAGCAGATTACCGGGTGTTTTTAACAAGATGTCAGGACATTTTCCTGCTGTGTTTGTCGCAACCAAGCTGGGTATTTTAAGCCAAAACTGTATTTTTCCCAAACCATAACCTAGTGGTTTTGGGTTGATTTAACAAATTTATTTAACTAAAGGTAACCAAAATACAAAACTCAAGGGACTATGAAAAACACTCACATGGGTCGATGGGAAGAAGACAGGGAACAAAGACACAATAGGGAAACGCTGAACACACAAGAGACGTAGCATGGCTCATAGACAAGACAACACTGGACAAACACTTACTAGAAACGTGGCGTGGTTAAATATTAAGACAGCTCTGAAGAAACACATACATTGAGGATGGCATGGGAACAGACTACACCAGAGGACGCAGGATGAACATTTACATGATTTGTGACAAGACTAGGAAAACACACAAAAGGAACGTGGCTTGATTAGAGACATAGACAACACTAAAGACGCTGGACAAACATTTACCAGAAACACGCTTACATGGAACGTGCTATTGACATGAACAAAGAAAAACACTCACTAGTGACACAGGGCTATGGCATGGATTCTCAGACAGCAAGGGTAACACAGACAACACTAACTGACGCTGAACAAACACCTGAAAAGAGTCACGGACATGAACAAACATAACACAAGGAACACACTTACATAAAACATGGCATAGGGCAATGGCAAAGTTTCGAAGGAGAGCAAGGGTAATGCAGATAACGACCCGACAAAGACTGGGGGGAAGACACAGACCTATATACTCAAGGAGAGACCCCTAATGACACACAGGTGAAAACAATCAAACAATCACAAGGGCGGGAAAACACAGGAATAGAGCAAACAAAGAAACATAACTTGAGCCTTCAAAATAAAACAGGATGCGACAAAACCAGGAACAAGACAACACACAAGGGGAATTTACAACAAAAAACAGGCATGCACAGCACGGATCATGACAGAAATATAAAAAATGTTTGAACATAAAGACAGTTTTATATATATACGCGGTGAAGAAGTGTAAAGTTTTAGCATATGTTTTGTTTGTATAAATGTACAATACGAACATTTATTTTGGCGATTTGGTTGGATAAGCAAATTATGCTCCCCAGACAATGAACCCTCTCTATATTGGACATGGTCTCAAATTTCCTCTTGGCCACCTGCAAGCCCAAATGTGAACTTCTGCTGAGCGTGCTCATATTCATGGATGAGTTTTGACTTTAATGACCTTGTGACCTAAACTTAAGACTTTTTTGACCTCTACTACTGATTAGAATCCTGAAAAGGTATTTCATCCAACACTTTCATAATGAAGGATGTGGCCCACATCGCAGCCTCTAGATGCCACTAACATGGCTTCGGGCTTTTATCTTGCTATCCTCTTTAGCAGCTGCGTTACACCATCATGCATCTGAGGAACAGACACATTATTAGATATTGAGCCTATGTGTCACAAACTATGGCACACGATTGCTGGTGCTAGCCTACACACACACCCACCCACACACTCGCACTCCCACACACCCACCCACACACACACACACGCGCACACACACACAGTCCCACCTCCATGCCCTCCCTTCTTTGCCACCTCCACCCCTCGTCTCCCTCCATAATTAGATTGGGCTGCTCCCAAGAGAAATACATTTGCCAGGTAGCTTTTTTTTTTTATCTGTCGTTCCAAGGAGTGGCTCCAGCAGCTCTAGTCATTTATTAGCTGGATTCACCTCACCACTCCCACACCTTATCACAAATTGCTGGGAGCGGGTTAACACTAAATGTCTAATTGACAGAGTATTTATGCATTTCCGCCAGTCAGTCTGGCTGTGAGGGGCTGGTGACTTGTCCAAGAGCCATGTCGTGGCGACGCTTCACCGGCGGCAAAAAACCCCAGCGACTTATTTAATGCTACAGTGCCTTACTTCAGTTGCAAGGATTTTTTCACCAGTATTTTCAGTTTTTTTTCAGTGTCTTAGAAATATATTCCTGAGAGATTCTGAATCTAGATGCTCAAATTTTTAAATTAAGGCTGGGCGGTCCCGGAAATCACTGGTGCTATTACTTGTCTATTAATGACAATTAGTTTGGGCCAGAAAGCCACTAAAAATCATTACAGAGCCTGGGCAAACCTGGTATATTTATGTATTATATGTTTATTATTTTTATTATCTATTTCTTTTCAAGTGGTTTCTCTGTGTGTGGCAACTTACAGCCTGTAACTGATGATCAATGATCTCTTAGTATTTATTATGGATAAGTGGCTGCACTTGTGTGTATAAGGCTGTCTGTGCAGCACTAAGCCCTCTTAATGTTTTTATGACAAGCCAGTGCAACTGTTTTCATGCAGGGATGGATTTTGCTGAGACTGCACCTCACCTTACCACCTTTTCAGCATTCCTTATTTAGATTCACATTTCATTTATTTAGGTTCAGGAAATGAAGCTTCAGTGTTTTGTGGTATTTCTTTTTTTGAAAGACACAAGAGCCTCCGGGTTTGTTTTGTTTGCAGATTTCAGTTCTCATATTCTTATGTTTTAGGTAATTACTTGGGACCCAAAAGTAGACCTCGGTGACCAATAAAAAGTTAAACCAAATAAGTTAGTGGTGGAAATCTGGAGCGATGGAGCAGGGCTGGCTCGATTGTGTATTGTGAATCAGTAAACAGTGGAGCAGTGCAGGCAGTGGCTGGTATCTGAATCTGAATGAAGAACATTGGAGACTGACCCAGGGGATTCCACCAGGCACAGCGTTTAGGCACAGGAATGGTGTAGAGAATCTGTGCATAATCCCCATCGTACAATAAACACAATCAAAATAGATGAAAAAAAAAACAATTTCACTACAAAGCTCACTTATCCATGGTGGAAACACAACAATCAAGGAAAAATGACCAAATCAGCAAAATCTGAGCAAGTCAACAAAGCTCGGCAGGCAAATGCTTTGTTTCCGAAACACAACCGGTTGGGGCATGGAGATGCGTGGAGGACAGAGCGCATACGCGTTGCACACACAATGTCACAGATATGCAAGACCCAAACCCTTCAGTCGTATAAACACACAAAGGCACTGATATCAACTGCTTAAAAGTTCTGGAGCTCTTAACTGTGGATTAATGAGAGAAAAGTTGAAGAGGTAAACCAGTAAGGTGTAAAGTTAATGTCTGAGCTGTCTGCTGCTTTGCACAGGCCCTAGTTAGATCCGTAAAAGTTAATTTGTGTTTGTGTATCTTAGACATATGCACTGGAGACACGTTGCGTTCACACACTGGTGGTAAAACGCGTCTCCACTCCCCTCCCGAAAGTGGTCTGGTTGATCCTCTGTTTCATGCGCCTCGCTTGGATTTACACCTTGAATTAGAGCATTTTTATTTTCCACCGCCTGACTCCAATCTGATTACCCAGGACAGTTCTTATTGTCAAGGTGTAAAGAGGGTCAAAAACACATTTGTGAACAGCTGAACACACAAACGTACATATACCCATCGCAACCAGCCAGCCTGTCAGCTATCTTTGCCAGGTTGGTGTTTGCTTTAAAAGCCTTGTCGCCAGCAGATGGTTTTCCAGCCAGGGAACTGCAGCTTTGTCATTAGCCAGTAGCGGGTGACAGGGTCCATATCCAGAGTTGGATCCAACCCTCTCTAGTGGGGGACAGGGCTGGGGGCAAGAGGAAGACCCCGGAGGAGGTGTTAATCGAATTTCTTGCTGTCCAGCACTCAAGCGCATCCTCACTGTGTGAGATTACGCCCCGCAAATTCTCATTGCCTGCCAAAAACTATGTTTATCAGCTCACTGAGGCAATTTCAAATGCACCTTCAAAAGCCTCAGCACCGGCGGCTGCAGCAGTGACAGCATAGCATGCTGAATCTTATCCATTGAGGTGTCTTAATCTTGTCAGGAGGTGTGCACGGCAGGTCGGTCAGATCTGTATTTTTTCCGCCTCCTTCCTCCACGATCATTTATGTCTTAGATGATATTATTCTAGAAAATAGAGTGCTAGGGTTTGACTGTGTTTTATTAGGAAATGGATATTGGGTAGTCAGTGTTGCCCATCTCTGACAGGATGGATTGATGTTTCTTATTTTTGTCCCTTTTTTCTTTTGGTTACACTCAAACAGCAGGTTAGACATTATCTCAGCCACTTCAATTGGAGGTAATCATTTTTTTGTTTGTCTTTTCGCTTGCAAATGGCCAGTTTCCAACCTGCCTGGTCATCTGGTATCAAGTGTTTCTTGATCCATGGCTAAAGGCTAAAACTACAAAAACAATTCAGAATTTGACCAAAAAAAAAAAAAAAGACTGAAGTAGGCGGCATCTTTAATATGCTTTAAGACTATAATAGACACTACTGATCATTATGAACATGGTTTCATGTGTTTGAAGTTCACTATTAATTTAACCTTTTTGAAGACTTGAATTATTGGCACATAGTGTTAGTTTGCCTTTTCAACCTTTGGTTCTATAACCTATGGTTGTTCACATCTATTGAACATGTTCATGAATTATTTTAAATATTTTTGATTTTCAACAATACTTTGAGACATGATTAATTTCAAACTGGTCTGAGAAGTCAAGGGTTAGAAACTCTCACCTCAACAACTTAAATAGAAAATAAAAATGCTTTCAGTTTTTAAGTACCCACTAGCTGAACCGTACTGATCTGTTTTGTTTTGACAAAAAAACAATCCTTATTCTCTCATCTGAGTTGTGGAAATGCATCATGGGAAGGGCAGGAGATCAGAAAATCCAGGTATGTGCATCTGTGGGGTTAAAGGAGAACACTGCACAGACCCTAATGTGAAGACTAAAAGCAATGATTCACCAATGCAGGGCTCTTAATGAAGGGGTTTGTGTGTACCTGGGCTCAAAGGCATATTGGTAGCGGAGGCGTATTGAATCAGCGCTGACCTGCAAGGTTAACTCTTTGGCAAGGGAGAGGAGAGCAGTGTGCCCAGAGGCTATCGATTCACAATCACTCATCTGCTTGGCCTCCCTTATCTTCCACTCCGACACCAGCTCAAGTATGCATTTGATTTTACTTTCCCTCTCTCCTCTTCCCTCACTTTCTCTTTTTTCCTGTCCTGTGTGCTCTAGGCACAGTTTTACGCAGCATTGCCTTTTTAGGCATTTGATAACCGGGTCAATTTGGACATTCAGATAAAGGCAGTTCTGTTTTTCATCACATTTTATAATGACACCTCTCTATAATGCGACATAGCACCCGTCTTTCTCTTTGACCATCCTGAAAATTCTTTTAACTCAACAGGGAAAAAGTAAGCAGCTTAACTTCATGTTCACTCCTACCCTTCAACTGAACGGCTGATAATTGCCGGGTGGAAGGTGTCGCAGCTTGATGCAATAGGTGTTAATCCGTTCACCATCCCAGATGACGCAAGGACAAAGTAACGTGTGTGGGGTTTGATCTACAGCTCTTTGTTCAATACTTCAATGCCCACAACACACAGATACACACACACACACACACACACAAAGGCAAAGGTCTGGTGTCTTTGCCCTTTTCCTTTCTTTTAATGGTCAGTTAACGCCTCTCTCTTTTCATGGTCAACCTTTCTTATTGTTTGATTTGATGTAGTTCCCCTTTAGCACACTGATCAGGTTTGACTTCAGTACCATGTTTTTATGGTTTATCTGAGCTTTCTTTTACTGATTTTCTTCTGTGACTTGTACACAAATTGGCCATCATCATAGGAGTATATATATATATATATATATATATACACACACACACACACACACACACACACACACACACACACATTTTGTCCTGGACAAGTCTACATGTCTAGTTTCCAGCACTATAGCGATTAATAAAACTTAACTCAGGTTTTCTGGAGCATTCTCAGTCAGGATGGATGGATGGACGGATAGAAAGAACTCATACACCATACGAGTATGTCTAGTGGTGCGCATCTCAGTCTTCCTCAGGCGATGCAGACAGCTCAGTGGTCATCACATGATCATGAAGTAAGCCCTCTCCCTGTAGCAAAAGCAAATGCTGAAGCTTTCCTGCTGGATGGAAGAAAGAGGCCTAACCTCTGTCACTGCAGATGTTGCAAAAGGCTAAGGTGAGCCTGATACCGTCTCAGCTTTGGCCGTATTGGATCGAAAGCATCCATTCACTCTCTCTCTGTTTTTAGTTATTAAGTCTCTGGTGAGCTGTGAAACAAATATTAGTGCATTGGAGGAAGGGTGGTTTAAAGGTTTGAATTGGCTATGATCAATATGGTTGTAATAACAATGTATGAAATGACAATGTGTTCATCTGAATCTGCTGCTCCCTTCAGCTTGACACAGCTTTATAGTGGGTTTAAGCTATATGTGTAGTTGTTAAGCCTGAAACATAAAAGTTTTGATTCATTCTTTCCACTCTCATTGTGTCACTTTTGGCCACATCCTCGCGCCTCAGAAAAACCCTTCAGTACCGGCAGATCAGGGAAGTAACTTTACAACTAAGTTAGTTATAACTTGTTGAATTCTGGATTTGGTAACTGATCTTGTCCATATTTTATAGAGAAAAATGGAAAAACATCTATTGGCTCTGTAAGCATTTGCTGTACTTCTCATTTTTCGATCATCACTTCATTCACTCAGTAGGTGAAACATTTCAGATGCATTCACTTTGTTCAAGAGTTTCTAGTGTCAAGGCTTCAGCTCATTTACTCCACAAGTGTATCTTTGCTCAGTCACATAGAATGGCAGATTCTTGTAAATTCTTTCCATATACAGATTTCACTATTTTGTCCTTTATTTACATACTCTATGTCCTTTAAATGGTCTATTATATCTCAGTGCTGAGCACCTTTATTATAAACCAATTAAAGACTTAATTTAGAAGTGTATAGCTGCTCTTATGGCAGTCTCCTTACTGCTGTGCTCTTCAATAAATAGATTTTATCAGTTCAATTCCATTTAATTTTGCAGCTTTTCTCAGTGGTGGAAGAAATTCAAAACCATGACAGCCCTAAATGTAATACTTCTTTCAGCTGCAATGCTAGGACTGAGCCAAAACAAACCAAAACAGCCTCGCACATCAAGCGGGTATCGTGCAGAGACATTACAAACGCGAAGCAAAGGCTGCTCCGAGCAGATTGCCCTTTCAAAGGCAAACTGATTAGATTTGAAAACCTGACAATTAGACTTTTAACTCCCAATTAAGCCACATTTGTACTGAGTGCAAGGCTTAACTGAGTTGTTTGACTTAACAGTATCTACTGAATGACTTCACAATAATGTTTGCCTAATTAAAGCAGCCACTTAACCACAGGAGCTTTAAAAAAAAAAGAAAACACAACCGCTCCTAATAGGGCACATTTACTCATCTGAAAAGCCTGGACTTTGTGTAATACCCGTCATATTGTCACTTTCTTGAATGCAGCGCATGGTGCACTGGCTCATGCAGCTTTTATGTGCCTATATGGTGAATGACTGTATTTATATGGCACATTTCTAGTCTGATGACAACACAAGCCTGTATTCACCCATTCATTCATTCAATGGTAGCTAATGTGAGTGTGTGCTCGTAGTCTGGAGTGTATTAGCACACTCACACATGCATGTAATGTATAGCATTAGGAGCACCTTCTTGCCCCATTGATACTTTGACATTTAGGCTGCAGAGGTCAGGGATCAAACCACCAACTTTCTAATAAGTGGACGAGTGCTCTACCTCCTGAGCCACAGATCTTTCCGTCAGAGAGACGCCTGTCCAAGGCTGTAGAGCTCTAGAGACACCAGACACTGGAAGCGTAGTGCCAGGGCTGTTCCTGACCATTTCTGTGCCTGGGGCCAGACACCCACTGCTGCCCAGCCCCAACAATCAAAACATAACACACATTTGGCATTAGTCTTCATTTTAAATGCCAACTACCCAGGGCCATTGCTACCATTGAGGACAGTGAGGTCACGTCTGCAGTATTGTCTGGAATTTAAGTTATACCAGTCTGAGGCATTATTTTCTACTTTAGTTTACTAGCTTACTAGTTAAAAACAAAACAAAAAAAATCAAGACTGTTTGCCTGTCAGTATAAATAAGCATTAGAAACAATATTGTGTCAAGAGGAATCAAGTCATCCAACTGCAGTACTACTAAGAAACGGAACGATCTGGCAAAGAGTAGAATGAAGGACCAGGGTTTATATACTGCAGATGTAGCTGATAGGATGTAGATGGATGGATTGGCAGCAGGTGCACAGGTGAGTTGGTGGGAGGAGGAAACTGGGTCGCCACACCCTGATTGAAATAGACACTCCGATACACACAAGCAGGGAGAGACAACCAGGACACACTAGGGAGGCGAAAACAGCAGGAAGAATCCCTGTTAGACCATGAAAAGCTACGGCCATGAGCACTACCACACATCAATCTACCACCGCTGTGTCCACAGTGACTATCACTGGCTTTTCAAATGCATTCTTTAATGTGTGAAGAGAACATATTTAAGGTGAAATGGGGGTTAAATTACTCTCTAATGTTTACTATCCTAACCACCACTTTTTAAAATCAGACCTTAAAAGAACACACACATACACACACAAAAATGAGTGCCTACAATGACCACATGGTGCATCTAAAAAGAGGGCAAAGCAGTGCTATGGGCCACATAAGCGTGATGGTGCAGCCCTAACAACATGTCAGTATGCCAAATGCATTGACATTTTGCACGGGTTGTTGCTGGACAAGAAAAAGCCTGCAGGTCGAGCATGTACAGTATCTGTGAATATTGAAATGTCACACGCTTAGATGGTGAGTTATTAAGAGAAAAGGACCATTTCGTGCAGAGCGCGACAGAGCAGCCGATGCCTTTTGTCTCCTCTCAGATTCTGTGAAGCGACATCTGTTATGGACTGTTTCATAGGCAGTGACCTTCAAGCCTACTTAGAAAAGAGAAGGAAAGAGATAAAGAAGAGTATGTCTCATCTTCCTTTCCTCGCCCCTCATCCTTGGTAAATGCATAAGATGGGCTCAGAGATTTTTTTCTTTTGTGGGATGCCAACAAATCACCCCTGCCATCCTACACCAATCACTAAAGATTACCCACAGTTCCTTGCTCTGAATCCTTATGGGAAGGACGGGTGTCTTCTGGTTTAAGTTCAGCAGGCCTGTGCTCTCCTCCATCAGGCCGTCATTTAAGCTGCAGCTGAAGCTAGAAGCCTTTTCAGTGGCACTCATCATTTACAGAAAGCAGAGATAGGTGAAAAACATTTCACTGAGTGCTGACCACATCATTTACTGCCTGCATCATTGCTTCAAGAGAGGAAGGAGGGTAGGTCTCCCTCTGCTTTTAGATTTACTGAGACTCATGTCATATCCAAGTCTGTAGACAGGTGTATGATTAATTGACTGATTGATTTCATTGACTGATTGGTTTGTTAAGCGTAGTTGCTTGAACATTAGGTTCTCAAACACCATGCACACTGTCTCAGAACACCACCGTTTGTTTTTACACAAAAGAATGATTTGAAACATGCCATACCAGTACGTACAATGTATATGCAACAGTAATTCACAATGGGCAATGCTAAAGCTAAGAGCTGTAAAGGTAAACAGATCAAATCAAGATAAAAGCATGAGACTGCTTTCATCAGGACAATTCTGTGTGTTGTCCTAGTAGTTTTTTCAGCAATAAAAATGACTTTTTCTGCTAGTGTGTCATTTTTTTTTTGTATTTGAGATTTATTTTGGTACTCTGTATCAGTATGATGCATGCTGCAAGAAATAATCCTATCTTCTGCTAACCTTAACCAACCTGTTTTTATTGTCAATGAGACTTTTTTGTCAAGAAAAAAACACATTCTTCCTCTTACAATTCATCAGAATGATGAACAGTAAAAGACGTCTTTGTTAATGCCATTATTGAGTCAGTTTGCTGACAGTATGACTTTTCGGCTCTGCTTACTGTTGTTCTATGTTTTGGCAAACAGTTTTAGCATTATAGCACCTGTTAATGGCATCATATTACTCTCTGTGGGATTGATTATAATGTCCTTCAAACAAAATCTTGGAAAATAGATTAATTATAATTAATTATCTGTGGTTGCCATAGAGGCTGCTGTCGGGCAAAAGTATGTATGTACTGTCTATTTAACAATACTGCAAATGCCACATGAGTATACTAATGAAAATGTAGTATACATGCTTACAGTGAACAGTTGCTTTCCCCCAAAATGTAATGGCTAATGCTCAATACTCACGGCAAACATGTAGTACACCTGTCCACGCCACTGCACGGTGTGTGTGTTGTTTTGGCCTGAAAACAACAAGTTCTTATTTCTTGGTCAAGCTGGCAATAACACATCTGCACTGGTTACACTTTCAAAACAACGCTGAGAAACGTTTTAGGTGATGGTCACAGTTTCAGGCACGAAAGCTAAAAAATAACTACTTCTGTAAAACAATCAACAGAGTATTCACCCTGCTGGTACACCTTTATACACTTGTGTACTTTCACACACGAGAAGCACTGGCACACTATCCTCATGTGGATCAGTGGGTCTAATAAACACTTTGGCAAGAGATTGCTAAATATAGTTTCTAAACCTGCCTTGGCAAAACATCACCAAATGTAATGTCATTATTCCAGAGTGATGACGCTGATAACATGACGCGACAGACTTTAAGAATATAGCTGTTCATATCAAGGCCCTACTTGAAAGGGCTTTTACAAAACTGGGCATGCAGATTGCTGTAGGAATGTTCAGATAAAGGGAGGAAAAAACACAGAAAAAACTATAACATGCAGTCAGCAGATGGCTACACCCACTTGGATGTGATGTGGGACTGATATGACCTTCACTGCACCATCACTTACTGCTATCACAGCAGCACAGACTGAAAAAAAAAACAAACAAATAAAAAAACCTGGGGGTGGCAGAGTGGACATGGCGGTGGAGGTGGGTGGGGGCAGGGGACAGCCTCCAGTGGGGCAGGACAATGGAGGAGTGCATTAACAGCTTCTGTCTCATGTCCCAGCAGAGGTGTCAGCTTCGTGGCGTTGTGTTTAGTCTCCTGGCAGTGTGACCTTGTCTCACTGAACAGTGGCTACTAATTAGCCAAGCAAATGTATGTGTGTGTGTGTGTGTGTGTGTGTGTGTCTGTGTGTGTGTGTGCGGGTGCGTACGTGCATTTGCTCGGGGGGAGAGGAGGGTGGTAGGTAGTAGGTGGGTGGCTGGAGGAGAAGAGGGTGTGAGTGGCATCGGTTCGCAGCCTGCCTGCCTGGCTGGCTGTCTATATACGATCAATGAGCTGGAGGAAGGGCGGAAAGGGCGGATGGTGCTTTGGAGGCAAGATATGTCTGCGAGGGCATTTTCCATGACATTAAAGAGCTCTTTGAGCTATATGTTGCAGCCACTATTCTTCTTTCTCCCCTATCCTCCTTGCATTGCCTCTCTGTGTTTCTGGTTCATAGATGATGATGTGCCTTGTTGGGTTCATAGCTTGTGTGCACGTGTGTGTGTGTGTGCGTGTGTATGTGTGTGTGTGTGTGTGTGCGTGCGTGTGTGTGTGTGTGTGTGTTGCTGTCTTTCTCTGCCCTTGGCTAAGGCTCCAGAAAACATGAAGTCATGCTGGGCGGACTCCATGAGCGAGTGATTTCTCTCTGCTTTGCTCTGATCGACGTCCAGCCAGCCACAAAAGCCCGCCATCCCTTTCCGCTGCCCCCCACCCCCCTTCGCCTCCTCCTCCTCCTTGTTCTCCTCACCACAGATTCCTCTTTTACTCCCCTCCTAACCACCTTTGCTCAATTCTTCTTTTTCTTACGTTCACCCCCTTCTCCTGCTTCATAGTCCTAATCTCTTCTTCATTATCTCATCCTTTTCTCTGTCTCTTTCTGTTCTTTTCTTAACCAAATCTCGTTTGTCATACAAGGAGCGAGGCCTTATGATAGTCGTTTCAGTCTGACTGGGTCTCTTTTCCATCCAATGCTTTAGTCCAGAACACAATTTTGATCATAAACTCATCAATGAAATCATTTGGTTTTAAATGAAATACTGAATGAAATATTCATGATCGGCAGAATCATGAATATCCTGATATGATTCTGAATATGTTTGGTGACCCTCTGACCTCTCTCTGTTGTCATCATTATTTCAATTCCTTCAAATACATATCCAGTTATTACATTTGGATTGTGATGAATCCTAACACGTTCATGCTCCTCACAGTTAGAAGACGTTCAGGAGCAGTATGAGCTCCAGTCCAGCTACAACATGATAAAATGATGCTTACATGTTAATGCAACAGCAACAACACCAATTCAAGTAGACTAATTCTATTTTTGACACTTTTTACATGTATTACTTCTGTATGTTTATTGACTTGTAACAAAGTATTATCACACTGTTTTGTGGCTACTTTTACATAAGCAAAGGATTTGAAAGCTTCTTCCGCCACGGAGGAGGAGCATTTAGAGAGTTATCAGCACTCTAAATTCACTCCTTCATATTGAAATTGTTATGTTCTTGCTTTCATAACATTTATGCTCTCCACATTTAATCCAGTTTTGTTGGGATTTTGGTCAGCTATTCCCGAATATATAATATATATAATTTTTTTGAATCTCTTAAGACCCGAGCTCTTGTTTCACGCATTTTTCATTTCTCTTTGCTTTTTGGGCTTATCAGGACCTGATAAGTATAAAAACTCAGCATCATCTTTTGACATGATGTAGTTTTAGAGAAAAATGATGTCCACATATGTGGACACTCGTTCTGAATTTTCATACAACAGGATAAAGTCATCTTTGTGTATCAGAGAGCAAAACTCTTTATTCCCACCCTGAACACAGCAGTTTTCTTTCGTGACTGCGTTTGCATGTATTAATAACACATACAAACATATTTTGAACATGTTTTGAATATCACATTACAAAAAACTAAATAAAATCACAACACTTTTGCCCCTTTTGGACGGTCACAGCTACAATACGGCTCATTTGAAATGAGGAAGATTGCAGGAAGACATTGCAGGATTGCAGGAAGACATTATATGCCTATAGCAAAATATAAAACATTTAAAGCATTTTGCATTTTTTGTATAAAAAAACGTAGGAATGGCCTTTTCTTTAGGAACATGTGAACACCTATGTGTGAAAGGCAGTGTAACAGTTGTGATCAGCTTGCAAACACAGGAACACCTTGCAGGTCACACAATGTTCTCCCAGTGCAGCCTGATGCACAACCAGAATCAGAATAACAATAGTACTTTTTGCAGGTGAGTTACACATTTACCCATGCAAGCAATTCACTGAGGTGTACTGGTGCATAACAGAGTTGAATCTGAGTGGACGTCTGTATGAAATTTGAGGATTAACTTTCAAGATGTAAAAATAAGAACAAGAAATAAGAACAGTTACCTTTATTGAACTGTCACACGTCCGGGAGTGTGGGATCTGGCAACGTCATAGTCTGAACCTGTACCTGTCCCTCAATCTGTTAACAAGTGTAACAGTGAATGATACTGTGTATGTTTTACTCCCAATCCACATGGCCCTAAAGCCCTAACTGTCTGAAATAAACAAATATCCACTGGGTCCTGGCTAACCATTATTTTCACCACGGAGACATATACGTGCCCTGCTGTGCTCAGTGGGTTGTGGAATGGGGTCCTCATCACCACTACTGTCATCCTCACTGTTGCTTTGCTCCTTTGGTGGAGGTTGATAATCAGGATTCAGGATGGCATCATCATTGTCAGACAATTTTTCCAAATCTGACTTGTCTCCATCAATTAGATCACGTAACTCCAGAGGCTCTTTGCAGAGAAAAACACTCTGGAAATAAATGAAAAATATCAAATACAAATCAATGTAATTCACGTGTGTATGTATTTTATTGTTTATTTATTTCACCCAGACAATGTACAGCTTTTTAGCTGCACGAGAGTTAGCTATTAGCTCATTTGCACCTGCTGTCCCTGGGCACCTTTATGCTAACATATTTTCAACAAAGCTAAGTCCCTCTGTACACATACGTGTTTAGCAGCATACTAGATTGTGACTTTTAATATTTTTGTCAAATTTGCATGTCATGGCAAACTCAGAATGCTTTTATGCATATCTAAACAAGAATAAGTCTTGAAATATGACTAGATTTCTTACCTTGTCGATGGGTTTGGAGTGGCCTCCCAAACGTTACCTTGTGCTCTCCACCATTTTGAATTTTTCCTGTCGGGTGTTGTAGTCTTCTGACACCACTAAATTGTAGTTTTAGTGTCCACGCATGTGTCGAAAAGGCCCCAGTTAAGCATAATGAATTAAAGTGGTAATATAACCCAAAATGTGTTGTCCACGCATGTGTACACTAGGTCCTAACCTGCAGTTAACAAATATATGTGATATACATTCTAAGTTTACCTGTTTAACAACATTGTGTTGTTGCTGACATTCATTGAACATGTGCGAAAATTCTTGTATTACAGTGTAATGCTCCATTAACATCCAACAACTAATTCATTTGAGAGCATGAATTAAGTCATTCAAAGTCATCCAAATGACTGAATTACTAATATGTTTGTATGGCACACTGACTGTGCTCTGTGCGTTCCCATTGGCCAGGGCTTTTACTATTATCATCCGGTGATCATCCTGTGATCATCCTGTCACTGGAGTTGTGTTTTGATTATACAGTATGAAGATATTGTGTATTGTAGCTGATGACTCTAAGCAAGCTGTAATCACAAACAGTGCAGTCTCTAGGGAGGTGCAAGCAGAGCTTTAGACTTTTAGTTTTGTTTCATTCCAGACCCTATCCCTTACATCAACTCGCACCCCATCACCCCCACATCCTCACACATGGACCCACACCTTTTCCTCTCAGTTTCCAGTGCCAGAGTATCTGGTCAGCCACCAACAGGGCTGCAGGACGACCATTACCCCATGCCCGCCTCCCTGCCAGCCTGCTCTAGCACTACAGCTGCTACGATAAAGCGGCACACCTTGTCCAGAGAGCAGCTCCACACTGAAGGTGGAGTTAAGGCTAGCTTTGCATCAGTGTGTGCGTGTGTGTTTGGTAGATGTCCTTCAGCACTAAGAGCATTGGAGGGAGATGTAAAGAATGCTAATGAACTGAATCACTAGAGTAAGGACTGACTTGGCCAGCCCAGGCATACATACACTGTGTGTGTGTGTGTGTGTTTCCCAATGCATTTCAACACCGCGATGTTCACTCTCTCTGAAGTCAAGTGAAGAGAGATCAAGTGAGAAGTGGGCGAGCCAAGGTTAAGCACAGGAACACAGTGATGGGCTGTGCATTTTAATTGAGGCTTGAGCAAACACTCTGCAATTCCCCTAAATGGCCCCCTGTGATGGATGACACTAACCAGTGTTGTCTATTTTTCTTCTCAAGAGGAACTTTTGTGTGAGCGGCAGTGTGTCTGGACACAAAAGGCCGGGCCAGCCAAAGTCCCAGCTCCTTTAAGCTTTATTGACTCCTGGCACTACACACCAAGCGAGAGTGTTAGAGAGAAAATGAGTTAACATTGGTACACATCTCCAATGCATTTGCCATGCACTTTCAGTGTGTGTACGTGTGTTTGTACAGATGTGTGTTTGCACTCTGTCTCAGTAACAAGAATCTGTTGACCAAAACTCACCACCGTACACCTTCACTTCTGTTTCGAATGGACAGAACTTTTCCAAATTCCTGTGGACGTCCCAGAATCCTTGAATCTATCAGGCTGAATTTGGAGTATTTTTCTGAAAAATGATGAATAGAATATTTCAAACTGAAGGAATTATGCAGCCATAAAAATATGATGTTTTAGCAGTGAATATTTTACTGTCAGGCTATGTCTGAAATCAATTAATCGTTCACTCAGTCACTATTACCGACATGACAGAAACTCAGTATTTAGCGGTAAATAAAAAAACATTTTGCACCATCAAACACAAAATTACAAAGACAATGGATTTCACTGTGGAAAGTATATGCTATATGTAATGTTTGCAGAATGGAAAAGAACAGGATTCATGCATTGCTCCAACATGGTTGCCCCCACTATAAGGCTTGTAGTCACTATAGCCGAAATTAGCTATTTGTGTTGCAGAGCTAATGTTAATGACTTTATATTCTCTTCGGTAGTTTCATTTGTAACAATGTGTTATATTTTATAAACCTCTCAAATATTGTGTATGAATAGTCTTAATCTTCATCTTGACTGAAGTGAAAAGTGTCTGTCTGCAAAGCATTTTTGTTGTAAAAGAATTGATTTCTCTTTTCTATGAGCAGATAGCTTAAGGAAAGTATCAACTCTTTCTTTCCCTCCGCCTGCATTTTCCTTTATTGTTGGTATTCAAGAACACCCCATAGCGCTATAAACCGCTTGGCGACAGCTGAGTCTGACCAGTGACTCCTTGACTTCACAGGGAACTGAGTGGGGAGCAACAACCCTACAACCTGTGCACTGCACTGGGATGCTGCACAGCTCAATGAGCCTCTGTGGTGGTGTTAGAGGAAGAGCGTTTTAATATGTTTGATGAAGGGAAATAAAACATGGTCACTGCATGTGAATGTGTGCAGTTGTGTGTGTGGGTGCTAAGGCTGGGTATGGAACAATATATTTTTACTACTGGCTGAACAGTGTCCATAACAGTGAGCATGAAAACGTGTCAGGTCCTGAAAGTTACTGCACTGAATCCTTGGTAACAAATCTTGTCTTACTGTATTTTATTCAACAGTAGTACTTTTTTTTTTTTTTGGGGTGGGGGGGGGGGGGGGGGGGGGACCAGGGTTTGATTCCAACCCGCAGCCCTCAAGCTCCTCAAAAAATAACCTTAAAAACAAAGCATTAAACAATGCTGCATTTGTGAAACTGAACTTAAAGCCCCTGATTTTGAGATTGTGTCCAGTCGTGCCCCCAAATCCTCCAAGCTCAGAGATGATGATCAGAGACTCAAGTTAGTGGTTGTATTGAGGTTGAATATTGGCACTGGATAGGCTTATATTGCATTGGCTGTGGGACTGAAAACATTTCAGAGTACACTCAGCTCAATGTATACATGAGTGTGTCAGTGACTGTTTGAAACACGCAAATTATATTTCCGTATATGTGGAATGAATGTTCTATATCTTCCTCTTACTCTGTGCTGTCTGGTGATGAAGACGAGTGCTGACAGAGAGGAGGGTTTAGTCTGACAGGAGAGAGGGCAGAGGCAGTGGAGGGAGGAGAGGGATGGATGGAGAGAAGAAGAAAGTTTCTATGTGGCCCAGCTGCTAGTTTGCGCAGAATATCTATTTTACTTCATGTTTTTACCTGTTTTATTGAAGAAAATCCTGCAGAACCAATACTACAATACTGCATTACTACAAAAATACTGCATGTGTGTGTTTGTGTTTGATGACGTGTTTGTTGTAATGCAAAAAGATCACAGCAAAATATTTTGTCATACTTAGAAAACATTCTTGTTGTAAAAAAAGATATCTCATGGAAGCAGGTGATCCCACATCAGGTTTCAGTTAAGTTTATCTGTCATTTTAAAGCAGTAGTCAGCTTGTGTTGAACTACTAGTAACCATAGCAATGATGCTGCTGCTTACCACAAACTAACCTAACCACGTTTAACTGCAAGCTGCAAATAGTTGACATCGCATCAAGGTCAACTGTGTGTGATCTGGATCTTTTGACTTTATAACACAGTCTTCCAGTTTACATGAGAACGTAGCTTTCCATTTTTTCTCTCTCCATGTTGACTGCAACTATAGCCTGTATCATCCATAATGCACTGCCAGGTCCTGCTCTTTACCCCCACCATGTTCATTAGTTTCTCATATCAGGACGCCTTGGCAGGTATTACCACTTACACAAGTATGTTATTTTAATAAACCTTCTTACTATAATTAAACTGTTCAAAGCCGGTAAGAAGTATTACCACATACCACTGGACTGCACAAAAGGATGAGTCTTGTTTCTTTATGGACTGAAAATATTGTTTCTGGTGTTGTAAATGATTATAAATGGGACTGTCTTTAGTGTGAGGACACTAAGGATTTTAGTCAGCTGAAGCTCTGTCAGAGAGGATTTTCTGCTTTGGTTAGACAAAGTGACATTCAAGATGTCTCATTGTTCCTTATAGGGCAGCTTGTTCTGTCATTGCCTTGATCTGTTGTGTCTTTTCAATCCATGTCTCCTCTTAAAATGATAACTATCTGTGGAATAATAATGAAAGCTTGTCCTTATCATGAGCAGGCTTTCTTCTTTCGACAACATAGACCTTGTAGTTAGAACGTTAAAACCTTCCTGTCATAACAGCAGCCCTGCCTTCCTCTAGCTCTCTTCTTTACAGAGCTCAAAAGTTAGTGAGACTGACACAGCAGTGACTAGCCTGAAAATCAAACACTCTCCTCAGTGCTTTTTCTTTGTTTTATCAGAGTGTATTCCGTCGTCGTGGGGAAGAGCATTAGCTAAATGCCTGTAATGTTAATATGTACATAAAGAAGAATGCAGAACATTGTATTTTTCTGAAAATTTTCCCCTTGACACCATGACAGTTTCCCATCCTCTCCCCCTTGTCCTATTCTTTAATTCCTCCCCCTCAGCCAACAGTAGGCCCTTTGTTCCTCTGTCCTCCTCTCATCCTCTGCCACTGACTGGTTGCCATGCAGCAGGCTGTCCATCAGTGACCTGATAACTGTTGCTAGGAAAGGAGTGTAATTTTATCATTGGCGCTTAATTCCTCTCCTCTTTATGCTCTGTCCTCCCTCCATATTCCTCTTCTCCTGGCTTTTCCTTCAACTCCTTTCTGTCTCTCTTTAACCCTCTGCTTTTATCCCCATCTTGTCCTCCTGCCGTTCTCATCTGTCATTCCTCTCCTTCCTCATCTCCTTCAATGTCCTTCACCTCTGTTTTCAATCTGCCCGTCGTCTCTTTGGCTGTCACTGACTTAAACATTGTTATTCTTGTGGCAGAAGCCCATCGGAGAACCCCCCTCTACGAAATATATTCAGGTTGAGTCTGTCTGCTCGCCTTAATGGGGCATCAGCTCTGGATAAATAAAGCCTGTTAAATGGCCAGACACGTCTGAATGGCCATGACCAAGATGTGATGGAGAGGGGAAGGAGGTTGGAGATGGCGGTGGGGGCTCCTTGGGATTTAGAGAGGAACAAAAACAGAGGAGCAGGGGAAGGAGAGCAGGAAGCAATACAGTGAAAAAAAATCTCAATTTCATTTAACAAAAAAAAAAATGCTTATGGGTAGAATTAATTCAACCTGTTTACCAATTCAAATGTAAAATCTCATTTAGCTCTAGTGGTATCCACTGATGCTTATACATTTGACTTTGTTTTCCCATGAGGTATTATTCTCCAAGCTTTCCACCAATACAAATCTGGAGTTGGACTTGACTAATATCTTGTGATGCATGTGCAAAATCTATTTCATAATTTAGGTGAATAAAGCATTTAATCATTTTCTGGAGATGGTAAATATCTATCCAGCCAAAGTTATTGTTTCCTATCTTGCTGTAGTATGTAAAAAAAAGTGGGGCTACAGCCTATGATTCAAGCACTCATTCTAGGACACCCTGAGTCCACTCACATTTTGTCAGTCAAAAAAAGATGCACTTTTTTTTTTTTTTTTTTTTGCTCCGTCATTGTACACAGAACAATTCGTGGCAACAGCGAGATAGGCCATCAACTTTACAAACCAACTGTGGTGGAAGTGGAGAAGGGTAATGGACACAGAGGGCAGCACGAGTCTTGTCTGCTGACTGCTCTGACGCTCTGTCAGTGAAGTACTTTTGAACCAGACACTGGTCCAACCTCCTCGACTGCCATCCAGTGTGACTGAGTGCTCGGTTGATAGAGCTGTCAGCCCGGCAGGAGGGACGCTCCGTGGTGCTCCAGGGTTTTATAACTGAACTTCTACTCACTGTGTGGAGATCTGATGTTTTCACATCACAGATGATGAACAAAAGCCTTAAATGTGGGTTTTTAATATAAGACTAATCTGTAGGCTGATATATCAGTTTAGTTTTGCACTGTAATGAGAAATTAGTAGAATTAGTAGAATAATTAGTAAAGCAACAGAACCTCTCTTTCAATGGAGTAGTGAGTACTTTACTTTTAAAGTAACTTTCCCAACACTGGACAAAGCAGCTTGAGCATAAAGAGCCAGTGTTCAGCTGTTTTTTCCTTCTGTTCCAACAGCTACCTTAACACAATGAATTTTTTTAGAAAATCTGGTTCATGGGGGCACTTTCAAAACCTTTTTTTTCTTTGCTATGCAACAAAAGCTGGTGAAAAAAGAAGTTAACTAGGGAACTGGGTGAGACTACAGCTCTCCATTTGAGGTTTAATATTCCCTACGTGCAATAATGTTAAATTCAGCCATTGTCTGACTCATTACTCTCTGCTCTCTCTTATTATGTTGTTTACAGATGTTTCATCCCTTGCTTTTTTTACTGATGATCTTACTAGTACACTCTCCCTTTTGCTGCTGTAACACAGCAGATTTCCCCACCGTGGATAAATAAACGATTCTCTTATATTACAACACCTATCAGTTTAATAGTCATGGACAAGTTCATTCTCTTTGGGTCAGACTCACATTCGACAAATTGTTTCACTTTTTGAAAGATAATATAAAATAAAATAACACTTTAAAGACTTTATATTGCACTACATAGCTGCAATTTGGAAAAGCCGTGGCCGTCACGATATGATTGAAGGACAACACACTCAGGCTTTTGAGAGGTCAGGTGATGTTGGGGGGGGGGGGGCAGGTTACTGAAAGCAGGAGTATAAGACAAATTGATGAAAAGCCACTGAGTAAAAGACAGGAAAGAAAAAGAGGGAAAGAAAAGAAGAAGACGTGTTTGGCAAGGATGAGGGGGGGGGTTAGGGTGAGGTCTGTGCATAATTACATTTTCTGTTCTGAGCAGTATTGGCAATCAATAATGTAATTCATAGAAAAGCCATAGAGTTGCCTCCCATTGGCATTCACAGACATGAGCCATGCTTACATCCCAAAGAATTAAAACAAGAAGAGAGGGGAGGAGGGGGAGAGGGATGAGAGAGGTGGGTGGGGGGGCAGCTGTGTCTGTCATTGAGACAAAGACTCACCCTTTGTTCATCCTGAGCCTTTAAATCTCCTTCACAATGCCCTGCAAAAAGCTTGAGACTTTGAGTTTCCATTATAACATGATTGACATTTTCAGGTTTGCCTGGTGTCCAAATGGAGACAGCTGAGTCTGTCCCCACTGATACACACACACACACACACACACACAGATGCAAACACACACCTCCCTGTGTTCACATACTCACAGCTGGTCATTGTGGGGACAGATGTGAAATGGCAGGTCCTCCTCCAGATGCTGCCACAGTGTATTTGTAGTGGGCTAAGGTGAGATTCCCCACTGAAACCCAACAGCACATATCCCAGCATGAGAACACACATGACAATGAAGAAGAGGAACTCAAACACATCCCACCCCGAGTGGGAACCTTGAAGCTAATCTTGAACATTTAATTTGGGAGTGTATCAGGGGCATCACAGTGGGGTGGAAATGGGCCTGACTTCTCAGGGTCCCAATGGAGAGAGGGCCCTTGAAAACCCTGGAATGATAAGTCGTTTTGTTGTTGTTGTTTGTTTCTAAGTCACTAGTATCATAACCAGAGGAAAACTGGTTGAATAAATTGGTTGAGGCACTGAACTATGTATAAAAAAAAGTGAGTCATTTCTTTCAACAGAAAGACGAGCAGATGTAACACAGCTTAAGAATGGTTTACGTTAATATCAGCATCTGTTAAGTTTGAAGGCAGTCAGACAGGAATCTAGCTTGGAACGTATCTGAATTGTTTGGCATGAATCAGTTTATTGGTATCATAAATTTATTAGCATCATAGCCACAATGGCATACGACATCATATCTATCAACATCAGTTAGCAAAGCTTAACATCATGGAACACCTGGCCCCCGCTGTCAGAAACAGCCTGAGTTGTTCAGCTGTCTTTCTTTAAGATGGTATTTTCTAGCGTTGGCTTATATGTACCTTGGGAATGATAAACATGAAGAAAGTAATGTTCTCTTAAGCATGATACTCCATGCAAACATCATTTAACCATGGTAAAGGTGTGACACAGTAACTGCAGGCGACAGTGTGTTGAGAAGAGAGTTGGAGTGTGGGGAGATTTCAAACTTGCAGACTTGAGCACATATCACATTATTATTATTGCTTATTTAAATGTGGAATGAGTGGGTCATTAGTGACTACTCTAATAACCACTACAGATTAATGTGTATAGTTGTCAGCTCAATTAAGATTTTCAAAAAGACATGGATCAAGAGAGGAAAGGGGCCCACAGAGACTGCTTATTTATATAGGCCAGAATTTTGTGCTACACCCTGTATACACACTAACCCAGTGGTTGGTGCATCCTTTAATGTTGCCAGAGATACTGCAATGACATAGTCCAACTGTACTTTTGTGTGCTTTTTTAAATGATTAGTTGGAATGACACATTTGGCAGTTGACCATTTATGGTGGATGGAGATGTTAGCACGTCAGTGTCCCTTTAATTCAATTTCAATTCAATTCAGTTTTATTTATAAAGCACAAATCACAGCAGATGTTGTCTCAGGAGACTTTCCATATCGAGCAGGTCACGACCATACTCTTAATCTACAGAGACGCAACATTCTCTCATGTGGGTTGTCTTTTTCAACATCCAAATCCTGCTTTTAAAAGAAACACCAAATGTTCTGTGAGAATACTGCCAAAGCAACAAAAGGCTTAGTTTACATACTTTGCATGAAATCTGATTGACTATAACTTAAAATACGTAGTGCGTCATTTCCTTATAGCGTGATTTCTGTCCTGTGAAAGATCTTTAAAAGGCCAAATCACAGAGCATAGTGAAAACATCAGGAGAGAAGCAGAAATCCTGTTCTCCACTTGAAAGAGGCCTCGAGTTCCATCTCTGCCTTTTCTTTAGTGGGGACCAAGAAGGTCTCTCAGCCCGAGAGGAGGCCATTTTATGTTTCACACATGAAACCTTTTCCATTTGAACATTCCACTCCCAAATGACATGCATGAGAAATTAAATTCTAAGAAATTGCAGCTTTGCTGTAATATGTCTGAGTGTGAGAAAGGATTTTATGTTTTTAAAAAGTGTGAACCTTAAGACATTTACTAGTACAGCACAGCTCTATGCACCAAGATTACTATGTTTAATACTAATGAAATATTTAACTACGAGTAACCATGTAAAACTAATCAGCCTTCAGGATGATTATGTACCATGAGCAGCTTTTTATTTAGAGTTATTTTTTTATAAAAGCAACCTGATAAGGTAACTCCAGTTCAATTTTTATCGCATTAATTCATTACCCAAATCACAACGTTAACTTTTCACTAATCTCATGCCAGGACAGGAATGGCCTCTACTGTAACTGCTGATCATTCACATGCAGTCTAAGGGGCTACAAAAGAAGAGGTGCATCAAATCACAAATACAGAAATATGACAATATGAGAAGAATCATCTAAATGGAGAGAGTAAATATCACAATAGCAACAGCATTATGTCAGTGTTGATCTTGTGATATTTACAAGTTAAAAAGAAATGCAGCCTGGCCACAGAAAAATGGCCTTGTAGGTAGATTATTACAACACATATTCAATATCAATAGGTGGTGACCTTTAGTGGCCATCGTAATTATGACGGCAGCAATGGAAGAAGTCAGTGATGTTGTATAAAAAGCCAGAAAGCCTGTATATGGTGGAGCGTGGAATGGGTGGATGGGTCAAGCAAACACTGGCCTTTCACCCAGGAGCCCACTGCTCCTGTCCCATGTGAAACTTGACTAACTTTAACTGAAGTAATCAATTACATTAGTTACATTGTCATGCATGTAACCATAACAGACTTGTTTTAAGCCAAATCATAATCCTCTCCTCAACCTTAACAAGAAGATGCGACACCTAAATCCTAAGCAAAGAGTGACAATTCACAAAGTTAACTACATGACGATGAAGCTCCGGCGTGACGAACACGTGTAACAAGCCTCTAGCCATGGCCGGATTCACCTGTTCAGGCACCAGGGCACACATTTTCTGTTGAGACCCATTTCCACCCCCCACCCTTTGTGAATTGTGTTTGTTCCCTTTGACCTTCATGCTCCCAACTCACACAACAAACTGTACATGGTAGCTTCAATGTATGCCCAGAGGAAAAAAAAACATATGCCCTGTTCTGGAATAAAACAAACTCAGCACAGATTTTCTAAATGATGATTGGTTGAGACAGGAGCAAAAATAGCTCAAATTCAGGCCCCACCTTTGTCGATGTAGTACTTGGCACATAATCCCTTACAGCTATGCAATTAATCAAATTACAATAACTGACTGACATACAATGAACCTGGGACATCTGGGGCCTCAAGGTCTGGGGTCATGGGTCCCTGTTTGTAATCAAGGTTTACCTCAAACCTCAGGTACAGTTTCCAGCATCATTCTTAAGACCAAGGGGTTTCAGGCCACAAGAAAAACTGATTTAATCATCACACTGGCTAAATGAATGCTCACAGTAAAACATTATGTGAAGACTTTATTTAAACCCCATGTATCATCCTTTAACTGCAGAGGATGTACCGAATTTCAGCTAATTTAGCTGCACTCTGCATTCCATCTTCTATTGTTATTGATATTCTGTATCAAAAACTTTGATCCTGTTCTTGAGAATTAGTCAGTCAGTCCTCGACGACACGCCTAAAGCTGACATTTGTCTGTTTATTTCCTTCTGATATTTTTTTGTCTGTGCTTTCTATCATTGGAATATATATTTCTCTTGCTGCCAAATCCTTTTGGTCTCACTTGTGATGCTGCTTTGCTCGACTGTTAACCGTATGTGAGGTAGCTTCGCCTGTTTTCTAGACAGTGAAGTTCCACAGTGTAGTTATGTTTTGTTGTTGAACTTCGTTCCTACCCTGAATGTTATTATGAGGCAGTCTGCATGGTAAGGCGGCTAAGGACACAGTTGGCTGTCATCCTACCCAGCAGGGATCCGAGCAGGGTAACAGAGTGCTGCTGAAGCTCTGCTGCTGTTTATGCTAACCCGCCTGTCCCCATGTTCTCCTCCCTTACAGCGCTGACAGGAAGTCAAGCCGAGTCCCAAGCCCCCATCCAAGGCCTTCGCAGAGCCACACCCGACGGGACACGACACCGGAGAGCAGCCGCCGAGGAGACCTACTGGGCCTACTCAGGTGTGTGTCTGTACTTCTTTCTCTGTGGTGAGCTTTCAGTTGTTTCCAGACACTGTGGAAAAGTTGGAAAACTTGACACTTTGTATTTGAAAAGAACAGGACAATTACAAGAAAAGCTATGTATCGGAGATATTAATATTATTCTAACATTTTCATTTTTGTCTTTGGCTACTGAAACAGCTCTGAGTTTGGGATCAGATTAGACGCTTGAGGAGCTAAGTATTTGAAATGGGAAGCCTTTGGGAGGCTCTGGACTCTCCAGAATGTTGCGAGCTTTGAATGTACCTCAGATCACATCATCATCATAGCTGGTTCATGCAGCAGAGCAACACTTATGTGAGGAGGTGTCTGAGGATTTCTGGGTCATTCTAAAAACCCCAATACCAAAAAAGTTGGGACACTGTGTAAAACATAAAAACATAATGTGATAACAGAATAACTGAAGCTTTGTTTTCTTAAAAGTGGCTTTCTGTAACAGTGAAAGAACAGAATTAGTGACCAGCCTTTATTTCATTGAACCGGCCTTGACCTATTGTTCAACCAGTATTGTATACGGCTTGATTTTATTTATTTAGAGCATGCTGTGTGTGGGTGTATGTGTTTTAGAGTGAAAGCAGTTGTGTGCCACTGTCAGTGCAATATGTTTGTCTTCCTCTTTCTGTCTCTCTTCCTGTCTCTTCTTCTTCTCCTCTCAGTTGCTCTCCTCCTCATCTCTCCTCTGTGCTCCTCTGGCCTCGAGGCGTCTCCAGGCCCTTTTTTCATTTTACCAGTGCTTCAGAAGAGAAAAAAGACACTTCCGCTGTCCCTTTAGAGGCTTTGGTTTTTCAGAGGGGCGGCATTAATCTTTCACCATGCAAGGGATGCAAGCCCCGGGCCACAAATGATCTTTTAGTTTATTTATTTCAATATTTCCGCTGGCTCGTCTAACCCTAATTGGTCACCCGTTGTGCCTATGAGAGCGCAGGAGCTTGTGGGTAAAAACAGAGCCGACGACAGTTTCACTTAGTGTTGCTGCTGATACTAAGATCTACCAATGCTCTCCTGCTGTCCCCCCACACATGTTTGATCGCAGCTCTTACGTAAGATGCTGATGTAATGGTAGGCAGGATCCAGGCAAGAGAGGAAAACAATGGAGAGACAGCAGGCCGGCACAGTGGATATTTTATTTTTATGTCATTGTAAGAGCCACAGGAGTTCTGTAAAATTCTGTTATTTTATTATGTAAGGTTGGCACAAGATTGCACTCATCACTGTCATTTTGGAGACTAAAACACATACACTAAAAAAGTTTTATCACAGAATCCTCAGTTCAACCTCAACTTAAAAATCAAAGCAGTGATGAGAAGAAATTCCGGCTAACATACATTCTGCTGACAGGACTTGTCATGAATGCCTTGGTATTTCCTTTGGTTTCTAGAGTCATTTAACACAAAAAGCAAAATCAATACAAATTCAGTTTCATTGTTACTAAAATCTAGATTATGCAGGATTGTTACATAAAAAGTCCTTTACATACACCTTGCTCCATTGTAGACATCCTCTCCCCTCTGATGACTTCTCCAAAGCTCGCTAAACTTCTGCTTGTCCTAATTAACTGATCTTGTCCTCCAGAGGTCTGACAGACTTCTTAAACAAACCTCAGTGGGCCGTGGCTGTTTTGCCCTCTGCTTGATCAGAATGGCAGATTAAAACCAGGCACAATGCTGACAAATCAAGAGTTATTTTGGGACGACCAGATACCTCCAGAATGAGAGACAGAGACAGGAGAAGACAAAGATTAGCACAGAGTGCCTGTGCTTCACTTCCACTGCGGGATCACAGTTCATCTGTGAAGTGTGTGTGCAGATGTGTCTCACATAGCCGCTGACATTTAGAGTTTTTTAAGAAATGATTGTACGACAATATAAGAAAACACAATCTTTATAAGTATTTTGAAACATGGCAGCACAGAACAGAAAATTACCACTTTATAAAAATAAAAACTAAAATCAATTAAAAATAGTCCTTTTGTCTTGACAAATATAACAATTTCATTCAAGGTGTATTCAACAGTATTAGATGCGATAGCTCAGGTGTAGGGATGTCAGCCATGACTCCCTTCGAGCATTTCAGGGAAAAGACATCTCATCAAAATGAGAAGATGAACAATTGGATCTGGGTTCGGACAAGATTAGCCAAGCATAGCATTACAACTGGAAGCAGGGGGAAACAGCTAGCCTGGCTCTGTCCAAAACATTTCCCAAAATGTTGATATATTCCTTTACAGGAATTTTTCAACTGGAGATGTTCAGAGGGAAAAAATAACCCCAGTGGCACCTTTCCTGTTTGTACTTAAAAGATTTATCCTGTCCATGTGACATGGTGCATATTAATTGCCAGAAACTTTAGGCTTGGCTCGGCTGGACTTGAGCAAATCTGGACAGTTAGTAGTTCTATCTAAAGCTAATTATAAAAAAATGCTAATTAATATTGTAGTATACTAGACAGTTTTCTCATTCTATCATAGTATTATAATTTCTGTAATACTAATGAAGATTTATTGCTGCACTATCGCTATACTGCCATTTATTAATTATTTATATGACGTTCTGGTGCAATCAAGTGACATTGTAATCAGATGAATCAAAATTATAATTACATGAATATATTTTTTTTATTTTATAATTATATTAACTGGAAATGATTATAAGGCTGAGCCTCAGAGTTTAACTGCTCACATTAACTGCATTCAGGCTTCATTGGCCAAGCCTTTTCTTAAAATATGCAATAATATAAAGCATATAATATACCACACAACCCTAGCCGTGATATATGTTCTCCATTCCACATAATTTCACATGCTTTGCCATATAGTTTTTAAGAGGCCTTCTTTTGCAATGGGCTGACTGTGACAAGGTCAAACTCATCGGCTCTTCCTTCCTGGCTGCTGGACAATTGAAATCCGAGAATGCCTGTTTTGAAAGACTTTATTCATTTTACCGTTCACAATATGATCCACATGTTAGCTTGAACAATCTGCTGCCCCCCATCTTTTACCACTGCTACGCACACACATTTGACTGGAAATTAATTTTCAGACCTGCACAATGTCAAAGCTCGCTATCGACGGGAGAGGCAAACCTAATTTGTGTGCTCCTTGTCAAGCTGTTTTACCATTCAACACCAGCCACCATCAGAGAGCTCTCAGGCCTTTGTGCTGCAGCCTTGAAGTGGATAAATGAAGATCGAAATTGATGATATGTTGTACAGTCATTTTACTCATGAGGGAAAGCAATTTTATTAGCCCGACAGTAAGTGGTGTTGCCTTTCTTTTTTTACGTAAAAATTGAAATACCTATGTGATACAGCACCAAATTCACAAATCAGACTGTGTTTTCAAGCACATGTCAACGTCAGTGTCTAAAACAAAAATAAAATTATATACATCATGTAAAACTATATACATACTCTTGCCAGAAATACCCACTGTAGCATCAAATATGCATACTCTGCCACAGAAAACTGCAGAGTAACACACAATTACTTCTATTTGCTTCTGTTTGAGTGATGTTTGTAAAAAAAAAAAAATAATACTAATATATCTGAGCTGTTTGTCAAGATTCATGTCTTTAGTGGGAACCAATGCGTTTGGAGGTGAGCACAACAGACAGGGTAGGGAAATCAGATGGACGAATACATTGTTGGTTTTGGTGTTTTCCTGGGATTTGGTGCCAATAAGAAAAACTTGGAAGAAGATCAGCAAGTATCCCCTCAGTAATAAAAGGTTAATGCACCAGCAGAAGAGTTTGACCAAAGCTTCTCCAAATATTTCCCATACTGGAATACTTGGAAAAACAGCCATCATGGAAAATCTTCCTTTTAGCCGTGTTATCTGGTGCCAGTTGACAAGAAGATCTCTGTGTCCAGTACAGAAATAGGTCAAAGACCTGTTTAGTCGTGCATATCTTAGCACAAAGATGTGGGTGAGACGGAACAAGAGAATTTCCCAAAACATTGGACTGTGCGTTTAACATTCCTCCTACAGACTGCAAACCCCTGTACTGTTCTGGCCAGTGTTTCTTTGGACACCCACTCACAGAAAGTAGAAAACTGCTGCAGATGCCTGTACAGAGAGCGAGAATGAGACGGTGCAACAAAGGCTTTGTTTTGCTGCAGTATGCCACGTTTTTCAAAAGGGACTGTGAATTAAGAGGACAGCGAAAACATTTTTAACAAGAGGGTCACGATTCATTCTTTCACTGATGATGCAAATCACTGTTTTATTTGAAATATGGCAGCTATTTAAAAAAAGCGAAAACTAAATGTTCTTAGTTGTCACATCTCTCAAAAGTTTTCACATTTTGTATTGACCTTTTCACTTTGCAGTTTTGAATTTTCCCACTGATTGTTACTGCTACTGTTTGAAACTTCAGTGAAAGAGAAATGCTTTTCTTAGAGCGGGTTCTTACTGTCAACACATTCAACCTTGCAAAAATGTTCTTCAGCTACACCTCCAGCTAAATAATTCACTGGATTTGTTTTATTGTGATGCTTTGGGCTTTTCAATGAGACTCCAGTTTAAGGAGGAAAATATATTTCAGCAGTCCAACTGGGTGACTCACCTAATTCTCCTGAAGTGCCACTAAATCCCTTTCAGCTCTGGCACTCTGTTCTGTAGCTAAGCATGACCTCTGACCTGTGACTCCACTATGAGCGGGCCTGCAGAAAAGACCAACCTCCCAACAGGGATCTATACAGCATCTCAGGAAATTAGGAAATATGATCTACTCAAAACCTTACTCACGTTCATTGAGCTGCACTATGGAGATATGATGGTTTACCTAAAGCCAACCCAAAATACAAAGAAGTGAATCATGTAATTTATGCTGACATGTTGCACTCCATTTTCTAGTGTTTTTGTATTGAGGCTACGATAAAAACGTGCTGATTTTGTGTTATCTATAAGCAGATAAAGTTGGTTTGAGTACAATGTGTCTGTCAGACAAATGCCTTTGTAAAATGACACTACAGACACAATAGCTGCTGTAAAAAGTATAAAAAACAGTTTCATTAGAAATTGTTTTTGAGGTTGTAAAAATGGTAATATGAGTAATGTACAGATTAATTACATGTATAAATAGAAACAGATTAAGAAAGAAATGAATCTTCAGTGTGCTGATGATTTGATTTGATGCAGCATTAAGTCTGATTTTTTGATTTTGATCATATTTTCAGGAATACTGAGGTGATTATTCTGGAATATGCAGACACCATATTGGTGCAATAACATGAGCCCCTGCAGCACAGTGTGGTAAACCCATGTGGTTTGAGTGTAAGACCTTCTCATGGCCTTTTGGTAGTTACCACTTGAATCGTTAACAGTGTGTTGGTAACTTAATTTCTCAACAAAAAAAGATGATGTTTCGCCAGTTGGTGAACACTTTTCACCAACTGGTGAAAAATGCAAATATGGGCAAAGCTAGCCTTTCTAACATGTGGTTAACGTTGTGAGGGGTATCGTTTCCAAGAGATGGCGCACACACTGACATAGGCGCTGATGGTGACACCACAGACAGACACGCTTGGAGACATATGTGTCCCAGACTGCAATACCCCTAAATAACCAGCAGGAAAATCAGCTGCCTCAATGATGACGATGAACTTCAACGATTTCAGAGGGCACAGAGGAGAAGGAAAGCTGCTCTCCATCAACCTTGTTACTTATACACTGCTGCTGTCATCACATAAATGCCCATAGCTGTATATGTGCGTGCACACAGTCACTTATTTGTGTGCGTGCTTGTTGATTAAATGAATGGCAGCAACCAATTGAGCTGTCCGTGCGAGGTGTGAGGGGTGGTGCATTATAGGAGTACTCTCTATAATTGCATCAGTGGCTGCGTGTCTAATGCAGGATCAAACTGACTTGCTCTCTGAGAAAAAAAACACATCGATTTGATGCCCTCATAGCCATCATAATATTCCCATGCCTTTCAAGTAGTCCTTGTGCAGCCTTGGCCTCTATTGAGGACTCAGAGGATAATATCCATCAAATGTATATATCAGGTAAGCTGGCTCTGCAGTCATGGAGAATCTAAAAATAGGTCTGTCATTCAGCTGGACACACTCGTCAGGTCAGGTCATGTCTACAACCCCGTAACAACCTCCATTTGAACAATAAGTCATTGTCTAGTGTGCAGTTCTTTGCAATGAGACACAAAGCTTTTTGAAACACTTTTCACCAACTGGCGAAAAATGCAAATATGGGCAAAGCTAGCCTTTCTAACATGTGGTTAACGTTGTGAGGGGTCTATGTCAACCCGTCCCATCGTTTCCAAAACCTAACCACGTAATATTGTTGCCTTAATGTAACCATGTAGTTTTGTTACATTAACTGTGATAGAAAAAATAAAATAATAATAATAAAAAAACACCAACCTGAAAACAATAAGTGAGCTAACATATAAAATAACTCCAGGTGCATTTCAACCCCGTCATCCCTGATGACCTTCTCCCTATGTGGACTTTGTAACTTTTTGGTCAGTAGCAATGATGGTCCTGGAGTAACACTGATTATCATGTTGTAGGAACAACACCAACGCAGCAATATCAGATAAGCCTGTGGAAGAAAGTCAAAATACAGTCATTGGTCGAGCATTTCTCTGCGTCTTTGTCATGCTGGCTCACATTGCTTTTACCTCTGTGTGATACATTAAAACCTGAGTGGCAAATTTTATAAAAAGCATTAATCAATGTACAAGTTATCCTCCTACCATTTGGTGAGATACTGGCACAAACCTTTAGTCTTTTTGGCAGGTACTCCATCTCTCACATTCCTCCTCCTTCTTCTTTTCCTTCTTCCTCTTTTATTGGCAGGAGCTTCCTGTAAATAGATGTTACAGCTAGTGTTCTACATACTGCCACCTGCTGTCCCAGAGGAGAATGTAGCAAACACACCAGTATGCCACCCATTGACGTTACAACCAATAACGTTGTAATCTCTTTTTGGAGGGTTAAAAATACAGGGGATTTATCGGAAAATATTTTGACAGAAAGACAGTGGGAGAGAAGGTAAGTAGTAAAATACTGGCGATTCACAGGAAAATATTGAAATATATGTTGCATTAGTCTCTTTTAATAATAAAAAAAAGCATCAGTATCTATACAGTGCACCACCTCCCTTGGTCCAATGATCTGCTCACATGTTTTTTTCTGTGCTGCCATGCTAATGCGAAGCACTACCAGGCTCCCAAACTGCCTCAGCATGAATCATGGCCTGCCTCAGTCATATCTCAAAATGGATGATGACGTGCCACCTTCAACTCAATCTCTGGGTTCTTTCAGACTGAACTCCTGGTGATCCAACTCAATTCTCCCTGACTCTCTCCAACAAAGCAGACTTCTATAGAGACCGCAAATGCCAGTAGATTGGCCGAGGAGTACTACTTCATGAACACAGATATCAAAAACAGGTGCTCTTTGGATCCAATGACATATCATGAGACCAAAATAAAAGACGAGAAAGAGGCTAGACTTGTGCTTTGCTTTGTGATCAATAAGTCACAAAGTATACTATACTTATAAATACTGTGCAATACTGTGCAAAAAATTTCAAAGCAGACTTTGCTGGTACAGTGACTGATGACCAAGTAGTTTAGCTGCGCATGCTTCATTTACTAACTCGCACTAACATGACCGAGTATTCTGCATAACTCCTTGTACAGGTGGTCATCTCTTGCTGGCTACCTGTGGCTGGTCACATTAAGTTTAAGTCTTTGTGGAACTGAGTGTTGAGGCACTTACTCATGAAGGCTTCTGTTTGATCTACTGTCACTTGGAATTGGACATTGCTTTGAACAAAAGTGTCTTCCAAATTAAGTGTAAATGTACTGTATTGATTCTGGCCCCTGTAGGACTTCATATGAGATCAAAACCAAAGTTTGTGGTATTGCTTGCCCTTACTATGGGGTAGGTGACTGGGACAGTTGTAGCTGGAACCCTGGTATAGCCCACTTTACTACCATGTCATTACAACAATAAACAAACACTTGGATCTATCAACTATAATTGTTTAGAGTCTGTCCTTATCATCAAGGTAACACAAACTTCAGAAAATAGAAAGATACAATAAAACGTTTTCTGTTTTCAGAGACCTATATGGTCTAGGTGTGAGTTGGCAGACACTGAAATTCTTAATTTATAAGCCTGAGAAAAGTAAAACTGAATGAATAAAGCAACAAACAGAAGAGAATTCATTGCCCAGAGCTGCAAACATTCAAGGACAATGGTGACTGTACCAGCTCATAAAATCACAGCAATCTCTTTAACTCAGAGGCACAGAAGGGAAATGCTGCTTTAGCTATTGGAGATTGGGGAATCAATATATAAAAAGGAGAGGGATAAAATATTGTAAAAAGCTGTAATTTTAGTGATGCCTCATGGAAGGTCATTAGCTGCTACAATAAAGGCTTTTAAGGCTTTTTCGTGAGATGAATACCCAGAATTTATTGAAAGTTAAGCTTCTCTGCCACTTCTTCTTCTTACACAATTAAAAACTCCCTGCTCTATAGTGTGGCAGTGTAGCAACATCAGTTGTGACAGTAATGTTCCATAATGTACTCTTCAGCGTGTTGGCCCGCTTTGCGCCTTCAGGCATCTCGTTTGCAAAAGCAGAGCCAACTGACTTTTCAGTCTGTGTGAAGCATTTTGACTTGTTTTGTTTTCCTTGATGGGAGACATAATTCAGCATTGATGGGAACACCAGCGAGATGGATGGAAATGAAGTGCAGAAAGGGAGGGAGAGGGAGAAGGATGGGACATAAATGTAGATGAACTGATAAATATGACAAAGGTCTGGAAAATGGAGCTTCTATGAACAGAGATGAAAACAATGCAGCATATTAGGATGCGTGGAATGAGAAAAATAAATGGTACTGAGACCCCCCATTGGTGTGAGGAGAGAAGGCTTGCGTGAATGCTGTGATCAGATTAGTCATTCAGAGAATGATGAACAAATTTAACTTTGACTTTTGAAGACATCATCATATAGAAACTGTGTGGTGGTAAAAAAAAAAAAAAAAAAAAAAAAAGTTATCATAAAGTTAGCCCAGCAAGAGAACTGCAGTTTAATTTCATTTAATAGTTTGCATTCTGATAACTTGACATTATCATATCTTCTTGAGAAAAGACTGCAACAGTAACATTACAAACAAAAACACGTATTCCGAAAGACAAGTTCAGCATTTGGATTTGATTTGCACCACATCCCAAAGGTGCTCTAATGGCTTGATATATGGTGACTGTGGAGGCCAGTTGAGTACAGTGAACTCATTGTCATGTTCAAGAAACCAATCTGAGATGATTTGAGCTTTATTACATGATGCGTTATCCTGCTGGAAGTAGCCATCAGAAGATGGGTACACTGTGGTCACAAAGGGATGGACATGGTCAGCAACAATACTCAGGTCGGCTGTGGCATTGAAATGATGCTCAGTTGGTACTAAGGGGCCCAAAGTGGGCCAAGAAAATATCCCCCACACCATTACACCACCACCACCAGCCTGAACCGTTGATACAAGGCAGGATGGATCCATGCTTTCATGCTGTTGACGCCAAATTCTGACCCTACCATCTGACTGTCGCAGCAGAAATCAAGACTCATCAGACCAGGCAATGTTTTTCCATCTTCTATTGTCTAATTTTGGTGAGCCTGTGCAAATTGTAGCCTCAGTTTCCTCTTCTTAGCTGACAGGAGTGGCACGCGGTGTGGTCTTCTGCTGCTGCAGCCCATTTGCCTCAAGGTTCGACATGTTGTGCGTTCAGAGATGCTCTTCTGCATACCTCGGTTGCAATGAGTGATTATTTGAGTTACTGTTGCCTTTCTATCAGCTCGAACCAGGCTGGCCGTTCTCCTCTGACCTCTGGCATCGACAAGGCATTTTCGCCCACAGAACTGCCGCTCATTAGATATTTTCTCTTTTTCGGACCATTCTCTGTAAACCCTGGAGATGGTTGTGTGTGAAAATCCCAGTAGATCAACAGTTTCTGAAATACTCAGACAAGCCCGTCTGGCCCCAACAACCATGCCACATTCAAAGTCACTTAAATCACCTTTCTTCCCCATTCTGATGCTCGGTTTGAACTGCAGCAGATCGTCTGAAACATGTCTACATGCCTAAATGCACTGAGTTGCTGCCAAGTGATTTGTTTTAAGGAGCAGTATATATATATATATGTGTGTGTGTGTGTGTGTGTGTGTGTGTGTGTGTGTGTCACAGTGGATGTAAAAAATATCTGCACAGTGTAGTATTTAAGGAAAAAGGAATTTAATATGGCACAGGTTAAAGGATGGATGAAGGATGTTTTAAAGTAGTGCAAAGAAAACAACAGTATGTATGTGAACACAGTGCTACATGAAGCAATGCTGGAGATGAATAACCTTACAGCAGTTGGTATGAAGGACCTGCGGTAGTGTTCCTTCATACAGAGTGGATGCAGCAGTCTGTTGCTGAAGGAGCTGCTGAGGGCCCCCACTGTGTCATGCAGGGGGTAAGAGGGGTTGACAAGACAGAAGCAGCTCTCCTGACCAGTTTATTTTGTCTTTCTCTTCCTCTTGGAGCTTCCACAGCCCCAGCAGACCACTGCATAGAGCAGGCATGTCCAAACTATTCCATAAAGGGCCGTGTGGCTGCAGGTTTTCGTTCCAACCAAGGAGGAGCACACCAGCTTAATTAGCTGAGCTCAGTCTTCAGCTGATAACTCAGTGATCCCTTGATGTTGATTGGCTGGCCTGGTGTGCTCCTCCTTGGTTGGAACGAAAACCTGCAGCCACACGGCCCTTTATGGAATAGTTTGGACATGCCTGGCATAGAGGATTGCAGATGCAACCACAGATTCATAAAATGTTTTAAACGGGTCCTACATACTCCAAAGGACCTCAGTCTTCTGAGCAGATGGAGACACTTTGGCCCTTCCCGTACAGGGCATCTCTACTGGTGCTCCAGGGTCTTCATTAGGTAATCTCATCTCATAATCTCATTTCATAGCGTAAGGTAGAGAGAGCCCCTTCAGTGCGTCGTTATCCAGTCCATTCCACTTTTTCATATAGAGAACGCCCCCATCACTGAAAATCCAGTCCACGTTTTCCCTGTGACCTTGCTCGCAGTCGGTAACTGCAGCCTGTGTGTGTCCCTCTGAAGCACAGCAGCAGGAGCAGAGTGTGAAAGGATGGGTGAAGGATGGACACAAGAAGGTTTTTCAAGAAAGTAAGCATTCATCACAGCTGGAGGATTTTGCATTGGAGGCAACTGCAGGTTCGCGCACTGAATTGAACAACTCAGACACATTGAAAAGAGAGTTACTTTTCCCTTGTGTGGATAGGATGTTTGGCATGCTTGAGCAAAGATTTTGCAGTGTGGATGCAGGGCTACTAAAAGGCATCCAGGCATGCAGTCCTAAATGTGAGAACTTCTTGAGTGAATCACACTTGAATGAACTTGCAAAGCACTACAGCATTGACCTGAAAACAGAGGAGGTTCTGGTGGCCAGAAACTTTCTTGCCCAGAAAACAGAGGCTGGATGTCCACCAGAAGATATACTGTCTGTGCACAACCTCCTTGACTCAGACATGTTTCCCTCTCTGAAGGCAACCATCCAAGTTGCCCTAACAGTGCCTGTAAGCAGCTGCTCTTGTGAAAGGTCCTTTAGTGCACTGCGTCGGCTGGATTCCTGGCTGTGTCAAACAATGGGTCAGAAAAGACTTCACAGTGTTGCAGTCATGACAATTGAAAAAGACAAGCTTTAGCATCTGAGGCAACAGAGTGATAGACCGATTTGCCACCCTTAAAATCAGACGGCATTCTTTGATGCTTCCGTCCACCAAGTAACTCGCAAGTGTAGCCATTTTTCGTCAATTATGTAAACACACTGTTGCTGTGCAAACCTCTGTTTGTTGTTGTACTGTATTAAACACAGACTGAAATAATAATAAAGAATAATTTCTCAGTCTTTGTTGGCTGTTTGTGAAGTTGTACTTGTGCACTACATTCACTCACATCGTATGCATCTCTTGGAGGCTAAGCCCCCCATTTTCTTAAAACCCAATGACGCCCCTGCATACCACACTGTCACACTAAGGCAGAGGATGTTTTCAGTTGTGGCCCTGTAGAAGTTGACGAGCAGAGAGGAGAGTCCAGCTGTTTCAGTTTCCTGAGGAAGAAGAGCCTTTGTTGTGCCTTCTTCACCAGGCGGGAGGTGTTCATGGATCAGGAGAGATCAGATGTGATGTGGAGACCCAGGAACATGATGTTGTCCACACGCTCCACCACTTCTCCGTCCATGAGGAGGGGGGCGTGATCCGTCTTCCTGGACCTCCTGAAATCCACAATAACCTCCTTGGTCTTCCCTGTGTTCAGCACCAGATTGTTGGTATCTGTATCTCCTCTCTGTAGTGGGTCTCGTTGTTGTCTGAGATGAGACCCACTACTGTAGTGTCGTCCGCAAACTTCACGACTGTGTTGGTGGGGTGGATGGCAGAACAGTCGTGAGTAAACAGGGTGGAGAGGGCTGGGCAGAGCACACAACCCTGTGGTGTGCCTTTGCTGAGGACCAGAGGGGATGATGTTGTGTTCCCTATTCTCACCACCTGAGGCCTGTTGGTGAGAAAGTCTCTGATCCAGTGGCACAGTGACGCAGGCAGACCCACCGCGTGTAGCTTCAGTGCCAGCTTGTCTGGGGTGTCGAATGTTGAGCTAAAGTCTACAAATAGCATCCTGACATAGGTGTTGGGCTGCTGCAGGTGGGTCAGGGCTGTGTGCAGGGTGATGGAGACAGCATCCTCTATGGCCCGATTCCCTCTGTAGGCGAATCGAAGGCTGTCTAGGTCCGAGGGGATGAAGCTTCTGATGTACCTGAGAATAATCCGCTCAAAACACTTCATGATTTCATGTTGGTCAGAGCAACAGGCCAGTAGTCATTCAGGCAAGTGATGGATGTCTTCTTAGGTACTGGAATGATGGTGGAGGACTTGAGGACTTGCACTCAGGAACCATAGACAGCTGCAGGGACAGGTTGAAAATATCCAGGAACACTCCTGCTAGCTGGTCAGCGCATGTCCTCAAAGTCTTGCCTGACACCTCATCTGGTCCTGTAGCTCTGCGGGTGTTGATCCTCCTCAGGGTGGATGTCACCTGGTGCTGCTGCAGGACGAGGGGCTGGTGCTGCTCCTCCAGCCGGGGTAGGTGTGTGACTTCTCTGCTGCCTGATGTGTCGAAGTGGGCAAAGAAGCTGTTTAAGGTGTCAGGCAGGGTGGGGTCGTGGCTGGCGAGCTGAGTGTTTGGCTTGTAGTCCGTCATGGTTCTGATGCCTCTCCACATGTTCTGGGGGTTGTTGTTATTGAAGTGATCTTCAGTTTTGTTTTTGCACTGGAGCTTGGCCTGCTTAATTCCTTTCTTCAGCTCTGCTCGAGCCCTGCTATAAGCCAGATTCAGAGAGAGAGATATGATTGTGATGGTTAGTTTGCTTGTGTTTAAATGAGTGTGCCATTTAACAGAGTGGTTTATTTGTATTTAGAACACAGCACTCTTAAATACTCAATTCTGATTGGTCAATCGACAAAATTCAAGGGTGTTTATTTCTCGACAGATGACTGCCTGCTCAGGAATTCCTAACTGTTATTGGCTAAAGGGGCAATCTGTTAATGTACCAAGCTTCTGTGTCATCTCACTATACATTATCCCTTACGTATTAACGACCAAATCCTGTCTTCTCATCACTGCTCCTCTCCCTGACACTCTTTCGTGAGTAGCAAGGCATTTCTCACTCATGTGTTTTGGGGAAATGGTTTTAGAGCGAGGCCTGAAGGGAGAAGTTTGTCTAGTTGGATCCTATCAAAATCTAGCTTCCTCTTGCTGGTTTCTCCAAAGTGATAAAACCATCTTTATAATGAATCTACATTGTTTACCTTTGTGTCCTTTGTCCTACCCTTCATAGCTTTTGTGAGTTGGATCTACGGCACGGTTGCATGTGTACATAGACACAATCAGTATTGTAGACAGAAATTCTCTTCTATAAATGATGTGTTGTTTCTTTCTTGGTCCCACCCTCTGTCTCTTCCTTGTTTCCTCTATGAGTGCTAATAAATTCACTGGCAGCGGGCCACAGTGAAACATTAGGTGAGAACATGTGGAAGGAAGGCTGACAGGGGGTGAACACCAATGAGACAATGTGTAAATAAGAATGAAAGGGGTGAAAACATGTCGACGACAAGTGAGGATCTTTTAATTGATTGTGATGTGTTTAATAGTGACTGACTTTTGACTCTGACCTACATTTTAATTGTCAGAGAAATACCATTCTTCACTGTGAAAGCTACAGTTCAAGTACATTTACATCATCTAACTCAGTTGTACCTAAGTAAACTACAATTCAAATAAAACTGTTTTTTACTGGTATATTACAGGTTTAGATTCTTATAGTTCTGTTTTTAGTTCACAGTAAACATGGAAACAAACTTGCAAGGTTTTGAAGCCCACGGCTTACAACACTCATTTATTTTGATGACTAACAACTCATTCACTGGATCAAGTCATCACTGGACTAAAGTTTAATGGAACTACATTGATGTTTAGGGCCAGTAAATGGGGGGCCCACAAGTGAGCTCTAGATTTACAGCTCTAAAATGTTGTGTTCCATTTTTTTCTTTATGATATATCGTTATGGCTCCGGAGGAAATATAGTCGTAGTATAGTATCATAAGTAGGAGGTCAGGGTAAATGGATGGGTAAACAAAGCGTATGATTTGTAACGTAGGAGAACGGACAGACAAGTCAAAATGTTTCTGTATCTTGTTCTTTAGACAAGAAGGCAATAGTGCAATGGTAAACAAATGGCTGAATTTATATAGCAGAGTGATGAAGAGTGCAAAGTACTGGATTGAATAGTGAATGGTTAATATAACAGCTGACTTTATGACAGTATTTGTAAGTATACATGTCTATATACTGTATATACAGTGTGGTTAGGTTTATATATGACAATGTTATATGTAAAAAAGTATTCATATTTAAACTATAAGTACATGATTTAGAATTTATAGGTTGAGTGGATGTTTGGGGTTACAGGGTTATTGCACGGGGGCTGTTTCTACACTGTGTGACTGAGTTATGGCCTGTGGGAAGAAACCATTCAGTGCTGTGTCGTGCCTACCAGTGGGGAGAAGTTGCACCACCTTGTCTTTAGGATGTGGCCTGCATTGTTGTTTCCTGCCTGTTTCCTAACTCTGGAGATGTATAAGTCCTGAAGGGAGGGTAGGTTGGCACCAGCGTTTTTTTCTGCACTCCTGACTGTCAGCTGTAGTCTGCTCCAAACCAGACAATGAGGGATGAACAGAGAACAGACTGGATGAGTGTAGTGTAGAACGTCCTGTACATCCTCTGCTGGTCCTTTTTGGTGATTGTGTCTATGTTGGACACCTACGTCCTGAGAGACCTTTGGTTTAACTCAATTCGATGAGTAAAGGAAAGCTACCATACTTTTGGTACTCTTTTCGTAAAATGATATAGTCGATTGATGTTAATGCTGCCTTTATTTTTTTTTAAGTAGCCCACCCTTGAATTGAGAAATCAGTGATTTGGCATCTGAGTGTTTCATTATGTTAAAAGTCTGTGTATATGTGTGTGTGTGTGTGTATAGTAACGGTATGTAATCAGTCCATTCTTGTCCTCCATTATTAAATCTTGATTGATTCAGTTTTAAAAGGGTTGCACATTAATTTTTGTGTGTGTGTGTGTTTATGTGTGTGTGTGTGTGTGTGTGGGGGGGGGGGGGGGGGGGTGTAATATACATATATGGAACATGTGGAAATGGTTAGATAAATATCTGTGATGCATCAGCCCTTGACTGTGTGTTGTGTGTCCGTGTGTGTATGTAGTTTAATATGTATGCTGCGACAGCCTCCCTCCCCGTCTGCAGCTGTAATGGAATGACCCGGCACTGCTGACAGCACACTCGACTAAAATGGGGCCCTGTGCACATCTGCCACTGTAGCCTTGCCCCATAATTGTTCAATTTACTGTACAGCCAATATCCCCGTGCTGTAATTGAATATGACTTTGTCCTGTTTGAGTAATCTCTTCGTTTCATGCCGCGACCCCTTACTGGAGAGAGACAGACAGACGGAGAGAAGTAGAGAGAGAGAGGTGAGAGTGAGAGGTGAGTAAAAGGAGTCTTGTGTAGATAAAGCATGTAGGTCACATTGAGCTGCCGGGCTTCTGGCAATGAGATTTTTGCTGTTGACATCATCGCTCGGCAACAGAACAATTAGAGAGAGAGATTTTATTTTATTTATTTTTTTTACGTCAAGGGAGACGCAAGTTATTTTGGTCACCAATGGTTACTGGCTACTGTTGCTACTTACAACAACTGTGTTTTCTACGCAGTTCTTAGAATTTCTTTTTGTTAACCCTCCTGTTGTCTTCGGGTCAATTTTGACCCGTTTTCAAGTGTTTGCATATCATAACTATGGTTTTCTCTCATATAATTGCTTGAAAATGAAATGGATGGTTCCGCTCTTTGCAAGTAAAATTAATTATGACTATATTCTTTGAATTATGTGTGTTTTATTAAAATTTATAGCATCTGTGGTCTTCCCGGTCAAATTTGACCCGGCCACAGTAAGTGGTATAATGGATCATACTATTGTGCTTTCCAGTACAATAAACACACACACACACAACCACATGCACACACACACATTTATACTTCATGCTTAATAACCAGTCAAACCACACCAGGTCAATTTTGACCCGGGAGGTCACAGGTGTGACTATATGCTCCCATTAAAAACTTTTACATTATTTCAAAACAGTGTCCTGATTAAACTTTGACATATGCCAGTCTGTGATAATACATCAATTTATGTGCCTCAGATCATAACCATAGTCAAAATAATCAGAATTTCTGTTTTTTTAATCAAAAATGAAGTGTATTTTTTTATAAATTACATCTATTATATCATACATTACAAAAATAAGTGTAAAATATATGTTGATGTGTTGGAAACAAGTTGACTAAAAAGGTTCAACACAGAATTTGATGATTATTTTATACTTCATGCTTTACCAGAAGAAGACCCAGACCGGGTCAATTTTGACCCGGAAAGACAAAAGGTGCACAGTAGATGGGAAGACAATACGAGGGTTAAACCAAAAATAGCACAGGCAAACAAACCGTCATGCCATGTGGGTCATGTCATGTTTGAGTAAAGAGGGATAAAGAAGCTATCCTCCAAAGCCCTGACACTGTCTCATCTTCTGCGTCACATTCAGTGAGTGCATGCATATATTAGACAAGAGTATACTCTTGTCTAAATGTAAAGGGTATGTAGACAATGGTAAGGGTGGTGGGACAGTGCAGGGTGGGGCGCCACAAAATTTTCTTTGTTTTCATATCCTCATGTTGACAGGTATGGAATAAAACCCACTTGAGAAAAGAGTCCATGGATTGCCTAAAGTCAAGTAAAATACAATATTTTAAAAGAAGTGCAGTAGCGCAGACCTGTGAATCAAAGGGCCAATGTCATAGCTTGCTAAAGGCTAACATAAGGAGGTAAGGTTTCAGCTTTCTTTTAAAAATATTTAGCAAGCTGACTTCCCTGATATATATAGATAGTGTGTTACAGAGCTTTGAGGCATAACTGATGGCTGTGACTGGGAGCCTCCAATAAACCAGCAGCAGATGATCACAGTGTTCTTCAAGGCAAAGAGTGAACAAGGGTCAGCAGCGTAGCTTGGTCCTACCCCATTAAGGGCTGTGTATACAAGGAGGAGGACCTCTGAATGATCACAGGAGGCCAGTGCAGAGTAGCTAAAACTGGATTTACTCTTGGTTCGGGTTAACAGCCGAGTTGCAGAGTTTTGAATGAGCTGAAGTAGCTCAGTGTTTTTTGCTTTTTTTTAGTAAATAGTAAAATACAGTAATCGAGTCAGCTTGAAATAAAGGCATGAGTTACTTTTTCAGTATCTTTTTGATTTATACTTTAGCTGTGTTTTAGGGTGTGAAAATGATTCCGTCACCTTGTTGATGTGGGATTTAAATCTTAGATCTGAATCTGGGATAACACCAAGACCTTAGATTTAATCCAGGGAGTTACTTTGCCCAGATTATTAAACAGCATTTCTCTTTTTTGTTTTAGGGCTGAGTGGTAGGATTTCAGTTTTGTCCTCATTTAACTTCAACAAATTATTGCTCACCCATTTATTTATTGCCAAAAGACAGTTAACAATGGAGGCTACAGCTGCAGCATCATTTGGTTTAGCAGATATGTACAACTTTCTCTTTTTGATGTATGTTTTAAACCAGTTTAACACAGTCAAAAAGACCAACCAGTAGTCGATTGATTACGATATCATGTCAAATGCTGCACTTAGATCTAAGAGGACAAGAACTGAGACCTTGTTTTCACCAGAATTTAGTCTGAGGCCCCTGATTCTATTAGTCAGAGCAGTTTTAGTGCTGTGGTCTGTTCTAAAACCTTACTGAAATTCCTCCAGGATATGATTTTCTTTAAGACAGGAGTTCATTTTCACTGAAACTATCTTTTCCAGTATCTGACTGATGACTGGAGGTTGGTTATCGGCCTATAGCTGATGAGTGCATGACTTTCTAGGTTGGGTTTCTTTAGTAGGGTTTTCTAAACAAGGAGTCTGGGAAGATGCCTGTTTGCAGAGATGTGTTTTTAATGCATCTACTATATAGCTGATATAAGAAAATAATCTGGACAGGAATGTAAGTCCCATTCACCCTCATTTGCTCTCCACACTGTCACAGCTGTAGCTAGTTTTAATCTGTTAGAAAAAGCAATCTTTTCTCATCACTTCATGTGTGGAAAGACATTTACATATTTTTGTCTTTAAAATAGATTTTAGTCTTATATTTCATTTAGGGTTCTTAAAATATCATTTTCTCCTCTTTCTCCTCCTCTTCTTGTCATTATGTTCAGCTCTAACCTCATTTCTTCTCTCTGCAAGAAGACACTGACCTTTGGTGGTGACTGGGAGAGACAGACAGACGGACATGGAGGGCAGAGCGAATTGGATTTCTCCTTTCGTGATTGTTCCTCCCTTGTCCTGCATTCAACCTCTTTTTTTTGCCTCTGCTAACCTGTGCTGCACATACTCTCACACACACATAAATCACGATGAACTACATAAGTAGAACACTAATGGCCTGGGCTACATTAGATAACTTATGTAACTGTTGTCTATTGTCTATCTATCTGTCATTTCAGATGAACAATATCAGAAATCATGTGTGTCACGCACGCAGACTGTCATCAGTCAGCGGTAAATGTGTTAAAGCAGTGATAAAGCCACCTGTGTGTGTTTGTTGCAGCTCCTCAGTGTTTTTGGCCAATAAAAAGGTCAGCTCTAAGTGGAGTTAGGAGTCCATGTGACCATGAAATGTGATTTCGTGAAAATTAGCTGCTAATTTGATCCTCACTGTGAGAGGTGCTAGCATTTTAGCATCAATAAATCATTAGCACATTAATTTTCACACATTAGTATGATTAGTGTGAACAAATGAGGCCAGGGATGTGGAGACTGGCGGTTTTTGCCAGTTCTCTATACTGCTGCATCTTACACTGGCTGCACTTTGGTGAAAGAAGGAACCAGGAAGTTTTTGTGTCCATCCAATACAATATTATTATATCAATACATTGGGTAATCTTGTTGCTTTTCCATTAAGCATGGTGGCATTGTGGTCAATCAGTCTCTCAGCAGAGACAGGTACCGTGGCCTGAATGATATTCATCATAAAAGTTGGTCAATTGGACAGAGTCCAAAGGCTCCAAGCTTAATTGATTGGCTGGAAAAACAGAAAACCAATATTGACAAATACCCAGTCATCACTGTACAATTGTTCAGTTTCAGTTTCTGAAACAAGTGTAGTTTCTTCATCCACAATGGTGAGAGGAGGACTCAGATCCTTGTCTTAAGTCAGAGTACCACTCAGCCTGTGAAGATGCATAGATGCATTCTTTTTTGGCTCTGAAGGACCTTTGTCAGCTCTGAGAAAACTCAAAATTGCTTGCTTAATCTCAGTTTGTAAGTTTACAAACTGATATGGCATTTAATGGAAATTGGTTACTTGGGAAATGTAGGCTCTAGTATTTTAGTACCTTCCCCCTTAATAGGCACCCAAAGTCAGGATATCTCAGCCTAATTGCTTCGATTTTGAATTTAGCTGTCTCTTATATATATATATATACATATATACATATATATATATATATATATATATATATATATATATATATTGTTTGGTGCTTTTTTTTCATCTTTTCCACCCCTGCTGACCTCTGTCGATGACTCCTTGTACATTCCTGGGGCTGTGGAAGGATGGTGCAATCAAGCCAGTCGGATGCTCCACTGGAACATGCCCCTGCCCCATTCCCCTCTCCTACCCTTTCCCTCCCAGCAGCAGCACCTCCCTGCTCCAGGCGGAGGTGGAGGGATTAGCTGAAAAGGCCAGCATTTCTAAAACTGATTATGGTTTACTTAGAGCAAGTGGCGTCTACTTTGGGACCATTCTTCATCACTGTGCACTGATAATATACAGCCACCACACACAGCGATACACTCAAGGGTGTGTGGTGTGTGTGTGTTGTACTTTATCTAATGCCTCCCCCCGCAGCGCTGCCTGCGTGCATGTTGGCCCAGGATGATCCAGTGCTGCTGTGTATTGGGAATGATAGTCTTTCTCTCCCGTTTGTGAATTAATTTTCTATGAGCTGAGAGTCGGATTTGAACTTAATAGGGACTTAGATGTACACTCCTCCTCTCCGTTTCTTTTTATTCCACATCCGTACTGCTGCACATCACTCACAAACTTGTGTATGTGTGTGTGTGTGTGTGTGTGTGTGTGTGTGTGTGTGTGTGTGTGTGTGAGAGAGAGAGAGAGACTGTGTACGCTCATTCCTCGCTCTTTGACTAATAGTAAGCCAGGCTACGCCCGAGGCCTCCTGTCTCATCCATCCCAGTGTGTATCTGTGTGTAATGTGAAATGCATGTGTGTATGTGCGTGTGTGTATAAGTGTGCGTGTGCGTGTTCGTGTATGTGTGTGTTTTTGAGCGGGGAGAGAGATAGCAGGCTGGGGCAGGACGCTCTGTCTCATTTATCTGCTGTTGACGTTGAGTGTGATTTCCTCTGCTGAGGGGGAGCGATGCCCCTGCTTATTAATTATGCCTGAAATATTAAAAAGACTCCATCAAACATGAATTATTAATTCATTTGGCCCATATCATCTCAGCTAAAGATTTCCAAGACTTGTCATACATCATCTGACAAGGCCGTGACAACATTGCACTAGTGAGCAGGATGTTCTCTCCCTGTAAACACAAGGTGTGTGTGTGTGTGTGTTTGTGTATAACACCTTTTTATTCACTCTTTGCTGTATTTTGATGACCAAGTTTTCTGTTACCTTGATAAAGAAGTACTTTTGAGCTATTCTTTCAATTCAAGATTTATTTTCAGTATATCAATATACAAATGTTTCTCAACACACAATACAAAAGACAGTGGGCTTCATGTAAGAACAACTCGTACCAACAGATTTGGCACATATGAGTCAAAAAGTACAACCCTGATTCCCAAAAAAGTGTGGACACTGTGTAAAATATAAATAAAAGCAGAATTCAATCATTTACAAATGAACTGTAAATGAATGAGCTCCTGAGCCCATGTAGTAACATCCTTTATCCAATCATGTGTCCACAAAGTGGTGAACCTCACTCCATCCTTGCTGTGAAACAGGATGATTCATACCCAACCATGATACTATCACCTGTTACCAATCAGCCTGTTTACCTGTGGAATGATCCAAACAGGTGTTTTTGGACCGTTCCACATCTTTCCCAGTCTTTAGTTGCTCCTGTGTGGAACTTGTTCAAATAAGCAGGTAATTACAAAAATGACTGAAGCTGATGATTTTGTACTGTTTTCATCTGAAAATATGTCAAATGATCACATTCTGTTTTATTTCTGTTTTACGCAGCGTCCCAACTGTTTTGGATTCAGGGTTGTGTTGAGGGACAGTGTTGGTTTTGATCTTTGACATCAAGACCTATATGAAATAACACCTGCCTTCATCAGCTAAAACTATTTGGTTAGGATTTTAAGAAATAGTTAAAATAAATAGTTAAACTAATGTTGATAGTAGATGTGTGACATATGTTACCAGATGTACACCAGGAAAACATAAACATAGTAAGTCGTGTTCAGTGTTTGAGCAATGACTAATGCTGATGACAGTCTCACCACAGTGACAGAAGAAAACTGTGTCATTAATAACTTAGATTTGTTGTTCTGAGTGGGTCTGAGGCCTGTCTGTCCATCCTGTCTTTTGAATTGCAATCCATAATGTGCCTTCCTTTGATTGCAGAACGCTGTGTTTCAGTCAGAATAGGTGTTATTTTGTCAGAAAGCTGACAGATACAAAGAGCAGGAGTTTGGGTTCAGTGTGAAGCTTCTGATCCCTGCATGGTTTTACTGATACAAACTGTCCAGGGTTTTAGCAGCAATGTGAAAATCATATTCCCTGCCATGCCCTCATAAGACAGAGAAGTGCTGTGTGTAGTACTTTGAAATAACACATCACTCTCACAGGCTAGGAAAAGAAAATTCCACCATGACCACTGGAGAATCCTGGTGTGATGTGAAGTGAATATCTCCACTCAGAAACAGTGCATCAGCCTTGCTTTGGTTTAGAAATATCACTCTGAGTCTGTTGGGAAGGCCGAGGAAGCAGAGACGTTTGATTTCAGATTAGTTAAAATGTATTCCCCAAAAATGGGATCAGTGAATCTTTTTTTCATTCTTTTGTTATGCTTGAGAGTGAGGGTCATTTGAGTTAAGTGAGACATGGAATGGATGGTGTAGTTTTTGGCTACAATGGTAGCAGGATGAAGACTCTCTTGGTTTTTTGGTTTGCCTCAAATAGACAGCCATGCTCCCCAGAGAATCAGCCTTTTCCTCTTGAGCCATTCTTGAGCTCTTCTCTTGTGCCATCTCCAGGCCAGTCTGACAAGCAGATCGCCACGGAATTGTGTGAGCGTATTCATGCGCAGAAGGAGCTGGACCATTAGGAAGAAGCCTTTGGTCCTGAGAAACATATCAGGAAACAGACTGGCCACGTTGTAATGATTTTTGTGTGATCATGTTGTTTTGTGTAATATTTATAAAGAAAGTTTCAAGTAATTGTTGACTTTTTAAATATTCAACCAATCCACAATCTGTCCCTAACTTTGACCAAGTGCTGTGAGAGCTTAAATGCAGCCATAAAAAGATGAATAATGCTGTCCTGAAGATTGGATTGCAAAAACAGATACTGTCAAAAAAAAACTGATAAAATGAAAATAAAAAATGAAAATGGTGTCACTGAACATTTTCCTGATATGTTCAATAAAAAGATTCTCATAATGGAAATGCAAAACATAATGTGGGTGATATGTTTCTCTCAAAATGTATTTGCTGTTGTAAATAAATTGGATAAACATGATTTCTGAGAGACTCGGCTGTTACACAACAACTAAATCAGTTTCAGTGTTGACTTTGTTTCAAGGTGCAACCAGTGAAATTAAAGCTGTGTATGATGTAGTTTTAAAAGATCTGTGATGGGCGAGCCCCCAGCTGATGGTTGGGTTCTTCCCCTTCTTTTCCTCCATCTTCTCCTTTCAAGAAAAATTTCCAGTGTCCAAGATATTCCAACACGTATTACATAGACGGACTAGCTACTGGGGTCCTTGGGGACTGCAAGAATGAACTCAACCATCTTACCAACCTTCTTCGGTTTCAGAGTAGAGAAACGTGTTAAATATATCATGGAATAGCTGAAGAAATGTCAAGAAAAAGGGTCTTTTTATCCTTTTTTTATCATAATGTATGAAGGATTTCAGGCTTCAGACTCTGACTGGAGCTCAGATTGAGCCCTCTCTCTTCCCCATCTGAGCCAAACTGGCCAGCTCTCCTGGATATCATTCATCCTCTGTGTCTGACATGACAGCCATGATGGTGAGACCAGTGCCCCATCACTCACTGTTCACTGATACAGGAAAAAACAGGACATGTGCGCATGCACGTGTGTGTGTTGGGGCAAGCTGAATCAGGCTAAGGTCAATGGGAGTTTGAAGCCATCCTCTCCATCTCTTCCCCATTCTGTTCTCGCAATTCTTTCTTCTGTCCACATCCTAATCAATCTGCTCCGTGTTGCTGGTTGTGTGTGTGAGTGTGTGTGTTACCATGGCACCATCAAACCAACCTATTTCCCCTCTCTTTTCCTTGCCACAGAAACAAACACATTGAGGTTTGCACACACACACACACACACACACACACACACACACACACACACACCCTGCAATCACCTTTTAATTCCCTTTGATGTATTACTCTGGCAGGAACCAATTTTAGTGCCCAGAATTGGACCTTAAATCACCACATCACCTCCTTTCACCAATCCAGCCATCTATCACCTGCCTCAGATGAAAAAAAAGAAAAAAAAACACATCAATTTATCAGCAATGTAAATAAATTAGTATACGCTGTGATGGCTAGGATAAATATTGTATCGACAGGGATTGAAGGATTTGTTTTAGTACTGATGGATGACAGCTGTGTCGCTGCCAAAACATGAAGCTTTTTTGCTGCCAGCTGGCTTTGAAGTGTGTGTGTGTGTGTGTGTGTGTGTGGCATTTGATAATGCATGCAAGCCCATGTGCATCTTTTAAGAAGCTTATTTCTCCTTATGTGTATGACTGGGTAGAGGGTTGCCACACATCCTTGAAAATCTGGAAAACCTGGGATTTTTTAATGCAGCTTTTCAGACCTCAGTCTTTTAAGTTACATGGCCTAGAAAACTAAAAAACTACACTGAACCATTTTGAATTTTGAGGTTTTTTAATGTGCAACCACAGTACAAAGATGCCGATCTCATCCGAGCTGTTCAAACAGCCAGCATGCACATTTTGTGTTATGTCCTGACAGCAGCCAGCAGCAAATGTATATTAACATGAGATTTTACTTTGATCACAGAAAAACACTGGAAATTTTAATGCAAGACTGAAAATACTAAATAAGAGTTTTGCTTTGTAATTTAAAGGTAGAATGTGTAAGATGCAACAATTCTGATGATATGTGTTAGATATATGTATGTTTGTTCGTATGTATATGTTATATGTGTGTGTGTGTGTGTGTGTGTGTGTACATAGCATGTATATATACATATAACCCCCTGAAGTTTTAACTGGAAGATGTGTGCAGGGAGGTTTACTTCATTTCACAAGCACTCTGAGCTTTTTAATCTGATAACTGAACAAAATAAACTCACAAACTGTCATGAAAGGAAATATTGTTACACCTGTTTTATATCATACACCGTCTGAATTCAAGTTTCTCTCGTTTATCAAACTAAGGCAAGTTTAATTTCCAAGTTAGCTCACTGTAAAACACAATTCATACAAACTTGACAGAAACAAAAGAAAATTGATCAAAACTGTCTTTCCAGTGTTACCATGATCACCAACTGCACAATTACTGAGGAAACAAAACTTATTACATCATCCAAAATTATGTCTTTGCTGTTTAAAAAACAATATACCTACCTGCTTGCTTTAATGAAGATCTCACACATGATTTATTTTTTCAAGAAAAAAAGGAAAGATTAGGGAACTAATTTATGGTTCTATTTTTCAGATGAGAAATGTTTGGAGAAATATGTAAAAATTTGTCAGATACCAACATTGTCTTTTTACTCTACATTACACAGCAGAAGCCAAAGCTGAGCTCACTACAAGTACCCAGATGTTATTTCGAAGGTGCAGTCTTACAGGGTGATGCTTCACTCTCAGGTTAAATAAAGTGGACTTTCTCTCAGTTGGAAGTTGCACGAGGGCGATACAAACTGCCAAAACTGAGATCGAGCTGCTTTGAAGCTCAAAAGCAAATCAAGCCCTTCTGCTCACTCAAATCTAGAGACCCAGTTCCTCTGGAGACTTAAAGCATCGATCACACTCAGCACTCCATCCTCCTCGCTCTCTAAACTCGTTCTGCTCTCATGAATCTGTCCCTGCACGCTGTCAAATGTCAAGTTGCAGATTATTTTTTTTATTTGAATATGTTTTATGCTGCCTCAATAACTTTGTTATTAAACTTCAGTAGACCTTGCTTCTAGAAACACTGCACACTTACAGTATATGAGTGAGTGCATCACGCCTCTTCTGTTGCTACATCATGTCTGGAATCAAAGGAGTTGGCGTTAATTGAGAATCTAATTAGTGTAATTTAAATCTATTGATGAGCTCTGAGTCATGACAGTGTGTGTGTGTGCACATATGTGTGTAGTGGGCGATCGTCTTTGATTAAAAGACACTCTGACATGTAGCAGAGCCTTTGGTTCAAGAATTCCATCCACAATTATTCTTCACACACATTAATAACAACAAGCAGTAATGTTAGTATTTCTGAGATAGTTTATATATTTAAATGAAAGTTAATTTGATAAAACAGCTTTACTCATAAATCGGAGCATGATAGGGTTGTTGGGTATAGCATGTTACTAACTGCTGTTAGCTGTCTGTGTTTTGTAATGCTGGTTACTTGTAATGTGAACTATAAACTTGATCGTTACAGTCACTGGCAGAGGCACGGCTCTTAAAAGTACTTCAAACTTAATAATGGGCATAAACACCTTATCAGTCTGAGCTTGGGTGAATTAGGTAAGTCCACTTTGAGTCCACACTCTCTTACTTTGTTGCTATCTTGATGATTAATTGTCCAACAGAGTCTTTTTTTATTCCACCAGTACACTATATCACTACCTCAGCATTAGCTTGTAGCCGGAGTAGTCCACGGTGAGAAGAGAGCAATTAACTTGTTAATACGTGGCAAAATTGCAAAAATTAGCCACTATAAACTTGATTGTGACTGATTAAAACTACTTTCAGGCTGTGGGTAAAGCAAGAGCATGGGCTTAATCTGTGTCATTTGATCCACTTTGATCCATGTGTGTATATATTTAATACATATGTATACACACACACACACACACACACACACACGTGTGTGTGTGTATCTATATACATGTACATATACATATATACATGTACATACATAAGTGCTAAAAACTACAGTGGCCCTCTTTTTTTAGGAAATTCTTGACGTTTTTGTGGAACTACTTTTACTGCATGTCAGCAGGAAATTTTGAACAATCTGCTCTACATTTATTTGGCAGTTTACAGGACTGCAGTCGTGTGTGTATTATCTTGAGATCGCCATGGTCTCACCTATTCACTCTTTTCAGGTCTGCAAATTCTTTAGTATCACAGATACTGTCTTTCAGAAGTGCAGCTAATGCTTTTCCAGTGTGTCTATGTTACTTACACATGCACTATGATCACAACATTATCTCAAGCTGAACTTTCTTCCAAAATGTACAGGTTTTAGTGTATTTTTACAAGTGAATGTCTAGAATAGACATAATACACACACAATACTTACACACACACAAAGACTGACAGAAGTAAAGAGAGCTGGAAACATATCCTTTTAAGTTATGTCCTTGACTGACAGAATGATGCCACTTTTATTTAACAGACTGCTCTGTGAACATTTTAGATATATGGGGTGCTGAACATCAGATAATGATTTTTACTTCTTGAAAATGGATGTATTGCATTCTGGAAATGTACCAACTGCTTGCGTTTGCTTTCCCTCTCTTCCCCCCCGTGTGTTGTCTATTGATTAATTAATAGTGAGTGATCCTTCATCTTTAAGGGCTGTAATTACACTTGGGAGCAGCACAAGGACGGGGGGTTGCTGTCATATATATGCACTTCTTCAAACACACCTCAGGGACTGGATGTGTGGTAGTACGTGTGTTTCCAACACGGCCTATCAGCAGATCCCATTTACTCCTGGAGATGACCCAACCATAGTCATCATAGGAGAGTGAATGGGATCCTGGATCATCCCCCTGAGCTCACACAAGCTCTTCTGCATGCAGAGCAAATTAACTTCATCCCTACATAGCTAATCCGCCATGGAATTAGGATTTTAGCCCTCTCATCTCCACTGAACAGGATTCACTGGAGATGCCAAAGGGGAATCCCTGTGGTGCTGCTATTGGCCAACACCAGGTTACACTACATGCATGTTGAGTCACATGAATTGCTCTCAAGTCCCTGCCCACTGGGGGCGCCTGAAGATAGTGATGTCAGTCTGTTGGTCAATGGACACTCAAGTCCAAGATATCTCAACATGTGCAGGCCTACATGTTTGTGTTAATAAGAATATATATGGTTTAAAACTTTATTCATCTCCATTAGTATCGCATTTATACCATCATTACACCACACACAGTAGAATAACTGCAAGAAGAACCAACCCACTCACCACAACAGGTAAAGTAAAAAAGATTAAGAAGCATAAATTGCTTTATGTTCCACTTAAAAACAGCTCCTTTTTTGTATGAAAAGTTGCTCATTGTCTTATACTTGAAAAACACAAAACTGAAGAGTATCATACCTTACAGGTCCAGAATGTGGCAAAGCAACTCACATATTTGTAAGTCCATGGCAAGATATCCAATAATCTAATAATAAGATCAGTACACATTCAATTTGTTGTGAACATTTAGGCCCCCCAGTGGATGACCCCTCTTAATTTTATTGACCGACCCCATGACCTTTGCTCTTGCTTCACTCTTGGGGAAAATATAACATATTTTTTCACTGCTGTGAATCTGTAGAATAATGAAGCTGTCACTATGTTTTTATTGTGCTCACTTTTGTGTTGTGAGGTGAGGAAATTAACACTGCTGTGTCCTCTGTTTGAACAAGCCAGTAGTGGTGGCTTGGTGGCACCAGGCTGTGGGTATTGAGCTGAACAAGGGTGTGTTTAAATTTAAATTTACTTAAACTTTCTTTTTCAATATTTACTTTTGCAAGAGAAAATGACTTTTCTTTTTATATTTAGCGTGCATGTGGCCTCAGCCTGCTTCAAATCAACAAGATGACCAGTTCATGCTGCAGTGTGCTCCATGCACAGCACCCTCTCCACTCCACTACTTTTGATTTCATTGCATCAGCAGATGGAGAGGATTGGTTTTGCTCAGGGCTCATTGTTTCTTTTGATCAAAGTCGATCTAAAGCTCTTTGCTAGTGTCTGTCTTCAATTGATCCTGCCTGCCACAACGGGATCAGTTAAATCAAAACATCATAAAAATACCACACATGGCACTGCTGCTCATGGAGCAGATACACTGCTGAGTCATTTTCATTTGAGAAGGCTTGATCTTGGTGTTGATACGAGTCAGATGTGTTTTAAGTCAGTTCAGAGCAACTTAGCAAGTGGTTGTAGCAGAATTGAGACCAAAGTGAAAGGATGTAGCTTTTGATTTCTCTGAGTAACTTAGACACTAGAACATGCAGTTTACTGAAGGAAGAGGCTCAGAGCTTATGATGACTGATACCAACAATATCTGATGCAGACACAAGGCATATGGATAAATTTTGATTTTCATCAGTTTCTCATGATAGCTGTGGTCAGTGAGTAGTATTAATGGGAACCCAACCAGTTTGACTCATGAAGATATGCGTGGGCTAATGAGGAGTGCTTCTCAGCCTGTGAAAACAGTTGTACATTGTCTTCTGTGGTTTTAGAAAAGCTTTGTCAGATCACAGAAATTTATGTGAAAATTACTTTAGCTGAAGCTTAGATTTATGATAGAAAAGGCCATGTCACACCAACATTTAAAACAATGTCATTTGCAGTAAAATCAATGGAATCACCATAATAAACTGAGCTGCTTGAAGAGTCAAAGTAAATCTGTGCACATCTTTTGTGTTAATCTCGGTTTTAATGGACTTTAACACATTATTTGCCCCCTCAACCAACTGGAAGCTGCTTTGACAGTGCTGACCATTGAGAGAACAAGAACACAGCGATTTTCAGTGGTCTACGATCCACTTTTTATGTCCTGGAAAATAAACTGCTCTGCAAAAGAGACTTACGTACACAGCTATAAGACGATAGTCAAGGATAAAAAGAAGTCCCTTGAACAAACATTGTGAACATTTTATCCTGTTAGCTAGCAAGTTGGCTAGCATTGTGTCTGTGTATTATGTGACGCAGGGGGTCTGTGGACACAGGGGTGACTGACAGACCAGCCAGCTCAGTGTAGCTTGGACAGAAACGTAGGCTAGGGTTGGTAGTCAGAGCTAACCAGGCATGAAAAGGGAATCTCAGACTGTAAAGACTGAGTCTGCTGCTACTGACTCACTTGGGACACCTTTGAGAGAGTTACAGGTGTCACTCATTTCAATTTTCATGATTGCTGTGGTATTACCATAGTAACCCAGCGGCAGGAGTGAAGGGGGGGTCACTGCCCTGTGTGTCAGCAGGTGGCACATGTCAGCAGTCCAGATGCACTGTCTCTCTCTGTCTTGCTACTGTAGGGAAAATGGCAACCATATTTTACAAGCAGACAATGGAGGAACAGAGGAACGCCATCTGTCAATACAGACTTATACTGTTTTTAATTCTAACGATTTAATGACCACCCTGTGGTCAGAGGGCGCATTATCCTAAAATCCTGTCAACTGGGTTCAGGCACTCTGCTGCCACCTCGCATCTACAGTTATCAGCAGCCCACACTGAAACCCCTCTTTTACCACCATGACTTACTGCAGTAGTGCAGCAGAAAGTGCAACAATTGAATGAGAGGCTCTTTGGTGTGTGTGTGTGTGCGTGTAGGTGTGTGTGTGTGTGTGTGGCGGGGAGGATCAGTACATAACTACAGGCCTTTTGGGTTTGTCTGCGTTACTGTGTTACTGTTTATCAGCCCTAAATATCTCATTAAGGTCTGAATACTGGACAGCCATCAGTGGGGCCATGTGTTGTGTTTACTGCCAGTGCTGACACTGAATCCTGCTCAAGTCAGACGTTGCTCTGCTGGTGCTTATCAGGCTTGGGAATATTAACACAACTAGCAGTTCTGCGTGACAGGTACAATTTGGAGCCATGGTTAGCTTGTGCCCTGCTTTTTACCAACATCAGTAATAGACCTCAGAGGAGCAAGACAATTCAGATGAACCAAATTTTCAGACCAATCAGACTGCTAATCTGGAGCACAAAATCAGCATCCATAGACAACAATATGATTTTGTCACCCAAAAAAAAACAAAACAAAACAAACAACAAAGAGAATATTGGAGTGATTTCACTTTTTTTTTTTTTTTTTTTTTCATTTCACTTTTCACTCTGACCAGAATAACTCTTCTATTAAATCTGGTAAAGTTAGGTAAACCCAAACCTCAGTTGCAATAGCACTGTCTTTTGTTAGTGATTTAGTTTATTAAGATAGCTAGAGTTTTTAAATATCATGCCTGCTGTGTCTGTAAATGAAGCTTGATTAAACCTGCAGACACCTGAAACCTGCATATATTACAAATTAAGTGGGAGATTATCTCAAAGGACTCCACAATATCAATTTCACTGGAAAAAATAATAAACACAGACCCAAACACGAACAGGCAGAGAAACCAAAACACAGTCAATCTCTTACAAAGGCTCAGGGCAGATTATTGTGGTTTCTAAAATTCACAGCGGCTTCATTGGCTCGCAGCCTGTTTAATATGCCCGACACAACTTCCATGTGACGGCATGGAGTGTATACCCTGAGACAAGCAGCTTAGCACTGACATGGACAAACAACGCCTGAGGACACACAGCAGAGGCAGAGTAGGTGAGAGGTGGGCTAGAAGTAAGAGACAGAGAGAGGCAGTGTGTGCTTACATAGTGAATGAACCTAGTGGATCATGACTAGAGGAGGAAGAGAGAGTGAAAATGACAGCAAGCACAGAGAAAAAAGAGTGATGTCTTTAAAGAGCAGGAGATGAAAGATGAAAATAAAGGTGAAAGAAGAAGAACGAATGGAGGGAAACTAACAACATGCTGGTTGTTTTGTACATTACGTAACTTAAGTCCTTTACGCCAACTAAAATAAGCCAGTGTCAACTTTCGGTTTCACACGGGACACAAGCTGTGGTCCCCTGGGTGAAAGCCCTGTATTTGTTTGACTCATCCCTTCGCCCCACCTCCTTCAGATGGGGACTTTCTTGCTATATGGGTCATAATAACCTACTTGCACAGACAACCTATACAACCATTTTTCTAGTGAGGACGGGCTGGTGAGAGACAGATTGAGCAAGTCAGCTGGTAAGCTATCAACTGCAGCTGTGTTATCAGCCTTATCTCCATGCTGGCCTGTGATCGATGCTGCTGCTTCAAGCTCCTTTGCTGCTGCACATGTTTAGCAGTGTGTAATTGAAAATGATGGGTGTGTGCATAAAGGGGTGGGTGGGGAGGGGGGGGCGGTATGGTTCTGATGTGTGATCTGGCTATTGGTCATTGGAATATTGAGTCGATTGATCACCATACAGGTAAAAATATCTAGGCAGTGGAGACATTGATTGATTGTCCCAGAACAGTGTGAACTATGCAGAAAATGGCAGAAAGAAGCTGAAATCTTCCTCTTGCTCTCTGACGATATGCGTTGAGCAGCTTCCTCTGAAGATCCAACAGAATTGCTGAGGATATACTGCAATTGATTCAGTTTGGCTCCTCAGCTTGGCTCTAAGTGGAAGGGCATCCTCTGCCTTTGAAATACAGAAAGAAAGGTTAAATCTGAGTTCTTGCTTAATTCTGGACTGAGCAGGTCTGAAGTGTGCACTTGTAACTGTGTGCACACCACTAACTGCTGTAGTGATGTTGGACCAGCCAAAGGACTCTGGATTTTTACAGTAGATATGGCTACTTGAATTTGTGCCTCGTCACAGTCTAGGGCTTTTGATACCAGTGCCAACCTAACACGATACATGTATTGACACAGTTCTGTTTCTTTTTTTCATTTACCAAAATCATGTACGTATAAATCACTCCAGAAACAGATATTTCAACACAGCACCTGAGGACTCACTAAATAGTTTGACGAGAATGAAAGTAATATGAATGATTTGCCACCATCGTCACCAGATCATCCTTCCAGCAGAATCTATGACAAGGAGGTCTGGAGGCTCACAGTGGACCACCACCTTATATATGTTGGGATTTACTATAATTTGTCAGCCAGTTGTAATTGAAGTGTGCTAGTGGCTATAAGATATCATTTTCTGAGATTTCTACCGCTACCTAACTAGTATGGAGGTCAGTGGAACTTAATTTGCGGTCCTCAAGGGATTAAAATGCATTTAATCAGGAGTCCAGACCTGATTGAACATGTTAAAATGACTCTCTGCCAAAGAAGAACAGAAGAAGACAATACAGTTCCGATGCTACCATTTTGCTAATGCTAAATGCTAACTGCTAACTGCTAAAAAGAACAGAAGAAGACAATACAGCTAGATTCACCTATAGCCTACTGTGATGCTAAATGCCAATGCTAACTGCTAAGATACTATCATACTTCCACAGACTAGATTTAACAGCCTCTTCTAACATTTCCTTTAAGAAGCAAACAAAACAGTAAAACAACCAAAAAAAAAGAACAAAACAAAAACAAAACAAAAACAAGCCAACTCTGTATCTTACAACACAAACTCACCTGAACAGGCCACATAGTCCCAAAGAGAGACTCTAGCTGGCCACACCCCCACCTTATCTACACTTCCTCTTCCTGGATCTCTTCCTATTGGGAGAGAGAACATGGGGCGGGGAAAGCAGAGCAGAGGAGAGGTGTCTTGTTCAGACTTTATCCTCTTCTCCTGCCGGATTAGGCTTGCGTGTCCTCTGCCTCAAGACAACAGGACATAAAACTCAAACTATGTCTGTGTAAGGTATGTCCTCTGATTGAACTGGGCCTTTAACTCTGTATTCAAATAGCCTGATGAAATACAACATCTAATTAGAAAATTATGATTGTAATCATCAAATAGCTGGCAGAGCAAGTGGACAAGACTAAGGATCTGATCATGCATCCAGTGCAAACTTTTAGAAGTTCCAAACCCAATCCTAGACCAGAAATATGCTTTATAGTTAAACAAATGTAACTCACCTTGGAAGAATTCCAGTCCTGCATCAGTCAAATTTAGTGCACTTCAGTCTAGTATGCCCCTACCTTTTAAGCCCTCTATCTGCTTGCAATGGAGCACTGGCAAAGCCCTGATGAGGCTTGGCCTGTAAGTGTCTTTTCTCTTCGTGTCATTGGTCAGAGACTCATTAATCCCCCCTCCCACACCCTAGTTATCTGCCGCAAAGTGAATTACACCAGTGCCTATTGATTTCTGTCCTTATGCCAGGCATGTTTAGAGAGTAAACCTATTGCTTTTCTCCCCAAGCGTTTCCACTGTGAAGCTCAGTATGAGTGGGTGGGTGGGTGGGGGGCTAATTGGCCTCAGTCAAGATCACCTTAGCTGTCTGGGCTCAGTGGCTTCATATCTGCAGGAAGCAAGGAAAGGTAGAGATGGAGAGAAAAAAATGATGCAGAGAGGGGTGGAGGGAGTGAAAAGTTCTCGTTGTCTAAGTGAAGCTAAAGTATGTCTATTAAAACGTAATGCCAGGGCCATGGCCTCAGAAATATGTCATGTGTCTCATCTGCATCAGCTAAATATTTGCAGTAGCTGCTAACACATCAAATAGCAGGGGAAGCAGGCACAAGGTGTAGTAATTACTGCTCTGTATCAGGTAGTTGTGTGTGTGTGTGGGTGTGTGAGTGAATGAGTTTCATGCTTCATTACTGAGAAGCGTTTAGGTAATAAAGCCTCTGACTGTCCATTGAGGGAACTCATCACTTCTTCTGGCAGTGAAATTAGTCCCACGTTGTTCTAGGGTTGCTCCTTTCCTCGTTGACTTCCACTGGCATGCAAGAATAAAGCCTTCTCAAGATGGCTATTAAGTGGAGACAGGTGACCATTCATAAACCCATAACAGTCCCTGTTTAATCAAATTTTAACCAACACTTAACCGTTTGCTCACTTCTGAACTTACAAAGCACTGGTGCCATGGCTGGACCACCTCCATGTTGCAGGGAAACTTTGATTAGAAAAAGACCCTCTCCATCAGTTTATTATGGATAAAAGCATGTGAAGCCAAACACCTTTCATACAGTATATTTTCATTATTCCCTATCTAACTGCTCTACTTGCGTGTATATAAAACTAAACAAACATAAGCAATAAAAAAGAGTTAGATCCATAAGGGCTTTCAAGTGGTGTGTCCTCCATCCTCTGAGGTACTTATCCTCAAGGGTCATAGACATATTAGATGGAATCATTTTAATTCTGTCGTAACACTCAGTTGGCCTTCATACAATGAGCCATCTCTGGATAACTTTACTATCACCGGGGGAGGCTGAATGATTGTAATTATTACCTGAGCACCTCCATGAATTTTATCCCATCCAGAACAGCAATGTCACTGGAATTCCCCAACGACCAGCACCAATTACCTAATGGTCTTTAGAGAAACGTGAGGTCCTCTGGTCATTTTCTGTGTTTCTGCAGTGCCATCTGAGTAGTATGCCACAGGCCATGGAACCTGCTGTCAGTTTAAACTGGAATCATTTATTTGACCATTTTGTTGCTTGAATTGTGGCTTGATTTTTTAAATTGAGTAATCCTGCAGAATATTGTGCCCTCAAGTATTGTGCATATTTCTCGGTGTGTTTGTTGTGGAAATCTCACAGAAGAAGGTTACTCCAAAAGCCATGAAGTCAATGGTGCTGCTTGTCAAAGAATTTTCATTGGTATATTGACCTTTACAGAGAGAGGAAACTTCTTCTTCTACTACTACTACTACTACTACCACTACTACTACTACTAATGTATGTTAGGTAACTGCTTATTCCTCTAGTTTAACTGATGTTAATTGACCATTACTTTATCACTTTCTTCAATAGTTTAGTGAAAGCTTTGTGTGGCACTTTTTTACCTAATTTTTACCTGATGACATGCACCACTTGAATGCATAGAAAAAAAGCAATTTGATCATGGATAAGCTATGAATTTATTATACACATACTGTAAGTATTATTTCAGTATTATTGTTATTTGGGTTGAATACAGTATGTTACAACAGTGCATTCTCTTAATTGTCCCAAATGATATAATAATCATGGTAAAGGGCAAATTGTAAAATTTATTATTATTATTTAGTCCGTTCTCAGCATGTGAATAGAGCAAAGTAGTTTTTATGCAGTGGTTAATTATGCTCTTAATTAGTCAAGGAAAGGATGAGTAAATTAATTAAGTTTTATCAAATGCTACATATCTGGAGGGAAAGCGTTTCCTGATGTCATCTCATTAAGCATGACCACTGATACTTACTGATCTGTGGGCGGATATCATCAGAGCCTAAATTCTCCTTCCTCTGACAGGCCCTTCCTCTGAGTAAATGCAAAGGTTAATGCTGCCTGTGCTTTCAGACACTGACCGTCATGCTTTCCATCTGCCTCACTTGGTCACCGTGCCCGGCAAACACAGCCTCCCATTATCCTTTTTCTCATTTACTAATGAGGTAATTAATAAGGCTGGAGTTAGCCAAGTAGCGCGGAACGGGGCCACAGTAGCTGGGGTCAAAGCAACACATCAGCCATGAGAGCCAAAATGGAAAATAAATGATTTTGTTTGTTTGGCTGATTATTTTGTTTTTGATTAGGTCCTGTGAAATGTTTTGCTCAAATAATCTTTCTTGCATGTTTTTACTATATTTTTTTTACATCTATCTCCAGATGATAGATCGTGATTATTACCTCTGCCACTCATTTCCTTCAGCCTGCAGTCCTCCTCCCATATTGATTTGTGAGAGAGGAATCTGCTGCTGAAACCAAATGACAAGATTGCAACAGGTAATGTCAGGGTGCAGAGTCAAGGGCTTTTTAATAGTCTCCTGATATGAAGGATCCTTGAGGAGTGTTAGCAACGTGGTGAGTGGCATGCTCTCAGGAACAAGAGGATGAGACATGATTAGACTGCAAAAAAGAAGAGAGGTGGAAAAATACAGCAAATAAACTAAAGCATCTGATAATTTAACTCAAACAGTGGTGTAGATTTATAGGACTGTTAGGTACATAAACTTGGACCAATGAGTTGATGATTTTAATAGGAAATTAGTCAGTATTAACAAAAATAAACTATGTTTTCAATGGTAAATAGCCTGGCAGATGGACAGGTTAATCATTGCCCTCTATGGAGGAACATCTATTTCTAACCCAGCCATCCTCACCCACAAAGACCAAAGTCTTAAGCCTTGCTGGTGGCCTCTGAAGTCTACCATATTCATTCCACCCCAAAGCACGAAAGTGTTATCTTGTTTCTGTGGGGCTGTGAAAGGCTAGCTTTTCTGTGATTCTCTGTGGACCTGCATGCGGCTCTGGTAAAGATGTGATCACAGGCGGGCTGTGGGACACCATTGGTCAGGCAGATGCAAGTGTTTTTCACAATCATGGGCTTCATTATGACCAGCCAGCGTCACGCTCCTGGAGGTGACGTGGTGTGAGGTGTCGGACCCTTTCTTTGGTTGAGACTGCCTTGTGCCAGTGGAACTGTTGCTTATTGGTTTCATGCTGGTGAATACAGATGACATGGCCTGTACTTGAACCTTGATGATTTTGGCTTCAGTGGTGTTGCTGCTGGCTCTGCTAACTTCAGATTTCATGGAATTATACACATTAGTTTACATACTGTTTCATGACATATTTATCCTTGACCAAAGTCTAGGTCTTGTTCAAGGATAAATCTTAACCTGCTGTGGCATAAGGCAGACGGTCAGGAGGTCACCTGAGTCGTTAGGAATCATCCTCTAAGGATGGTGAATGAGAGGACCTTGCTGATCTGAGCCCTTCAAAACCTACTCGCACTCGATATGCATAAACTCATTTTTTAAAAATTAAGCTCAGTCTGAACTGATGTGAACAGAGCTGAGGATAATTAAACCCAATCTAAAACAGAGAGAGAACATCAGCACTGGGAGTACCATGATTAGGCCAACACAGTGTGAAATAGTCACAAAATTTAATTTGTAGAATTAGTCTACATGGACACGAATTTTCTGTTTTTTCATGGCACTAAGCACGACTTTCAAACTAATGTGCCATGTCCACGATCATTTCCATTTCGCGGTTAAATTAGCAATAATAACTATGCAACATCTGGTTAGACTTTCAAAATACAGCCTGCTGAGAAACATTTCAGGTAACTATCTAACAATATTTAGTTTAGGTTTAGGTTTAGGAAAAGATAATGGCTTGGCTTAAAATAACTGTTTCTTAAAACAATCATAGATGACTTTTGCTTTCTCACAGGAATCAATCTTTAGTTTTCTGTGTGAAGGAAATAAATGAAAAACACACTCTTTGTAAGAGTTTAACAGATTGTAGTAGCAACACCAAATCAGACCTGAAATTATCTAATCCCCAAATGACTTGCATCACTTTCACACAATTTAATATGATGTACTCTAAGAACTGAGGTAATAAAGATTCATTTCAGTCCAGACAAACTCTTTTCCACAAATAGAAAGGTGAGTGAACTGAGTTTAAGCAGGTTTACCCTCCACTACATCCCTGAATGTAAAGCAGGAAATGAGTGACTGGAAGAAAATAACAAGGAGCTGCAGAGGGAGATGGGGGTGCAAGGTGGGGAGGGTGTTGGCTAGCTGGCAGGAAAGAGTCAGAGCTGTATAGGAAAAGGACTGTTATTTTGGCTCCTGTTGCAAAGACCTCTGGGAAAATAAGGCCTGCCTGACAGTGCTGCGAGAGCCATAAATCACGGCAAGAGCAATCCTCCTCCTCACCATGACCTAGAGGTGACCCCAGAGTTGCACGCATTTTCAAACACTGAGCACACACTCACTGAAAAACATTCAGGTGGAAGCATGCGCGCGCGCGCACACACACACACACACACACGCACACACACACACACACACGCACACACACACAGGAGAGGGCTGTGTGGGACCCTGGTTGTCACTTCTGTAGCCTCAGCCACAAAGCATCAGCCACAGGGCTGCACTATACATGAATTACCTCACTGTGCCATTCATGCATATTTGCACTTATCATATTGAACCCAACATAATGCAATGGAGACTCTGGTAATGTCATTCAGGGTTCTGTAAGCTAATGTTATTGACTTGAACACTACAAAGCAGGTCAATGTTTTCTCATCTTCTTCTGTGGAGCTCCTTATTGTATAAATTTAAACGTTACAAACATGGCCGTCACAAGAGCGTCAGATATGTGGGTGGCCATTCTCTTCTCAGCTCACACTCCAGCTCCAGAAATGAATGAGACAAAAGACAAAATTAGCATGTTTTGAATGTTAAAGAATATCAAAGTCTCATATAACACATGTATCCAGAGTCAACTGAGGGATCAGGATCGCACATCTGGCAAAATGATTCAGACCTCAGCAACAAAGACAAGAAAAGTAAAGAACAAGGCTGGACCGACAGGAGAAGCAATATTAAGGCACAAGAGACTTGAGGACACAGACTGACCAGGTTGAAGTGGACAGACACGAAAAAACACCAAGGAAAACACAGCATGAGTGATCAACCTGATAAAGACTGTTAGTGGAGACAAAACTGGAGACAGATGTTTTAATGTATGAAATCAGCTGCTGTGGGACTTTTATCCATCAGTAGAAATAACAGCGGTAAACCAAACTCTGTCTCCAGCTACGTCTCTCTCAGGTCTGGGATATCCCGTCACTTCTCCACATTTCACATGATTTCTCTGAATAACTGTAAAGAAATAAGTTTTCCTGCCTGCAGGCCTGCGCACAGTGAGAGCGGTGACAGAAGAGAGTTGGCTCATCTTAAATCAATAAAACAAGTTTTAATCACTATTTTGTGTCACATTATTGAATGTTTTAGTAGCAAGCCGTGTTCTAAGCAGGATAATGTGTCGGGCTTCTACGTCATCCTGTCAGGGTTTATTTCTCCATAGGAACCTGCTACATTATCCCTTGCATATTTGGTCATTATTCCTAATAATGTTGCACTCAAATTAAATTGCTAAGATCTGGGCAGTTTGGTTACATTGTTAAAAAGAAGTGGGCGTATAAGGGTAAGGGAGGGATTATTACTGTCATTAGGTGTTGATTTGTCTATGACTGATGACTGTCTCATTGCTTGTATCTCTTGCCCTGTTGGACTTGTTGTACAATCATTACTTTATTGGTACAGTGTTATTGTTACTGATAGAAAAGCTTTAGGTAGAAGGTAGAAGTTTTAATAAACAGAATTTGCTCAACAGGTTAAACCTAGAACAACAATGGAATCAGTCTTACATTTCTTTTCGTGACAGTTAGGATTATAGAGTAGAATAGAATACAGCAAATCATTAGATCTAGAGTGTAGGTCTGAAAGTCTACTTTGTGGTTTTGCACTGTGTATGAGTGTGTGTCTCAAGGTGAGAGGGAGGCCCATGAAACCTCAGGCAAACTTTGAAGAGCTTTTTACAGAAGGAGAGAGTGAGAGGAAGATATTTAGGATGAGGATGAAGGAATGTATTGTTCAGATTGATGTATTAAGAGGCCAAACAAGATCATCATTGAACAGGATGGAGATGGAAGTGAGAGCCAGGGCATCAGTTGGTCAGATTTAAAACCTTTAAAAGAATTAAACACCAAATTAATAACAATATTTTTCTTCCACCATATCATGACAGCTGTGTTGCTGATTAATACACAACAGTACAAAATACAAAATACATTCTGTCTGCTTTTCTAAGCACACAGCAGTGCACATTTATACTTCCTCTGCTTTCACTGGCTGTGGTCAGTTGCTGCTTTTGTCAGCTTTTTTCTGGTTTCGCTTTTTTGTTTTAAATAGGTCTTAAATGTTCTTCAATAAGAATGCCTTTTATTGTCTTAGAGGTGTCTGAATGGACAGAAAGGCAGTAAAGAAAGCAGGTGTATAACTTACTTAGCGACTGAGGGAGAAGAGGATTGAGAATTATGGGAAAAAAGAATGACAAAAGGTGATGGAAAAAGTGAGAAGAAATGGTAAATGAAGAACAGAAGAGGAGAGGTGCCATTAAAGCAAAGAATAGAAAGTCAACAGAGACAGAGAGGCGAACAGAGGTAGAGAAAGGTCAGGTGAGGAGAGGAGGGAGAGAAGTCCATTTCAGCTTCCAGCTCTTGGGTCAGCAAATAGCCTGACAAATTAATTAAGATAATGATCCATATAAAAAAGTCTGGCAAAGTCTGCGACCAGTGTGTCTGTGTGTGTGTGTGTGTGTGTGTGTGTGTGTGTGTGTGTGTGTGTGTGTGTCTAAGCCCGGCCTTCTTTCCATTTGTAGGACTTTTATGAGGTGCGCAGAGGAATGCATTGATTTCATAAAGGGCATAAAGGGGTCTGGTGGCCGTTTGAACAGCCGAGTGTGAGATCAATGCAGGGAGAGATGAAAACTGTGACATTTACTCTGGTTTGTGCCCCTGGGCAGGAAGGACCTCTGCAGAAAGTCACACTGTCAGCTTTCTCTCTCTGCGAGTGAACACTGCTTTCTTCACATTGGAGAAATGGGCCACTTTTCATTACTGAAACAGCTCAGTGACACACACTCTGACAGAGGTGGTAGAACATAAATCTGCTCTCTCACACACTCCAGAATTAGCCCTTTGTAAAATGAAATTCCAGTCAACTTATTTTTGAATCCAGGTGTTTTGTGCACTGAATTTTATACACATAACTGCAGTGTGGAAGGTTCAAATCAAAATGTGCAGCAAATTTTAATTATCTATTATGACCAACATCACACTTCGGTCTCCATGTTCACTGATGGGCAAGAAAGGATAATAAAAGAGATTAAAAGAGATAAAGAGAGGGATGAGAAAAAAGGAGAATATTCAAATGGAATTGTTTCTAGATGTTTTGATGACACAATTTCTGTTTTGTTATGGAAACGTATTGCCACCTACATTAAAAATGTGCTACAACACTGCACTGAAGGCCAGCTACCTCTGCATGTGGACTTAATTGGTGTTTGTGTTTGCCACTAACAGGCTGTTCTCTTCTGCTCCCTGGGTAGGCCTCTGCATTGCTGACCTAACACACACATGTGAACTGTGCAGTACAAAGTATACACGTTGTGTATCTCTCAGCAACAGTCCATCATATGCAAACACAATGACAAGAGAGAGTGGGCTCTTTTTGTTATACTTTCCATGGATTCCATGCACTCATACAAATACACACACAAACTGTACAAACACATACACATTAGGTTTTGCTTCTTTTCAGTATCTTGCACTGACGTTGACATGCCCACAGTGGCACACACAGAGACACACACGCCACTGAATAATTGAGCAGATGCTGAGGGAGAGCTACTCGGCCGTTAAATGGTCTGGGCTCTAAATAAACACTGTGATTGCACTGGGATGTGGATGTCAGGGGTCAGGCCCCGCCAAGGGAGATGACATCACACGTCAGAATGTGGCCTTGACTCTGGAAACTTTCCTTGAATGCTTGGGCTATAAAGGTAGAGCTTAATCTACCTCAGCACAGTGCACTTACATATATGTATGTATATTATACATTCATATGATGGCACCTAATTAACATACACACTCTGACTCTTTGACAAGGTTAGAGTTTACTATTCTGAAAGCTGGTGAGAAAACACTCTGCTGATTTTTAGGAAGTGCTATCAAAATCTGACATGTGCTTTAGATGTTTCAGAGGTAAGAAGGACTTTGCTTCTGAAGTAAATACCGCACTCAAAATATGCATATGTTCTTGTCCACCAAATCTGTGGGTCCCAAATGGGAATGTTTTTGTGTCCACTTCGCCTTTTCCAGAGCATGACTGTTAAATAAAAATTCCACTGCAACATAAAAAATCCAAATATATCACATATTTTGACAAACCGTGATTGATTTTTTTGTGCCACTACCCCCAGGAAAAAGTGTCAACTTTGCTTTGCACATCAGAAACCTCGTAATTTAATAGGCAGGTTGCCATGAAATGTGTTGAGCAAATCATGCTGACCAGTGGATCTTAATTTTAATGAGCCAATGGTTTTTGCCTTTGCCAGACCCACCACTTCAACTCTAAGAACAGACAAATCGGCATCATGTTTTTTTTTGTATAACATTGCAGCTTCTTGGCAGGACTTAAGCCTTTTTGTCTTGCTCTGATCTACTTAAAGGACATCCCACTTCTATCAGTGATGGTGATTCCTGACATATCTATTGCCTTAAAAATGTGTCTGGTGCTCATCACCACCTGCAAGGGGAGCATTTTCTCAAAAGGCAAGTTGGACTTTGATGACTTCATGAATGACTTCTCGTCAAAGGCGGCCACAGAATACCTGAGGTGTAGGTACAATAGTTGTCACTGTTGTTTGCTATTATTTTGCTGTGTGGTCACAGCTGTGGCTTTATGCTACATTTCATTCTCAATTTTGTGTTCTTTCACAGTCAGCAGGGATACATTATTCACATAAGGCCGTGTGTTTTGAGATGAATAATGTATAATATACATGGTATGCATGAAAGCAAAACAGACCTAAAATGTGGAAACCGTCATATCCCAAAATAACCAACATAACTGCAACTTTATACATGGTGTGTGTGTGTAACTTGGCCTCACTCGTTTGCGCAGGGAGATGATGCATGCTGTATATGTGTTAGTGCTCAGGGCCCACAGTCACAATGAACTTACCTCAGTAAGTTCATTAGATCTGAACAGAAGATGGAAAACACACTTACGATTTGTTTTAGCCTGAGGATGTGTGATTTGTCTGGGTCCTGGTGTATCTTCCTCACCTTTCTGTGTGCATCTGTACTGATTTGGATTCAGTCTCTTTCCCTCGGGGTGAAGTTGCACTCAGCAGGCAGACGGTCCGTGGTCACCGAAGCGAGCCGATGTGTTCTCTCTGTTTCTCAGTCAGCATCAAGGTGCGGGAAGTGATTCGGCTTTATGATGGTTCTGGTGTCAGAGTGTCCCAGAGCAGCAGGGGTTAATAGGATAGAGGCCAGACGCCAAGGTCCTCAGAAGGTAAAGAGCGATGCCAGCTGAGGGCTGCTCGGCGGCGATCACTTGAGCCGTTCTGTATGGCAAGTGTTACGTAAAGAAATGTTAGGAAGTATTAGCACCAATGTATAAAACTCAAAACTAAAAAGCATCATGTTTTAAAAAATCAGAGCAGGATTAAATGGAACTCATCAGTTTGTAAAGTAACTTGTAAATATATAGCTGTAAAATAAATGTAGTAGATAACATAGTGCAATATTTCCCACTGAAATGTGGAAGAGAAGCATCAAATAGCCATAAAAAGAAGGTAAAAATGTGAAGTACTTCAGAATTGTACCTCATTAAGGTTTATAAACCTTAAGGCCTAATGAGTTTATTGACGATCACATTATCGAGGTTATTTTCTCAGATGAGACAGAGTTCACAAGACATCATAGAACTCTGTCCACTGGCTGAGTTGTACTCCTCATGACTAATAAACTAACCTTTCAGTGTAAAACCTGTGGATTGCTCCTTCAACTGATATAGACATCTGTCAGAGTGCTTCAGCAGTATTATCCTCCTGCAGACTCTTTTTTCTTGAAGGCTTCCTGCAAGCTGTTACATTGCTGCGTTATGTGGAAACATGTTCTTGGAGGAAAGGGAAATAACAGTCATAGTAAAACTGCATAAAAAGTTGGATTTTAACAGAAACAATCTTGGTAAGAGCACATATTGTGTCTGTGCTAGTTTTTTGTGAATGCACCTTTATCTTTATCAGTCTGATTTTTTTTGTGTCAGCGTGTTCATATTGCTTTAGCTGTCACATCTGCAAAATGCAACTGGAACAAACAGCCTTGTTTTTCACTCCATGATTACATTTTTGTAGTTTGTTCAGTGAGGTTTTGAAAGAGTCTCATGTCCTGAGTCTCATGTCCTGACTCACACCTGAGTAGCTTCTAATGGTCTCTTTTTTTGTTCTGTCTCCCTTTGTTCTTTTGTTTTCCATGCACCCTGATCCTGTCGGAAATCTTCTCACATCCAGGTAAGAACCTTTGTGTTATTTATTACATTTACACTGTCCTCCTCACTACCTCTGTCCTATATATGAGAGAAGAATTCATGCAAAACCATCAAGGGAACCAAGTTTTGTGTTTGTGCATTCAGCCTTTCTCTGTATCAAACATCCAACCATAGCAAACATAAGACTAAAATATCCACCTAAGGAATTTCCTGTGAATTTCCTAAAACATTTCCAGTGGCGTTTGTACATAGTGCTGCTGTTTGGCTTGGCATGAAAGTTTGCGTTGGTGGGGTGTATGTCAGAATCCACATGGAGTAATATGATGCTACCTGTGTGTAATGCAAAGGCCAGAGGAAAGGGAAGACCTGAGTAGAGGTTTGTAAAATACAAGTTCTGGTCATTTTCCACATATTCATTGTTAGTTGACTGACAGCTGGCAGCCCTCCAAGGCTTTGATGGACATGATGATTAATAGCTGTATTAGAAAATTTAAAAAAATAAGGGTGCATTTATATTTAGCAGTTGAGGATGGTTTACTTTTCTGAGTTTTGGTGCATAATATAGCAGCAATTATGCTTTCTGGCTCAAGGGTACAAAGAAAATTATTTCTGTAATGAATAGGTGAAATATATCAAATTGATGTCCATGACATGCCTATAGTATCATTACATTAGAGTCCTGTGTTTCTATGTTGTAGAACATTGAGGAGAGCCCTAAAAGAAAATTTTGAAATTCAAAACAATTTAATACCAATACCACAGTCATGGATAGTGACTGTTAAATTTAACATGCACCTAAAACATAGCTGTACATCATCATTCTAAGTCAGTGCAGGTATCCATGCTAACAAGAATGCATCACAAATTCACTTGTTAGTAAGCACACTTATGATCCTCACTGACTATAAACAAGCTTGAGATTACAATCTTTGTGTTCATGCTATGCATATAGGTGGTAACGCACTCGGGGGCACATTATTATGCATTTATGGAAGATAATGAACTAGTGGATGAACTAGTGGCATTTTCTCAGTCAATTATAATCTGTATTGGTAGCTATATTATCACTTACATATCTAACACCAAAGGAAAATCACAGAGACAATAAAAGAGAAGGAATAGAAAGTAGATGTGAGAATGAATTTTATCAACAGACATGAAAGAGATTGTTTGAATTTGTTTACAATAATCTGATGATCAGTCACGATAAAACGTTTTTAGCATGTTTGTGGGTAAATGTATTTTTCAGTATCATCGCTGCTTGCCTTGTGATCACACTAATAAATGATCTGATACAATCGTTTTGATTAGGGTGGTCGCTGTTGATGTAAAGGAGCGTCCTCACGGCATCAAAGACCTTTAAACTGTTGGTTTGAGTAAAGAAATGTCCATTTATATATTTGAGTGAATAAAAACACCTGACTGACTGACTTCAAGTAGGCAAGAAGAAGCTTCTAGAGCGTACATGTATTTCACCTGACTGCCAGAGCAGGTCATGTGTTTCAGCTGGAGCTGATTCTGTTGTTCCAACCTGCCAGACAGCAACTTGACTACAGAATAAAAGTCAAAACCTGGAACTTATTTGACTCCAGTAATCCATCACAATGAACAGCAGGTCTGCTTTTCTTTGTGTTAAGGTTAGTGCTGCGTGGTAATACAGTGCAGACTTTTTGAGTCAGTCAGCACTTTCAGCTGCATTACCATGCCGCAATAATTAAACAGTGACAAGAATAAAAGCTGACATGAGCGCCTTAAAAGCTGATTTTCATGCTATCAAGAAACAAATGGAAAGCAATGCCTTGAATGGATATTAAGCAATAGTGTGCATGGAAAAAAACAGTCTTAGGACTGGTAGCTAAACAGCTCAACCATCTTTTCTGAAAACCAACTCTTTTGGCAGGTTTTAAAATGGTACTCTGAAAACGTAGTTAAAACAATTATTCTTACATGAAACCAATCAGAAATAAAACAAAATTACTTTGTATGTTTAAGAAATGAGTGGGAACCACAATAAACCAACAAAACAAACCTATATGAGCTAGAGAGAGGTGAATTTATGGCAGAGCTATGATGAGGAAACAACTATCCCCGTGCTTTTTGTCATGTTGTGTAAGTGAAACATCTAAAATATCAGATGTTGCATAAGTCCACATCATCAGTCAGTCATGGGTTTCCTCCTTTTAAAGTCTCTTCACGCTGTTTGAAAGCTTGTGTGAAAGTCAGAGTCAGAGGAGCTCTCTGCTCACACAGCTTCAAGCAGGGCTAACGTTTTCATCTGAGTGTGGTGGGTCGGGGGCCATTAGTGGTGGCAAGGAGAGGAATGTCAGCAGCGAAAGGTGAGGAAAAAAGACATTTCCTGAATCCAGGATACGCTTGGTGAGTCAAGGGGAGGAAGGCGAGTGAGCCAGGCGGGGGAGAGAGGGATGGAGCTGGAGCTGCAGCAGGGGTGACAGTGTTTGCGTGAGGCGTGATTAATGGCCATTCTGATTGGCTGCGACAGGGCCAGGTGATGCTGGTAGGGTAGGGTGGTGGGGGTTAGGACGCACTCTCTGAGGACACCTTTTAAACAGCTGGCCAACAGCATCATGGGAGTTACTTGTGTGTGTGTCAGTGTGAGTGAGTAATTGTGCTGAGTTGCTGTTATGTCTTTTTTTCTGTCTTGTGACATTATTTTCTCTGTCCTGCCATCACTGGCCTCTTTTCCAGCCCCAGCCACTGACACACACTCTGCTGCAGGAGCCTTTACCTCTGATGAAATCCCCAAACTGTACACGGATACACGTCACCCAATAACTGATGGCTGAATCAATGCTGACATTTTCAAATTCATTGAACTGTGTTGGTATTTAGGCTGATTTTATGTTACAATTACACATTTTTTCTACTACAGCATACAGATCTATTTTGTAAATTACATGTCCTATGATCCCTTGTAACAAATCGTTATCCAAAAGGACAAATGAACATTTCACATTTTTTTATGGTTATGATTATACAGTTATGTCATCTTTCTATACTCTGAGTTTGACACAGCCAGACTGCGTTCACAATACACAGTGCTGGCAAGGCTACTTTTCAAATGTAATAGGTTAAGGATTACTAGTTACCCTGTTAAATTGTAATAAGTAATGCAATGATTTTAATTACTTTATTAAGTAATGTAACTTATTAGGTTTGATTACTCTTTGATTACGTTTGAAACGCACATAAATAACATGGTGGGGTGGGGAGTACTTGATTGCTGGTACATTAACTAACCTGTAGATGTTTTCTCAGGTTTAACATTGAGCACTTCAATGGTGACAACATTTACAACACTGGTAAACAAGCTTTACACTGTACAGTAATGTTGGAGCCCATTTCTGATTTCAGAAGGAAAATATTGTTATAGTCCCAGCACTGAAAGATGTTCTTGTCTGATGACAGAGCAATGCATATTGATTTGACTGGCGGACGAGATGTGGTTCAACAAGAGAATCAACCAAACCAAAAACAGCTGAAATCTGAACGCATACTGCCCTGTGAAGAAACATACCAAAATAAGGCATTCCTGCAAGGCAAACTGAGAGAATGAATGTTTTATTCTACATGTAAGTTGTTACTGAATTCAGGCTAGGTAGCTGATTAGCTTCTCAGGTGTAGCTTATTGAATGGCTTAGAAACTTCTCTTCACATGTCAATCAGTCGCTGCAAAGTAGTGTTGTCCTTATTCTTGGATACCACTGGAAGTAAAATGTTGTGTATCCCAGGCTTGTAAACTACAATTTCCATGACAAGTTTGAGTACATTGTGCTTCAGTGTCCCCTCCAGCTCAGCTGTCAATCAATCATGCAGACCGGCCTGCTTGCTTAGAGGCTTGAATGCTACAGGTGCATCTTTGGAGGGTCTTCAGAGATCTTTGTCCCACTTTTCAGTAATGAAAAAAGCTAATAAATCAAATTGAAAATCACTTTTGACAGGACTTTTGACAACAGAAAGACATGATTTTAGTTGGGCTACAATCACAAGCATTTTTATGGTAAAATTTCCTCTTCCCTTTTGTCCTGCTGATAATTCCAAACATAAACTCTTTCTTGTCCATGTCAGCCAGCTGAAAGATGACTGTCCAATTTATTTCTCATCTCTTTCAGACTTTCATTTCTTATTTCCTAAAATGAAAGTTTCTTTTTCCCATTCTCTCATTACAATCTAATCTTCTCTCAATTTCTGTCTTTACTGCTCTCCTCCACTCCACTGTCTTATTTTCTATCCCTCATTGTTGATTTCCTGATTCCCTATCCTCCTCTCCTCTGACTTACACCTTGTCTCTTTGTTAACTCTACTCCCTTCCCTTGTTTCATTTCTTCCCTTTTCCCATTCTTCTTTCTCGTTCTTTGCTACAGTGAGACGTGAGATACTGTATTTCACTTGACGAGGCCTCCCAAGCATGGCTTCCCTCCATTCAAATGCAAATAATGCAGGCCAATTACGGCTCAGCATGCGGTTATGTCTGTGTTTGCAAGAGCATATTCAAAGGCACATTGTGTCGGGGGAGATTTGAGTTAGCCAGCATAGCATTCCCACTGGAGCTGCCAGCGGCAGATAAATTAGGACCTCCGGCTCACAAAAGCAAAATAAATCATAATATTGGAGCGCCACTGACCCATATTTGTTAATGTGGGTGCTCATTGCCACCTATATTACTGCCATTGTCAGAGTGTGTGTATCAGGAACTGGGACTGCTTCATGGCTGATCACACCAAAAGAAGGCATTCCTGCTTTCATTCACATGGATGACAGCGGAATCAGTGTGGTGGTTTTGTTAGGGCGTCACACATATATGCTATTACACCAGCGTGGTGTATTCATTCAGCCCTTATTTATAGTGCATAACATGTCTCCAAACATGACATCCTGCTGCATTCTAATACTAACTCAAGAAACAGTGTGTGTGTGTGTGTGTGTGTGTGTGTGTGTGTGTGTGTGTGTCGGGGGGGGGGGGATTAGACAGAAATTGAAATGACATAATCATCCCATTTTCACTGGTGGTGTGAAAAGTCTTTTTGGAATATACAGTAGCTCACATCTCAGCTAAAAAAGCTAGTATACATCGCGCAAGATAAGGTCCTAGAAGGTCCTGGGCTTGAGCCCACCGACTGGCTGGAGCCCCAGTGTGAGCTGGAATAGGATCCATCCACCCGTATCCCCAGAGAGATAGTGGGTGTAGATAATGGATGCATGGACTGTCAGTGATTTCATTTGTCCAAGCAGTGAACCCGATTCTGTTTGCTCGGATTACTGTTACCTCTTCTACTTCTTCATGTGCCTTAAAAGGATGTGGGTCTTTGACATGTAACAGCTAAAGTTTCAAAACTCGGCAAACAGGTTGGATTGAACTGTAAAGTCTCAGAAACAAAATGAATGCAAAAAGTTTACATCTCATTATCGGCTGCATGGATTACAGTTTGTGGCAGTTTTTACTTTCTTATTGTAGAATTAGGTGTCTGTGAATAAATGTGACAGCTAAATGTGAAAATATTCTCAAACCTCAAATGTCAGCATAAGCCCTCTGTGTTCCAGCAAGATGATCTATGGGTAGTTAGGGCTTCCCCTCTGCTCCACCACATGATTCATGGCTGGGATGTCACACCATGTCCGGGCCTTTTCCCTCTCACCACCAAGGGCCATGTCTCCGCCTGCTATTTTTCACCATCCACTTGCTCTGACCTGGTCCAGGAACCTGCATCGTCACGTTATCAGGCATTTCAGGGGCTGGTCTTAAACCATTAACCCTCATGCTCACTGAGTTAATAGCCAATGAATCCTTTACCTGAGGGTAGTTTCCACAGTTCTAAATGCATTTGATTTCCACAGTTGGTGAAATCAAAAGCTTTATTATGCCACAGCCATCATCAGCAAAACCTTGCTGAAGATCATTTGCCAATTCAAAATCAATTCAATCCCGTTTGCAATTCAAACCTTTGACTGGTAAACTGAGCCAGTATTCTCAAGGCAATAGTATTTTTCTACTCCTTTTGTATATAATGTACATTTGTGTAGTTAATTTTTATTTTGTAGCCTTTTTTATTATCTCGTTGTTCTTTTTCTACATCTTTTTATTTTTACTGTCTGTAACAACAAAATTTCCCTGGTGTGGGATCGATAAAGCTACCCTATCCCTTACCTTGGCTTGTTTTAATAATTGCAGCAATTAGCAGACACCTCCCAGAATCCCCCTGCCACTTGTGAGAATAAACATAAACATCATCTTGCCAATTCAAATGCCTTTCATCGTTTGCGCCCATGACTTCATCATACGTTCATTTACAACAAATGCATGGAAGGCCTGAGTAGGGTTGGTTGCCTTGCCTTCACACCTTCCTCCAGATCACAGCTGATTGATTTGAACTCTGCCCTCTGTAACACTTGCCTATCCCTGGCTGCCTATAATCCTGCCATGTGGGAGTGATTCACCACTCCTTGTAGAAAATGAATTTGTGGTGGTTGCTCCACCTTTCTCACCACATTCAGTGTTTTCTACCCGGGCCAAAAGAGAGCAGTTTGATTCCTTATCGAGGGCTGTACTCAGTCTGCCAGGAAGCTTTGCAGCAAGACACAATGTGGTCCTAAAAACACACCAGAACTGAACAGAAATAAAAGCTTAGACAATGGAAATACAATACAATACATTTCAGTCCACAATCAGGAGCTAGAGCTGCCGGCCTGTTACTTACTGAATATATTTACAACTAGTGTTGTTGATGATTTATAATCCTGGTTAAGGTCTTATTTAGAATGCTCTTTATATGCATCAGTGTACCCCAGTGTAGAGGGTGCTACCATGGAAACAGGACACCAAAATAAGAGTAAACACCATAACGTGACATAACATGACTCAGTTTTAGACAAACATCAGCAGATTCCAACTGATTTATCATGTTCAGGGTTTTTTTGTCGGAGGTTTTCTAGGATGTCAGGAGGACAAAACGAATGTTTGCATGATATAATGGGCCTGTGTCCCAGGACATCACTGACTGCACTCAGTTTAGGTCCCCAGGTAAAGAAAAGTTATGATAGAAATAGCAGAACTTGATCCACAATCAACCCCATGTCATGCATTTTCGAGAAAATATCTAACTTTCCAGTCCTTTCCAGTCCACTCAGCTCCACACGTTGATAACAGTTGTTGGGTGGAGGCATTGCCTGCTTTTCTTCTCTCTTACAGTATTCAATTGTGAATGATCATAGTGGGAAACCTTTTGTCAGGGTCATGCTCCTGTCACATCTAGGCCTCTGACTCTTTCCCTTGAAGGTATTCATCATTTGAACCATGAATAGAGTTTGCCTTCTTCTTCCTCAGTCTTCTAATACATTGACAGGTGTTGCATGTCTCAGTGGTGCTGGTGCACAACCTTAGGTCACCTTAATTCACTATATGAACTAATCACAAACAGTGGCAAATTGTCTTGTAAAGATGTTAAGATGAAAAATGTATCCTTTAAAATCTGCCTCTAATTCTAGTCTGAACCCACCTCACTATAACCAAGAGAACCAATTCAGAGGTCTTACCAACTGTCCCATGAACTGGAATAAGCTCACTCTGTTGCCACATTTATTAGATTTTGTAGAATTTTATTGGACCAGGTTGCTTTTGGTGATATTCTTTGATAAAAGTTACAGTGTATTTGCAACTGTTGCTCCGTGACCAGGCTCAACATATGGCTCCTCAAGCTTTACAGTCAAATAAAGCTCAAACTTTTAGTTAATTTTCAACATATAATACAAGCTCACTCAGTGTTGGCTATCATGTTGTTTTCAGTTACACTCTGTTAGCTCCCATGAAGTGCAATGCCATCCAGTGCAGAAAGATCGATCCTGACCTCTACTGTAGCATTTATCATAGCATTACTGTGGAGAAATGTGAGACTAAGCTTCTCCACTCTCCAGTGTAGGGGAATCTATTGGCAGAAATGAAGATAATATTCATTAGAACAGGTTCTCCTCCATGGAGACCACCATGTTGCATCGCCATGTTTCTACAGTAGCCCAGAACGGACAAACCAAACACTGACTCTAGAGAGCACCTGTTGCATTTTCGGCAGTTTCTGGCCACCATAGGTTCTCCTACATGCTTGGTAAGGGAGGAGCGAGGCAAAGGGTATTCAGTTGGTTGCAATCTGCACCCTCATTGCTAGATGTCACTTGAAAGAGAGTAACCTTTAAATAGATTAAGTTTATAAGGTTATATTCTAATTTCATCACGTGTTCCTTTGTTTGACTTCTTCATTGGTAGCAGTAGTATTTTGCAACCTGACCTTAAATCCATGACGCTGCAACTATGTTACACATGTTGGATTACACATTTGCTGTAGCCTACAAGGCCTTGAAAACCCGTGCATTGTCCTTTGTGTGGCGTGTACATAAAGGTGCTTTCAGCAGTGTCATGGATAGGTCTGCGAAAGTGGAAGCTCTTATCTGGAAACTTTTTGTGCCAATGACATAACCCTTTATAAGAGTAAAATAAAATACTTGAGACCCCTTGACTCTGTCTTACCCCTTTGGTACCCCTTTGGCTGGTACCCTCTATGTGGAGGCATGGCAGTCCACACTTTGTACTGGACTGTTGAGAAGATGAAAGGTTTAGGTGTTAGCCAGTAGCTGTGGACTTGCTCGAGGACGTCCCAGGGTGGTGACTGTGTGGTTTAAGACTTTATTCATGATGCATTACACCTCTTACTGCCAGACAATCTGTTTCCCTCTCTTGCTTCCTTTATTTTTGTACCTATGTTTCACTGTGTGTGGTGCTCACCATGGGGGTCATCAAGGAAACAGCTAACCATTTCCTACTTTTTCTTTTCACCCTATTAAAGCATCACTGTGGTTCTTATAGATGCCGATCAGAGATGTCTTTAGCATAACGGTAAACTGTTTGCTGTTGCAGTGTTCATAGTCTTGAGCATGGACACCAGGACAGCTATCATTGTAAATAACCAACTGAAGGCCAGGGGGAGTCAGGCTTGACTGGATTTCCATTTCTGTTTTATTTTTTCTCCCCTCGTTTTTTCCCTCCCTCGTCCTCTGAACAACCATCTTGCTGCCGTCTTCCCTCCTCTGCCTGCCCACCTGTCAGCAGCAGCAATCAGCGGATATCAGCTCACTTTTACACTTTGAAAACAAGTTGAGGTTCACACCTTGCCTGTTTTAGGAGGTCATTGTCATGAACAGCAGCTTGTGTGATTAGACATTTAAAATCAGGCAAGATCAGACTAGAATGTGACATGTAGTGTCTTTTGACTACAGTTGGCAGTGCATTTCAATAGCAAATGTCTGCGTGTAGGGTTGTTCTTCCTCATTTTCTATAGATAAGACCAAGCAAGAGCCCAATGAGGACAGACAGACCTGATAACAATTTCATATATATTCAGACATTAATTTCTGATCATCAGCACCTTAGCTGATGTAGTGTACTGTAGACCGTGTCCCGTTTAACAGATGTTAAACTTGACAACATCCAACTGCAAACACAATGTGATGAAAAACAGGAAATATAAGGGTAGATACTTGTAGTAGGTACATACATGTAGTAGCAGGAGTTGTTTGGACTTCCATTGAGGAAAGACAAAATGGTGGTGGTGATGTCATTTATTCCATCAGCCAGTTTCTTGAAGTCACCCCATAATGACAGGATGGACAGCAATTTCAGGGACACATGCCAAATGTTTAATATTATTATGAAAAGATAATCTAAACGAGCAAAGTGACTTGTTTTACCAAAGACCAAGTTGAGGACAATAAGAACATATAAAAAGTATTTTAAATTTGTGTTGTTTAACCACTTACTGACTCATCGAAGATTGCAGAGTGGTGTGTGGGACATACCAAAATCAAGTTCACAAAATCAAAAGGAATAATATAAAATGAGGGAAACACATTTCAAGAGACTTATCATTGTACTGATATGTGTTTTAAATGTGTGTTGAGCTATTTATAATAAAACCTCAGCATTTCATTATTTCGAAATACGTTTAAGATGACTGACGTGGACAGCGAAGACACTTTATAGTGATTTTGGCCATTTGAGTCAATGGTGGTATAAGAAAGAACAGTCAATACATTTTTTTTTTTCCAAAAACTGTGAATAACAACAACCAGGAGAGGTCCATAAATGTGCACAAAAATTAGGCGGATGGGTCCTGTGGTATGTGAGATTAGCCGTGGATAGATCAACACATGCACACACACAACCAAACACATGAGTCCCTCAATGCTCACGCCTGGTCGAGATACAGATGTGTTCATCAAGAATCACATGACTGCTCACACATGCAGCTACATGATAACTCCAAACCTTTAGGTTGGAACAAGAATATAAAGCTTTGCCTCTACTTATTATTACACATTTGATCAGCCTTTAAAGTTCTTGGCAAAGTCCAGTTTTGAAGCTGTATAATTTCTCAACAGTTTAGTCGTTCAAAGTTGTTTGAATTAAGCTCGGTCGTGCTTTCTTCAAGGGCAGTGCAACATCGCCTTTATCTGGCCATAATTACATGGGCCCCTGCCTTCACTCATATATTCTATTAGAATAAGTGAATGAGTGATAAAGCAGTTTCAGGGTGATTATTTTAAATTAAGCACCATTAAGTGAACATTGCACGGATTATTATGACAGAACCCTTTTGAAAGCATAGTTTAATTGTAAAATGTGCAAACAGGCATTTAACAGTTGTTTTATTGTGACTGAATACAGTGCACCACATGTGTAATGTGTGTTATGTTGTTTTTGTTGACCTAAAGAACATCAGAAATGGAATTATTTGTGTTTCCTGCAAATGCTAGAATATTGTAACCTTTGAAAACACCTTTTCGTACATTTAATTCCAAAAGATGATCCTCCACTCTCATGCTCAACATTTCATTTCATCTTTTCGTTCAGATCTGCGTGTGTGTTGAACAGAGAAATGACTGTATCTGTAAGCGCCTCACATAGAGCCATGGTCATGATAACACATGCTACGTGCCTTTTTTCCTTTTTTTTTTCTCCTTTTTTTATAAATCTATTAGCATGCAAGGCTAAGTTTGACCTTCAAGCTGTTACCCACCAATCATCAGACACATTCACATGCCTGCTTGCACATGTGCTGCCCTCAAGGAGAGAGGCCTCCAAGCTCCCAGGTTTCTGTGCAGTGCCTGGAGGATGTGTACCTGAGCGATGAAGCTGCAAATCATGGTGACTGAGGATTCCTGCAAAATCACTGCAGCTGTTCACATACATTGCTTTGATATTACAGTTCCTTTGATGCAACACCCTCAGGGTTTGGATTGCATTTTGCCTTCAAGAGGGCTGAAAAATCTCCAGCTCTGCTTTGAAGCAGAGACAGTGGCCTGGAACAGTGTGATCTCTGTCTCCAGGGCAAACATAAGAACATGAAGCAGACAAATACTACAGCAAATTAAAAATCTTTTAGCTCCAGACACTTTACAGGCTGTAAATAAGAGAGACTGATGATTCCACTTGGTTGTTGAAAGACATTCAGTTCAGCAGAACTGACCACACGGTACGTCTTTTATTCCCTCCAGGAAGTAGTGTTGAAAAGGTCAAAACTCACACAAGGATCGACCAAAAATACAGGTTTTAAAAAAATTAAGTCTTTCAAGACATCCTCTTTAGCAAATGGTCTGAATTGACATTATTGTTTGGAGGTAAAAGGTGTTATCTCTTCAGCTTGAAAGGTTGCTTCCTTTGTGTGCACGCTACACTTTTTGTACCTTTGATTTCAGCAATGGGTCAATTATACGTATTAACTCTGGTAGTTTGTGCCAAGCAATTAGATGCCAGCATTTGTCTTTTACAAGGCAGGCCATATGGATTTTATTGATCGTGAGTGGTCTTAACAGAACACTTTAAGACCCACATAAACATTTACTGTAACAATGTACCCATTTAGACTCAGCAGCATTCATAATGCAGTGCTGTGAATCTAAATTAGTCTCAGCGTCTCTGTAGATATTTCTGCCAAAGTAACTCATCTTGATGTTATTTGTTCTGGATGCATTTCAGCAGCTATGATTACTCTTGATATGTTGTAACTTACTTCTAATGTCTCCTAGCTTATTGCCCGCTGCAAGCAAAGACTGATGGGTTTGGAAGTACAGTACATTTCTCCCAGGAGATAGATGCAAAGTGAGGGGGAATACAAATGAAACTCTCATGAGTATATTATAATTTTGACATAAAACAGGAATTATTTTTGGAATATATATCATAATGAGGAATTTATGAAAAAATTTTGAAGTTACAACCATGTTTCATCAGTGTCTTACACTTGAGATTTAATAAGCCCAGTTTATGACTTAGTTTCTCCTAATGAAGTTATCTTAAAATCATGTACATATGCATGCGTGCACTCATAACTATGACTAAATGAAATCACTGAAAATTAGTTTGTGAATTAGTAATGACTTAAAAGTTGTATTGGTGACATGTTTTTGATATGAAAAAATGCACTTTACTTAGTATACACCTGTCTTTCTGAAAAGACGTTCATATATGATTAATTTCCAATCTGCAATAGGTTCAGCACGTCTGTATTTAATTGGTTTTGATTAATATTTTATCATTATGTTTGAACAATTTAAAGCACTTAGTTTAAGTTAGGAAAAATGGTATTTGTGGTTGGAAACTGAAATCTTTTCCAATACAACAAATGTGAAACAGTCTCTAGTGTCAAATTTTTTACACTTTGTGAAACAAAAAAAAATCTTAAAAAAAAGAAACAGCTAGTAAATATAATCCCTGTAGCAATTCTTCTTTGTCAAAATTATATTACATTTCATTTAATTGATTTATCCATAACTTGATTTCTGAAGTTTAGGAGTTTTAAGTTTTTAGGTTTTTAAGTTTTATTACTCCCCACATTTCTTTTCATGAGCATCTTGTCGTGAAAGTTCTTCCACAGTTTGTAACAACAAGCCTTTGACTGTCATCCTTCAGAGAGGCTGCAAGGTCAAAGAGTGTGTTCCTGCAGGGAGTCTCAGCCTGTGGCTGTGAGGTGCTCTGGACCAAATCCTATTCTACTGTTTCTCATCAAGAGTACATTTGAAGTGTGCATGTCTATGTGTGTGTGTGTGTGTGTGTGTGTGTGCGTGCGTGCGTGCGTGCGTGCGTGTGTGTGTGTGCTTGGTTTTTCTGTTTCAGACAGAGAACAGAGGCCATTATGATGAGTAGTTGTATTATAAATCTATAGCTTTAAACCTATTACCTTCACTGGCATTTTGCCGCCTCTGTTTAAATCATGTGGATTTGGATTTTATCTAAGAAGAATTTTTTTGCCCAGAAAGCAGCTTAGCTTATACACCACCTGCAGTTTTTAAAAAAATGACATCATGTATTGGACTGGAATTTTTTATGGTTTTGGTTTAGAAACCTAGGACAAAATCAAGACTGGCCTCAAGTATATCAGGTCTGTGTGTCTGTCAGAGGATTCTGCAGGTCTTCTTCCTCCTAGCAGCCAAAAAGTGATTAATATTGCTTTAATGTCTGCTCGGTCCAAGTGTGTACAGCGTGGTTTGTCTAAAAAAGGAGTGTGCCATTCCCCACACAGTATACCAGAAGTTTTATTGACATTTTACAGAGTTGCTTTTGAAATGACTGTCCCTCTTACTGTCAAAACTTAATTTACAGCAGCATCACCAGCTTTAAAGCAATGTTATTTTGTTTCTTAAAGGGACACGCACAAAGATTAGTTTACTTATGGGAGGAGGATGAGTACTTCACCTGCAAAAAGACAAAAAGATCTGTGGCTCTGCTCCCAAACATCTGAGAAAATAACTGAAATGAATGCCATCAGGCTGATCTCAGACTGATTTTGCAGATTGCACACTTTGAACAGACAGCACTGCACTGTGGAAAGTATGGAGTCCAAGGTTTTGGAGTTTGAGGCATGCTACGGACTAAAAGATATATTTGCTTGTGCTTCCTCATTTTTTTTTAAACTCTGTCTCTCAGAAGTCTCCCAGCACAATATCAAACTGCCTTTAAATCGACAGTGAGACTTACTGTACCAAGATTATATTTTGGGAAAACTAAATTCTGTTTGGTGAAATTAGGACCTTTGCAGCATTGATACATGAGAGCTCAGAAAGCTAACAGCATGTGCTTCTTCTTATCAAATGTAACTACAATGCAATATAAATTCACTGGAAGGCCACCATCAAATAGAGCAGTTGGTGCTCGTGTGGAAGTTTTTTATGTGTTTTATCAACACTAAGGAGCCGTTGAGATGCAGGTAATCCAGTATATCCAGAATATATCACAGCTATTGTGTTTGATTTAGTTCCTATAGAATCATTTTACTCTGTGAAAAAACAATTATTGTCTCTTCTACACTGAATTCTCCAGAGAAACCAGGGTGTCATTTTTCCCAAAACAGTGTTACTTCTTAGAAACTGATGCTAATCCAAAAGTGTTGATTAAAAAACAAAGAAGCTCTGTCAGCTCTCTCTCTTTCACTTAACTAAAACACTTTTTAAAGGATTGCACCTTGAAAACGCAGCCTGAAGACTGACATCATTGTCTCAGTGGGAAGTGACTAATTGTGGTTGCACTTGAATCTGAGTTAATGTAGAAAAAGATTAAGTAAGCACTATAGAAATTGCTCCCATTGGTCTCCCTGAGAGGCAAATTACTCTGCTTGACCTGAAAAATAGAACTAACAGGCTATATTGTGTTACATGCTGTAAAGTACAGGGATATTTGATGTGTCAGGACTTTACAGAGCACACAGAAAATCTGCTTTCAGCACAGGAAGTCTCTCTTTGTCTGCTGCACAATAACACTAATTGCTGCTTGGATAGAATACATAGTCATGCCCAACTTGAAATAAAAGCAACATACTTGCCAAAGTTCTCATTAGAGAGACATTGGCAAACAAAGAAAATGCAGAATGCATTTGTGAAAAATAAAAAAATACCTGGAATAACTTATAAAATCTCTTTCACAAGACAGCATGGCTTCACGCATGTCATGTCCCTAAGTATACACCACACATAAACCAGGAGCCTTGAGGACTAAGGAGGTAAAACTGGCTCCTTAAACAGAGTATGATTGATTTCCTTGGTGAACTTTGCCTGTGGCGTCTCATTCCACGCACAGATTAAAGGAATCCCGGCACCAAGCTTTTACACTTGAAATGGGATTCCTGAAATGCTTGGATCCAGTCATCGGTGGTAAGCTTTCTCGGTCTGGAACAGTGACCTTCTGCTTATTATTGTAGACTAACGAGGAAGACTTGCTCGCAGCTTCTCCCTTAAAACAAGAAAAGGTCACATGCGTCTCAGCAGACACTGAATGAGAACAATGTATTTGCTGTTTTATGTGATGCAGCCCAGTATTTGTTTTTCCTCCCCCAGCCTCTGGACTTTATGTGCTGCTGTACAAATCACAGTGGCTCTCCACACTTTTTCCTGTTGTGTGTGTTAATGAATCTTCCATCAACCCTTCAGTCTGTTTGTATATGCGTTTTTGTGCTTGAATAAACCGAAGACGAAAGATACGCATGTGTGCCAAGTGTCCGAGAACCAGAAACAGTGCTGCTGAAAGCCAGAACGTTTAATTGACCAATGTGCTGGCAGTTGGGTACGGTCATAAATGTCAGATCGTATAAAATTCACACCGGTCGTAAACAAAGTCAACATCATCTGCTTATTTGCTTTAATTATCATTATTAGCAGTGAGAGTTTTTGTTGATGTTGTTTTGTGTTAATTATTGCTGTGAACTGATGTAACCCCACCATTACACATGCCACATCTGGCTGTAATCCAAACTGCACTGTATGGAGGTTTTACACCATTAAAAATACAGTAGCACCTCGCTAATCTGAAGCCTGCAGGCATGCAGGTTGCTTGGAATAGTAAAATGCTTGGATTATTGTAATGCATTCAAATAGTTGGTCCAAGCTTAAGATGGAGGCACACTTCAGGCTGCACCCACTGCATTTCTTAAACTGCTTAGAACCGTCCACAGGTGGAAGCCAATTTCTCCCCAGATCAGCGTGCTAGTGAAGCATACCTGAGAGCTGGTATAATATTTTCACTCTGGTATGCTGGAATTTCAACACTGAGACTAACTCTGGAGAAAATAAGATTTAATTTTCATGCCCTAAATGGTGTTTCTGCGGAACTTTGATGGTCTAAACTGGTCTTGTTATACAGTGTAAACTGGTGTTTAGATGGTCTCCACTGCTTTTTAGTCTGTTCATTGTCAACTATTTTTATGATAGACTTTTGAAGGTTGTCTTACATGTTGGTCCTAAATGTTCTTAAAGTAGTATTTTGATTGTCTAAGCTGGTTTCTTGATGGTCTTTTGTCAGACTAGACTATTAGTGTAAGATGGTGTATAGTAATCACAGACTTGTTTTGAGATGGTCTTGATGATCAATGGCCACATGACCAGAGTGGCTGAAGGTTGTTTCAAGAGTGGAAAACAATGCTATCCCTGGTCCAGACAGGGATAGGGAGAGATAATCTTTTTTTAGTCTAAATTATCTTTAATGGTGATTTACTTGTAACTTTTTCTGGTTAAACTGGTTAAAAGGCAGGCTTAATTTGACTTAATTATCAAAATTGTATCTATGGCAATCACATTGTTTGGGGCATAGCTATTAGCTGTTGTAACTTTATATCTCATTAGGTGTCTTTAATTTTATTTAGCCAAGAGACGCTGGTAGGTATTGTAGCTGGTGCTCCTGTGCAAATAAATACGATAAACAGCTGAACTACAACCCTCTCTACTATAGCAACTGTACTATCACCACTGCGACCACTCTCACAAATCCAACACAAAATGGACAGAGATGTAAACACTTACACCCCCATTCACCCGACTGACACCTCACCACAAATCATATAATCCCAGCAGGAGCAGGGAGTCGGTCTGCAGTAACATCTCTCACCCCACATCTCTTCCCATCTCTCTCTCTGTCTCTGCTCGATTAGGAGTTGATGGGTTTATGACCTCACAGACTACAGCGCGGGCAGTGATCATTGTACCTGTAATGTGTGTTTGTTTATGTCCATCTCTGTCAGAACCAGAGCATGAGAGTGAAGACATCTTCACTTTTCTTTTCAAACTAGAATTTGGGTTTAGGTTTTGAAGTTAACAGTAGGATGAGACAACAGTTGAAATTACACATGCAGTGCATGGTTTTATATCATTTTCTAGTCTAGGATCACAATTTTAAGACTCAACTTTTCCAGAGACCTAGCAGTAAAGACTGGTGGTCAAGCTGTTATGTGAATTCGGAGCCTAATCTGATCATGAATTTACATTTTTGAATAAAACCAATCAAATATTTCTATGAATACATATAGTCAAAAAGTGGACAGTTTTTGGTCTGAGATGTTTTTTTCATATAAGAAGACCAGACCTAGACCTTAACCTAACACTTATAAAGCCTCACCTTAGATCCAAAACTCCTTAAACAAAGCTTAACAACTGCATTGCTACCAAGCAAAGACCAAAACATATTTTGCTATGAAAAATATGACAAACGCCTCCAACTGGCAAGGACAGAGTGCAGTTTTTATAGAATATGATCAGATTTAATGGTTGTTAGTGTTTGGGTATGACATGTGCTATTTTTAAGGATCCCCAAATGGAGTATCTATAAATGATGACAGGTTTGCAACATGTTATTCATCTTTATCTAAAAAAAAAATTACAAAAAATATGTATCAGTCTCTGCACTGCCTACATATCAAGGAACCAAAAAACTCAACAGCTTGAAGGTGAGAAACTCAGGACTGAGAAGAAATAAATTTAGCCAGTTAGAATCCTCTCAAACATAGAAACACATAAGTGTGTGTGTGTGTGTGTGTGTGTGTGTGTGTGTGTGTGTATCCTGTAGAGCCATAACATCTCTCCATTGACTCTATTACCGTTAGCCGGTCTGCACAGTGATGGAGAGAGGGATCCCATTACACCCACTACACCCATTTCTAATGCCATCTTCTTATCAGACACACTATGTGGACTGCATTATATCACACACATAGACCAAGGTGTCGGTAACCTCTGTGAATTCAAAACATACTATTGAAAATCTGAATTTTAAACATAACACTGTTGCTACATATTGGACAAAGTAATCCGTTGATATTCTGTCAAGGCCCTGTGAGATGTTTGTGTGTTTACCATGACAGCTTGCACTGCATGCTGAGCTGCCTCTATTGCACTGAATTATTCACTGAATGTCACTTTTGTTTAATGTGCTCGTGCTGTCTTGCAGGATTCACCAGATAAAAAATGGCTCTAATCCAGGGGTGCACAGTTTATTGATTTGAACCACAGTTAGATTTTGTTTCCTTCCTGAGGTTGCTTTAATTTATTATATTATAACATGTATATTGATAATGTGGGTAATAGATATTTGAAAATATACATAGCAATGTAATGATTTCAACCATACTGCCCAATCTGTGTTAGTAGTGATAGTGATAGCAGTAGTAATATTAATAGTAGTGGTAGTCATAGTACCTTTAGTAATAATAAAATGATTATTAATAGTAACCATTACCAGTCAGTCAACAATTTAATAACATTAAAGTAATTGTTGGCATAGCTGTAGCTACTGGTCAGATAAAAATTACAACTGGATATAATACTGATAGAGTCTCTGTGTATAGTATCTGTAGTATCATCACAGTATGTAGTGTCACTCTGAAAGAAACTGTCTGAAGTGGACTCAGTGAGTTTAATAATACAGGCAGCAACAAATGGAAATAAAAGACATTAAAGCTGTTGTACTGCAAAAATGCAGAGTATGCATTAACTTCTGTCCGTGAATGTATAATTGACACCTTCTCATATGATCTGTATGAGAATGTATCACTGTTTGAAACCTGGACGCAGGTCGCACATTGTGCTGCTGCAGTCCCCCACCCTGCCATCCTGGCTAGATAAGCTGACTGGCTGGGTGAGGATTGCCTTGATATCTTTCCCAGCCACAAAAAGTAGTAGTTTGTGTATCACAGATGATGGGTTGTCACAGCTGAGTGTGAGAGATAGTGCTGCTTGACAACATTGCTTCCAGAGCATAAATTGAGTTGGTATCGCTGTCCTGTGACACTCTGATGCTGTGTGATGTGGTCTTTCAGGGGCAACAGTACAACCGCATTTGTAATCATCTGATGCAAGACGACTTCTTTTTGTGATCTTGTTTTTGCCCAATGGGGGCATTAAATGTGGCAGCCCCATAAAAAATATTTGACTTGTTAGAGTATAGTGTCATATCTGTGGTGTTTTTGTCAGAGAAAATAGCTTTTTCTTCAAGACTTGAATGCTATTCTGCTTTTATCACATTTCCACTCTCTGTTTTTGCTCTCGGTTGGTACTTCAGCTGAATGTTTTTCATGTCATCCAAACGTCGGCCTCAAACAGTCATGTCAAGTTTCACACTGCCAACCAAGTTTGCTTACCTCATTTTTTATTCTCTCCTACACAATTCAACCCAAAGCCCAAACATTTGGGCTTCTATTTGATCAGAGCAGGGCTAGTCAGCAGAAACAACGGCTGTGGCGTGTGCTTTTGAAGCCTTCTGTAGCAGCGATGAGCAGAGAATGTAAGATCTCCCTGAAGTTGGACAATCAAAGGGGCTGATGAGCCGCAGGGCCTGACAGGGAAGTGAATTCATGGGGACAGGGGGCTCAGGGCCACGGCTGATAGACAGGAGGCCTGAATCTCTGATCACACAACAGTGTCTCTTTAGGCACTTTGACTATGAGCAAAGCACTTTGTCGACGGATTTCACATCAGAGAAAATGACAGGGAAACAGAACCACTAAAGAACTGATTTAAACGTTGTGAAATGCCAGGTGGGCCAAATGGGTGATGGTTGTTTGATGAGATTTTGCTGTGAGGACTCGAGGTTGAGTTAAAGGACGTTGCTTTATGTGCTGATGCAGATCTGTCTGTGTGTTGAGGAGAGGATGTTTGGTCTCGGCTAACTCTGAAGTTGTGTGTGTGAGACTATATTGCGTAAGCAGGCAGAAGTTGAAGCCTCAATCATGCCCGGGCACTGCTTATATAACCAGGGTGCCCTAAAGTACATGTGGGGCGAGTCATTAGAAAATTCCATTTACAGGAGTTCAGAAACAGAGAGAGACACAGAGCCTGACAATAAAGAGCCAGAGCCTCACTTCATGTGGAAAAAAGGAAACTTTCTCCATGTTTTTCCTTTTTCCCTTGTGCACCTCTATCACTCCGCCTGCCACTTTCCCTCCCTGTCTCTCCCCACACTGATCCCTCTCCACTTTGTGACACTCTCGTGTAAACCTCTGAAGCCTTTTCCATTTTCTTGTTACATGAGCACTCTATAAGTGTAGTTGTTCAGCACTGTTCTTGGATGGATGCATTCATCATGTAGAGAGTCCTACCTTTGCTGTGTCTTTTCTGTCCCACTTGTCGTAACTAACTAAAAGACTGCTGGCCTGAATTTAGCAGGAATAGTTCAGTTACTACTTTTTGGTGACTCTAGCCTGTAGCACACGTCAATCACAGCATTGAGAAGAAGCAGTCAAAGTCCGACAGCAAAGTGATAAATTTGCTGCTTGTGTGGAGTGTTGATACTCAGAAATTGGACAATGGCATGTCTTGATGCATGTCACGACAATAAGAAGTGGCCTTCTAATGTGCATCACTGGTCTTTTTGTCTCTTTCCTAATAGTGTCCTAGAAAGTTCTCAAAATGTCTTTGACAGTTTTGTGGAAAGGACTGTGAGCTGGAAAAACAAACCCAAAGAAAAAGCCATAGAATCACATAGGTGTAACAGAGAAAACTGGAGAATTGTCAGTTCTGGGAAAGAGAGTAAATGACACACATATTTGAGCATCATCTCCAAAAGCAGCAACATGCCTTACTATGTTTTTTAAAAAACCCTGGTTTTAAAGGACAATTTGAGATTATTACAATTTATTGCCGTAGTCTGCACCATCATTTCTAGAATTTCCACAAATTCCAGTGCACGTCGCTCCTCTTCTGTTGCTTCTCTGAACAAATAGCTGGTTACAGCATGTTTGTCATCACCAGTACTCGATACTGGGTGACTTGGAATGGAACTCTGTGGTTTGTATTATTAACCCTCCTGTTATGTTGTGGGTCAAATTGACCCATTTTAATGTCAATTTGACCTGGCAGCCAAATTGGAGGCTAAACGGGGTCAGAAATGTCAGAAGTGTCAAATACTGTTTGTTTCTTTCCAACTGTGAGACATATTTCACCCCAATCACACACACACACACACTCACACACACCCGCTCCCTATTCTCTTGACCTCATCTGTAAAATGCGAGAATGCTGGTGTTGTCAGCAGGGGAGGGACAAACATATAAAGATTCTCTGCAATGGAGTCCTACCAACATTATATTCTGCAGCTACATATGATATAATATCTGTCAGAGCTTTACAAAACGAGCAGCAGAAGTGAGCAGATGAACGACCTGGAGGCTCTGGCACTCATCTTTGATCATGACAGTGAAATAGAGGAGGATGTGTCTGAAGATCAAGACCATCTTAAGATCAATTCTGAGTCTGATGATTCTGATTGGAAACCAAATGAGGAAACTGCTAATCATATTCATTCAAGCAAGACATTCACATCAAAAAATGGTGAAATACAATGGTCTTTATCCCCAAATATACGTCAGGCAAAACTGCCTGCTGAGAACATAATAAAGGCAGTGCCAGGGCCCACTAGGATGGCAGTGACTTGTGTGACAGACATCAAGTCAGCTTTTGAACTGATCATGCCCAACTCAATACAGAAAATTCATTCTCGAAATGACTGATCTCGAAGGAAGGCGTGTTTTGGGGGGGAAGTGGGAGGAGCTGGATAAAGTGCATTAACATGCATATTTAGGGTCCTCATCCTGGCAGGGGTCTGTAAGTCAAAGGATGAATCAACAGCCAGTCTGTGGGATGCAGAGACATGCAGGGCTATATTTTGTGTCAGTGTCTCTGGAGACTTTTCATATTTTCTCCAGAGTAATCTGATTTGATAATTGAGAGACAAGGGCTATCAAACGGAGAAAGACAAGCTGGCAGCTATTACAACAGTGTGGAAGAAGTGGGTCGAGCAACTTCCACGACTTTATAACCCAGGCCCTAATGTCACACAGGATGAAGGCTAGTGCCTTTCAGAGGTCCCTGCACATTTAGGCAAAATATGATTTCCAAACCAGCTAAATACGGCAAGAAAATCAAAACCAGCCATGCACTGGACATACAGGTTTACACTGGCACCACCATTTTGTTCATTTCTGGGTCAAAACAATGTCATGACTCGTTTGTCTTATTTAAAGTCAGCGGGTCAGTTTGAACAAAAAAATTGGCTCGTGTTAATTTATGAATATCACATTACATTCAAAATGTCAAATAAAACAAAAGAAAAATCAGTGTCAATTAAAACTGTTTATATGAAGGACTTTCCAGCGTCATTAAAAAAAAGTTTAACATGCATTTTGTATGAAAAACGAGTGATTGATCCTCATTGAACCACGATCTGTGAGAGGTAAAGAACACTATTGCACTAACTATTGATTGAAATAGTTAGTAATGGAGTTAATAATGAGATATAAACAATGTTGTTGTTTTTTTGTTTCTGACACTTTTGGATAATTAACATGCCCCAGTCAAATTGACCCAGGGACATAATGATGTTCCTGAGACACGAACATAACGGGAGGGTTAAAATGCACACACACACACACAGAGGTGTGACCACATCAACAAACCTAAAAATCACAGTTTACAGACAAACCTCCTCTAACTGATTATATTTAGCCTGGTTTTCCTATGCAATGAATTGGATTAAATGGGTTAGGGTTAGGGTTAGGGTTGAAATGAAATGGATTACTACCATACTTTTACCCTTTTCAGCTACGCTCACTTTCAGTTTTACCTCCACCAAAGAAAAAACTAAGAAAATACAACCCAGCTTTAAAGTAGATTTTCCCTTTAATAATCAGCCGGGCTCAAATCCAATCTTGATTGGTCTTTCCCGACTAAATCTCGTTACAAAACTGAGGACACAGGATGCAGTCAGGCTGTACAAGGCAAATATTTTCTGTTACCATTCTCTTGCCTTCTGCAGCGTCGCTCCACACAACATGAAATAAACCCAGTGAGGCCTTGCTGTGTTTCATATCCCTTTTGTGCGCTAAAGTGAATAAGTGCATCTGGGGACACAGTTTACATGTCGAAGTGTTGCTGTGTTTGCGATTTCCACGGGCAGAGAGCAGGCAGTGATAATCGAGATGATAGGCCTACTCTTCACTCCGAATGGACTCGAACCAAACCTGAACAATGTGTGTGTGCACACACTGGTGTTATTATTAGGATGCGGTGAGCTTCAGCTACCAGATGTCCTTCAAGTCTCTGCGTTTCAGTCAGTAATTGTGGTGGATGTTTAAAAATTATTCATAACAAAACAGCCATGCTGCAGCCTTTCCAGACAGAAATTGGTTTCTTTCATCTTGCTGTATCAATGTGAATTGAATTTATTTGCTCAACCCGTATTGAGTCCCTTTCTCTCTCGCTCGCTCTCACTCAGTCACTCAGTCACACTGCCCACCTCATGCACAGCCATGTTTCACATACTATGCTTCTGCTATATTTGTGAGGACCTTCCACCGACTAAATGACCCTAAATAACCCTAAAAGGAACAGTCGAGCAATGAAATGTGATTGTTGGTCACAGGTCATCTGTTTGTGTCCAGTACAGAGAGGCTTTTGTTTTTGTCCACTTTGAATCTTTTCAACCCAAGTTTGTTTTGCTCAGTTTTCAGAGAGACGTTGTGACTAAATGTCTTAGCTAGCTATGCCAAATACTGTTTCTAGTAGAAATCGGGCTTCTGGGAAAAAGACAGTATTTATGAGAAATGCAGAAATGAATGGAGAGAGGAGAGTCTCAGTGTTCCAGGATGTAAGAACCATGTTGATAGGACAAGAAAACATCATCACATTACTAATACTTACCAAATCATTCGCTTCCCATTCAACAGACAAGTCACTTTAACATCCTCCTGTTGGTTTTAAAGGTAATACATGTGACCTGCTCACTGACCTCCCCCATCTTTTTGCTTGTACTCACAATGACATCTGGGGCAGGTAAAGGCCTTTTTAGTTATTCACAGCTCAAAACCTTCCTGTTTTCTATCAAACACACACGCAAAACAGAATTGAGCAGTTTCAGTTAAACCCCCTCTCCAGATGTCCCATGTCTGCCAAGTTACTTTAACTCTGCTTGTTTCTCTGATAAATTAAGATCCAAATGTTTTAAAATGTGCTAAAAGCTTTTGTTACGATCTAAAAAGAAACAGTGACATGAAAGTAAGAAAGCGGTCGCCTGGTAATGTCCGGCCGTGCAGCGTATGGAAAACTCTACAGTTCTGAAGTCACAGACGAACCTATCAAGCTATTATTCCTGAGAAAATTTCTGGATGTTTCACTTCGATGTACATAGGTGATAATGCTTTACTGGACACTAAATGGACAGTAAATGGACTGTACGACTTTATATAGCGCTTTTCTAGTCTTACTAACCACTCAAAGCACTTTACAAGAGCCAGCATTCACCGATTCACACACACATTCATACGCTGGTGGAAAGATGCCCCCTGCTCATCATTCACACTCACACCCCGATGGCACAGCATCAGGGGCAATTTCAGGTGCAGTATCTTGCCCAAGGATACTTTGATATGTAGACTGTGGGGCTTCAGATGCCCCCAAGTCACCCAGATTGCTCCAGTTTGTGAGTGATGTTTTGGTTTCATGCTTGCACTGCTGTACTGAGAGGAAGTAATGCATTTTTAACACAAATTGCATCAAGTGTGTACAGAGGCTACCGGTTTCCCCCTGCCTCCAGTCCTTGTGAGCTATGCTAAACACACCCTGGACCTGTCCCTGTACTCGAAACACAGAGTTTATCATTACATTCTTTTCTGACTGTTGGTAAGCTGGCAAACAAGCATGTTTTTCGTAAATTGTGGCATAACCTTTACCTTGGTTAAAACTCTTTATTCTAAGGGTGTTTTCACACCTACACCTTTTAGTACACTTTTAGTGCACTCCAGTGTGGACCAAAACAATCGCACACCCTTCAGAGGAAGCGGTCTTGGTGCAATTCAGGAGGGGTTCATTTGTGGTGGGAATGTGATCCATCTACTAGGCGTACTCTGCAAGTCTGAGCAAAACTGCCATGTATGCTTTGCAAAATTAACAGTTACTAGCAACAAGCCAAAGAATGAGGTCAGACCTGGTCCAGTGCAACGTTGTACCTTGTCTTTGGCTAGCGGGTCCCTTCAGAACCTTCTTCCTGTATTTATGTTCCCGCTCATGATTTCACCCCTAAAGCTCAGTTAAAATATGAAACCACCTGCTCATTGAAGAGAATATGACCAAAATGTCTTCTCTCTGACAGTCTGAAACTGAATGGATCTCACAAGGATACAGGTAAAACAACGGTCTCGTTCTCTGTCTTTCTCTGCCTCCTTATTGGCTCGGTTGCTCCTGATTTCTGGGAACTTTTGCCTCCCTTTTGTCTTTGCAGAAGCCTCTGCTACATGAAAGAAAAATGAGCACAACCTGCCCCACCTCCTCATCCTCCTCGCCTTCACTTTCCTTGTTCTCCTTCTGGGAGTAAAAGGGAAAGAAAGACAGAGTAAGAGATGTGTAGAGGGAGATGGGGAAGGGGGGGTCTTGGTGTTTAGATTAGGGAGAGAGAAGAGTGAGAGGTAGATAGAGAAATGAGAGATGTGGTGAAGGGAAGGATGGCAAAGAAGGCAGGAGAAATAGCCAGCCCCCCCCCCCCCCCCCCTTATTCTCTGGCTCTCTGCACATGCCGAGCAGAAGCAGTGCTGGATGCTAATTACTTAATAGATTGCAGATATGTGCGGGGGGTGGGGGGGTAGGGGGTAGCATGGCTAATTAGGTTAGCGCCCTGCTAAAATGAAATGTCTTAATGCTGATGCTACTTACGGTATATCCAACCGACAACATCCCCCCACCCCCAACCCTCCACACCCCACCCCCTCTCCCTCCTGTGAGTCCAGTCTAGCTTGATCCAAACTAAGCCAGCCTGAGTGATGGGTAGTAGCTGAAGGACAGAGCGGGGCTGACGGGAAAATGTAGCTGACGTCCCGGACAGATAGCGGGAGGGATGAGCCGGCCTCAGACGGCCCTAATTATCCCACTGACCTTTCCAGCAGACGTAGAGCGGAAGGAGGAGAGAAGGAGGACTGCGAGCAGCTCTCCATGTGACTCAGATTGCACAGGGGCTCACTGCTCAAGTGTCAAATACCAAACAGCTTCAATGAGACTGTCCTCATAAGAAATTCAACAGCATTAGTTGTTTATTCAAACAGCTCAAATGACCTATGTTTACATTTACGGTACAAGGACCTCTCCTGGCTCTGGTCTTGCTAGAGCAAAGGGCGCTGCTCCTTCTCCTGGAAACTGTCAATATTGGCTATATTTCCCTGACACAGTGTCTACACAGCCCATGCAGCAAAAGCAACACGTTAGCAGAGCAGCTTCAGTGCTAACCCGTGTTTTGGCAGCGATTGGAGCCCAAATACACAATCACTATAGTTAAGAGCATAAAATGAAAGACAACAGACTTGAAACGTAGGCTACATTTGAGGTCATATAAGGCAAGTCAGAAGACTGAAAAATGCAGCTGAAACACCCCGATGCAGACCAGCCATTAGCTTCAGCAACAGCAAGTCGGTCAGTCAGTCAGTCGGTCTACCAGCATTGTGAGCATGTTAATTTGTTGACATAAGCATTTAGCTCCAAAAACCATTATGCTAAGTATAGCCTCACAAAGCTTGTGGGGCTGCAAACCCTTGTTTCAACCATGATCTTTTTCTAAACTTAACCACATTTTGTGCCTTAACCATACATACCATACATGCCTTAACCATAGAGGTGGCGGTTATATCAACAGTCACAGTAATATGAATTATTTCATAACAAAATGTTTTCTTTTGAATGATCATTTGTTTTTGTGGCAGACATTTGTGAGGGTTTTTTAGGTGCAGGCAAACAATGTCATCCTGCTGACAAGCGAATCAGTTTTCAACACACATATGGGTCTTTGTCCAAGGTAATGGATAAAGTCATATTTTGCTGTTTTTATTTGAAGGACTTTTAGGTTTTGATCCAACTTATTCACATTTGCTTCTTTACAAAAAAAAAAAGATGTTTTTTTGTACTCCATCCATCATCAAGTTTCAAACAGACCTTGGACTTTAAATGACTTTGAATGTTAAACCCTACACGATCACATTGGTGCTTTGTCATATTTTGTTTTCAGTGAAACAGGTCAGTGAATCACTATATTGACAGACAAAACTTATCAAAATGTATTGTTCATCAAGCAAAAATCCAAATACTCCCTGGTTCCAGCTTTTCAAACGTGAGGATTTGCTGGTTTTTCCTTATTTTACATCGTTGTCAATGGAATTGGGTGATTGAAAAGAATCATTAACACTCGCAGTATATATTATGTATATATATATATATATATATATATTCACCTCAAAATAAAGTGTTTTAGATTGTCTAGATAAACTGACTCGTTTCCAACCTCGTGTTTATTGGACTGCCACATTACTTGAACTCATCAATTACTTTGGTGAATACAATGATATCATAATCAATAAAACGGAAAACAAATGGCTGGAGCTCCAAATTTTAGACCTAAGTTTTAATAGAAGAATTATCCATTGAGGTTTGACTAAAAGGTGGACCTCCTACCCTGATTGGTCAGTTTCTCCTCTCGCATCCCATAGCCTGCCTCAACAGTGATTGAATATTTGTCAGACATTTTAGACCCAATAACCCATTATTATAGTTGTTTTTTGTTTATTCAGCATTATAATTAGATGAGCTATTTACACAAAGGTAAAAGAATGTGAAACACAAATGCGAGAATGTTAAGTTAAAGGTATGTGAAACTGGGAACATGAACCTAAAGGAAATGTAGTATACAGATGTCTAAAGGACTGAGGAGAAACATGAGAGAAAGTAATTACAATGGAGGATGGAAAACAGAGAACAGAGCGAATGTAAAGCAAAGGGTTCATGAATCATGGAAAATAAAATAGATTCGAAAAGGTCAAATGTGTTTTTCCTGGCAACAACAGGAGACATTTAAACCCTGTGTTCAGCACATAACACTGTTTCTGCTCCTGGTCTTATCCATCTTCTTTTTCAAATTGCCATTTTTCAGCCTTGATAAAATGTACTAAGAAAATGTTTAAAATTGGCACATCTTTCATGAGATAAGTTATTAAATATCAAATTAAAATGCATCACACTGTAAAATAATATTTTAAAGGAGTTAGTGATAGCTTGATGGATTTATCTTTTGTGTAATTTGCATGTGATTTCTTTTTCCCATTGCTTAATATAGGGACTGCAGATGCTTCACATTAAATGTTTCCCAAATTCACAATGTGCATGAAATCAGAGAGACTGAGTTGCTTCCAGGTGTTAAGTGACATTTTTCTGGCTTTCACTGTTGCAGGTGCACCCATACAGACCCTGCTGAGTTGTGTAAGGCTCTTTCATGTATAGGTTTACACGCACATCATGAATACCTCGTAAATGGTGACTGTTGTCTTACATTTCTATCACACACCACTGATTGAGGTTTTAACAAAAACTCTTGAGCGATGGTCTCTTTGACCCTAACCAACTGAATAATCTGTATTATTATCTCTCATTGTCTCTGTCTGAGGCCAATGTATCCAAGCAAGATGCTCATCATGGTGTGTGTGTGTGTGTGTGTGTGTGTGTGTGTGTGTGTGTGTGTGTGTGTGTGTGTGTGTGACATTTCTTTCATCACCAACCTGACACTAATTACACACAGCACCCATGATAATGACCTCACTGAAGGGAAGCTTAAGTGGAGGAAGGGCTAAGGAGATGTAACTGAGTCATGGATGCTAAGTGCAGATTTACATATAAATGTGTGTGTGTTTGTGTGGGTGTGTGTACACAAGCATGTGTGTCAGTTGTCTTACCAGTTATGACAACACATTGCACTTACCAGAGTCAGATGAACTTTTTTTCTTTACATTTTTACTGTATGGAAGTGAGGTGCGATCAAGCAGAAATGACCACAAATGTATTTAGAAGCCTTACTTAATACAGAATACTCACACCAGAAAGCACTCAGGACTCTAAGCTGACAAGCTACTATAATCCTCTGTTATTGTTCAACTTCTGTGTGTCTGAGGACACTCTGTGGATACAATATATAATAAATTACAATATAAAGTTTGGGGAATATGCACAGATTTAGTTGCGGCTTAATTTAATGCTTCTGACTAAGGTCTCTAATTACTGAATTTCCATTAAATTTCCATACAAATCATGTCTGGAAGAGGTCCAAGACCATAAATAAAATGCTTGTTACCTGTAGATAAAAACAGAATGAGACTACATGGGTTAGCACAGATGTACAAGTCCAAAACCATAACTATTTTTTGGGGCTGTGGGTTGAAAACTACCCCTAAACTTAATTATTTAAAGATGAGAAGAGGCTGTCCTCATTCATTTCCTTATTTCAGACATGACAGAGCCATACTGATATTAATTTCATATGTAATACACAAAACACTTTTGGGCACTTTCCAAAAGATTGTGGGAAACCATCAAAAAGTACTAGATTGGACCTCACTATTTAAAGCTTAATATACTCAATATTTAAAGCTCCACTACTGATTATCACATTGCCAATGGATGGATTAAAAGTGTCAGCGGCAGTGACAAACTTGCAGAGAATGATGACCCAACTCTATAGTTCCCTCCAGCCTCGCAGGCATTTTAGCTTATTTTACCTCATAATTTTGGTGATTTTGGCCCACAACTTTTGTGTGATGGTTCATTCTCAGAAAGCAGCTGTTTTCAGTGGAAATGCTCTAAAAAAAACATGTTGCATGACCTACCCAGCACCAAACAACAGCCGGTTTGGGATCAAGAGCAAATCAATGTGATTGTTACATCCCTTTTCCTCCCTGTTGGCTCACGGCCCTTAAGCCTGTTGGCTTCATTTGATATGTTTTTAGATTTTTCAGTGTACCATACCAAAGTGTCAATAGTGTGGCCACAAGACAAACTGAATTTCAGCAAGCATACCAAAAAAAGCCCTTTAAAAAGTCCTGTGTAAGTGCAATCCATCAGATATGACTCTCACACTAAGCAGAAAAGTTTTATATCAGCTGAATGCTCAGTCATGCCAATCGAGCGTCAATGTCGCTCTCATTTCCTATCGATAAACATCCCCAGTGGACTGTGGCTGTGATTTGATTAAGCTAACCCCCTATTTAATTACACTCACTTAAAATTTGATTACAATCACCTCTAATTTAATTAAGATCACTTATTATTTGGATGCAGTGCCCGCCTTCTTTTTTCTTCATGGTATCAATGTCTTCTTATGAGCAGCTTTCTCTCCACCTTCCTGGCCTCCAGCTCTTTTTTCTTGTCTTACTTTCTCAAACTAGTTTCCATCAGTTAGCAGAAGAAAGGGCACAGTCCTGTTTTCCACCTCTCACCTCAGAACACTCCCTTCTGTTGCTGTTGCATAAGAGAACAAACTGTCAGTTGTGTAACGGTGCTTTGTTAGGGTAGGAGGAGGTTACATTAATGTATGTAGATGCGGCAACTTTTTTTTTCTTTTATCTGCATTTAGATTCACCTCTTTTAATTACCCAGAATATGCTGGAAGCGCTGTGTGTGTGTGTGTGTGTATGTGTGAGACAGAGTGTGGGTGTTCTACGTGTACAACAGAGAATTCTGGTCTTAAAAAATGTGGCTGTTACAGTGATCATCTTGGTTTCAGGGGCTGTTTGCAAGGCGCTGGTGAATACTGGGACAGATGCATTGTGGGTGGGTGGCAGCAGGGAGAAGGGAGCTGGGGGTCCCTGAGATAGAGCCCCAAGGCCCCTGGAGATGAGAGGCGGGGAACCCTGTGCTGCTAATTAATGTAAACCTAACCAGGAGAAACCACAAAAAGCTCTCCTCCATCGAGCACAATGGAGTTACAGCTAGTCAGATGTGTGTGTGTGTGTGTGTGTGTGTGTGTGTGTGTGTGTGGTGTGTGTGTGTGTGTGTGTGTGTTCTGAACACTGTATGTGTGTTTCAGAGAATAAATTACAGCTTCTCCTTGAGGGTCTGAAGGGGACTGCATGAATTTCACAGCTGAACAATCATCAGTTCCTCCTCAACACACATCCACACATTTACTCACACACACACTCACACATACACACACACACACACACACTCACACATACACTTATACACTCACCAAAAGCCCACTGCCATCCTTCTCGATGCCCAGAAACAGTATAAAGTTATAAACACCCAGGCTACAACAATGCAAGAGAAGTTTTAGTTGTTTTGTAATATCACAAACTAATGTGGCTGACATGTTTTTTCTTCTTTTTTTCCATCTTAACTTAAACCCACCTACAGTATGCGCTTCAGTCTAGCACCTTATGCAACAATATAATTCCAGTGGAGATTGTTGTGTAAGGTATGTGTGTTTGTGTCATGGAGAAAGAGAGAGAAGAGACTGTTAGTAAGTAAAGAAATCTCTCTTGTGCTCTCATAGCTGACCGTGTGTGTGTTTACGTGGACATGACGTACTCCCAACATTTTGGGAAATATGCTTGTTTTCTGTCAGACTTAGAGTCATTTCTGTATATCCAGAGGGGACGTGGGTCGACGATAGGATGTGTTTTGCCTAGCTTAGCACAAAAAGTGGAAATAGATGGAAAGTGCTGGTCCAACAAGTTATTGCAGGGGGGGACTGCTAGCCTTGGTCAGTCAGAATAGAGAGGCATCTTTCATCGACTCTAAATCACATACAAATACATTTGCTAAATAAAAAACTGAAGATGTTAAGATCATTTTTAATCAATGTCCTTAAAATAGATAATTATAACATCACCAATTTTAAAACAGGAGTTAGCTCCATTAGAAAAAAAAAGAGAGAATAGTAGAAGAATAGAGTAGAAGAAAAATCTAATATATGATCTGCTAAAAACAGAGAATGCTTGCTGTCTTTCTATACTAAAAATGATCCTCAGTAATGACATGTTAAGTGCTGCTTAAATTACTTCCTTTTTTTTCTTTGCCCAGTCAACATTCACAGCAACATTTACATGATTTAGCATCCCATACCCTGTCCTTAGAGCATCAGCTGCAAGATGGTGTAATGTGCAGCACCCACAGGCAACATCTGCACTCTCAGAAATGACTTCTGTCTGCATTACAGCTTCTCATACATTTTCATGCCACAGCCAACCTTATCCGCTGATTGATATGAGTCCGGGGACCTATATGGGAAGATTTTAACTGTACTCATTTTAATTAGAGAGCTGTCTATTGGGCAAGATCTTGGCTAATTTATTGTATAAGGATAAACGATAAGGATGATAGTGATCAGTAAGAAAAGAGAATGAAAGATCTTTCACTTTATCAAATGTAGGACTTTTCTCTTCAAATAAAGTAGAGAAAAACCCCTGCCTCCATATGCATGTACTCAAGCTGTAATTAAATATACATGTAAAGTATAGCTGACCTGATGCTAACTAATATGACAGTGTACTTATCACACCATTTACAGTAATTAAACCCAAATTTAATGGATATAGTATTATATTATTAACACGGAGTAGTTGTACAGTTATTTTGAGTTGTTGGCTAAAAGTAGGGAAAACATGAGAATCTGTCCCATCGCTATCATTCATTCCCTTTGATATGAATACAGCATATCGGCGAGCAGATGATGAATATAACCCTTTGTAGAAACCCGATAGAATTTTCTGCAGTTTAAAGTCAGTTCACCTTCAGAATCTGTCAGTTTTCTATAATTGTGGTAGTATGGCACCGTGTTCTGTTCACAATCGCAATGACAAAGCTACAGCTCTGAGTCACACCTTCTGGCATCTGAGCCAGCTGAGGCTCATGGGTGTCGTAGTATTTATAGCCATCTGCCAATAACAAAATGGGAGAAAAATCTGATTCTTTTTCTGGAACAATGTTGAAATAATTCAGGTGGAAAGCCAAAACATAAACCTATGTTTCATCACATAGACTTCCAGGTTTACCTTGCTTAGGAACATTGTGCCAATGATTAAAAGAAAACTTTTTAATGGGAATTACATTTTTAAAATATCAAAGCACCTCACCAGTGGCTTCATTTTTCATCCACTGGGGCTGATGCTTAGTTTGGAGTAAAGGCTTTCATGAATCACTTCAATGAGCATTTGAGAGGTTCTGTCAACATCAAGAAAACCTTTTGACACATCTTTAATATCAGGCAGCTAGATTACTGCAATCTTAGCTGTCACTGTTTGCAGTCAAGAAATGAAATACTTTGCCCGCAAAGTTGAGAGGAGCAACTACATCACAGCTATTTAAAGAGGCCATATTTTGCTCATTTTCAGGTTCCTCCTTTTATTTTAGGTGTTTACTAGAATAGGTTTACATGCTTTGATATTCAAAAGTCCCATTACTTTTCTCTGTCCACTGCTGCAGCACCACTTTTCTCTCTTCACTCGAGTTCTCCTTCCCCATCTGAAGCCCAGTCTGCTCTGATTGGTCAGCTCACACAGGCCTTGGTAGGCACTGCTCAGTGTTTCCTGTTAGCTTTGACAGCATCCAGATAGCTGAATTTCTAGCATGAATATCACCACAAGACTGCTTCTAAAATAAAAACTTTGCCACCGCACATGTTCGAGCATGAAGCTGATCCATACGTCAGTGCTATCACAGCCCAGCGGGCCACTTGCATTAAAGCTTTCTAACAGTCTTTGAATAATCTGAGCAAGCTAGCTGCTGGGTGCTAATCAAAATTACACAGCGTTATCACGCAAATGAATTCCTGCAGTATGAGCATTTCTTCTTCACATGTAGCTATATCGTTACCCTCAGGGTATGTCTGTCAAGTAAATTTACATGTAGCAGCAGCACACACAGACACACACACACACACACACACACAGGCTTTTACAAAAAAGCTAATGCTAGCTGAGCTAGCACTGCAGTAAAAATACACAAAAACAACACTTAGACTACTCCCATTATTTTGTCGACTTTGAGGTCTTAATGGTCACACGGTTGGCCACATTAGACATGCAACATGCTAGTTAAACAGGCGAGATAACAAAATAAACAGTGAAACAACACAAATCAACACGAAGTGTACCATTACTGGCCCTTGTTGACAAAGCAGTCCAGTACAGCAGTGTTTAAATACACACACTATCTCCCAGTCATTCAGGGGACATTTCCGTACATTTCCATTCAATTATAAAGTAAATCCACTGGGCCTTGACATCCTCAGATAGGGGGTGTCGATGAAGACTTTTGGCTTCTTTGCTCATAACTTTTCACACCTTAGCATCGGCAGACAGCGTGGCGGGCAGGATGGTCACCTGGGTGGAGGATGGTCACTGAGCTGGACGTGCTGTGTTGGACATAGACAAGTAATGGAAGAAAAGGTTGGCCTCCTGACAAAGCCTTTCAGGCTGTTCAGGAACAGTGTTTTCTGTGGGAAAGAGTAGCTCCCTTTGGCGTGGACTCTGGGCTGCACAAAAAAGTTGTATAACACACAAAAAGAAAGACATAAAAACATGGCCTCTTTTACAATAAATAAATAAAGTTACCATTTACATTACTTCAAAATGTGACTAATTAGTGGCCCAGTAGTCTCCTCAAATGTTCATGTTCATGCTTCAAAAATAAACTTTTCTTCCACTCTGAATAAAACATTAGAGAGAGCAGAGATCAGATGGTTTCTGTGCCTTTTCAACAAATTCCAGAAGTCCTGTAGGTTATAGGTGTGGCTGCGATATGACAGTAGAGAGAAGATTTGTTTTTTCCTCTCTAATACACAAAGGGTCATATAAACACACATTAAAGTACAAAGGCATGCACACACATAGTCTCTCTCACACACACACGCTCTCACACACACACGCTCTCACACACACACACTTTGTTCCTCCTCAGACACCCTGCTGTCTGTGCTGTGTATCCCTGAGGCTGCCCTCCATGCCCTCAGGTCCTGATGCTGCCCTACTTTCCCTGTTGACACACACACACACACACACACACACACACACACACACACACACACACACATCTTCAGCCACGTCCTTAAAGCGCAGGCCTTCAATTGGCAGGTGCACACAGCGTGAAATAACAGGAGGGGGGCAAAAGCCAGACCACTGCACTGTATGTAGTATATGTGTGAATGTCTGTGTTAGCATACGTGCTGGGCCTCTGCATGGACAGAGGTGAGGGGACAGGAAGGAGAGGGGAATGAGGCAGTCAATCAGAGAGGCCCAGTGTGATTAATACAGTGTTTACACCCAGGGTGCCAGCATCCCCTGTACCGTTAATCTATCCCTATGACGATTTGCCGAGCCTAATGTGAAATGAGGCGTGGAGCCGAGTCGTTTATTATTTGAGCTGATGAGAGAGGCCAGGCAGACGGCGGCAGCAGCCAATAAGACGCCATTCAGGACCTACAGCAAACAGCTGGGCATCCACAGGAACTCATAAAATCTGGAAGATTTAAGTCCATAAACAGCATTAAAGTGCATTCAATACAGTAACTGTAATCTGTAATGGAAACGGTAGCTTTCCATTTAATTCCAAAAATTCCAATAATTAATTTGAAATCAAATCAGTGTTGCCAGAATACTTTTGCTCTGTGTGTATTTCAAAAAAATGCAGGTAGGTTTATTTTGTAGGATTGGTTAAAGGACCATTCCTTTTTCATGTTTTAGCCCGTTTTCCACAAGTCAAATCACCATAACTGTTTACCATTGCTTAGCAAAGTATAGCATAGGGTCATAGACTGTTGAATTTGTTTTCCTGCATTAGATGGGTTTCAATAATGAATTACCAAACTCTAGCGGGTTTGATTTCCTTCGTGCGTGAGGTTTAATGCATTATAAAATAAATGGTAAAACCAGTGACTGGAAGGAAAAAAATTGTTGTTGTTAAGAAAATTTGTACCATTAAATATCAACTAAAGCACATCCTGTAGTAAAATCTGATCTTGTGGCCTTGTATTGTCAGGTAGTTTTATGAACTAATTATTTGAGTTTATACATATATGTTCTGTTATACCAAACGGGCTGATCAAAATGACCACAACCTGACTTTCCAAAACCCTAAGCATATTATTCCAGCATATAATTTTAGTTTGTCTGTGCTTTGGGGCTAATAATGAAGCTGCCATGCATCGTCCACTGTGTACACTGTACTGTACTTAATGGGAAATTAGAGTAACCTTTACTCAATGCGAAAAGAGCAGTCAGTCGGGGACCCAAAAGCAATCTTGTACTCCTCGGCCCCCAAACACTTGAATCCTTCCAATGCAAGATAATCCAGCCCAGTAATACAAAAGTACACATCATTTTAATAAATGATTGAACACATGCATAGTCCTTTATGTGAAAATACCATTCACTCTCATTGCATCTGGTTTATTTTGCACAGTTGTGCATCATATCCACAACAAAGTGAGTGTCCATCTTTTTTTTTGCCCAAGTAGTTTTAAACCATTCTCATCCCTCCATGCAAAATAGCTAAAAAAAATGTTTACAAGACAATCCAGATCCAGTCAAATATATGACTGGAATTGTTTGAACACTAGGGTTGAAATGTCATTTAGTTTCTTAGCATGATGTAAATTTAAGGAATTACAATATCTATTATAGTGTAGTGTGAAATATCTATGTACTTGTGAGCACAAAACCAGATGCTTTTGGATGGTAAAATCACCAGGCTAGAATGAACAGCACAAACTTTAAACAACTATAACAAGTTAAATAAATCATGTTGTATGGGAAATGCAGACTTTCAAATTTTGTCTTTTATTCATTTTTAATGGTATTTATGTCAACCCTTCAAGCAGATATAAATCAAATGACTGCAAAGCTAATAGCTACACAATAGCATGTGCTATTAATCAGCCTGGAAAGTGAGCCCTTGCTATAAATGCTGGTTTTTGCATTCAGTATTAAACATGACAGAAAGGGAGAATTCAGTCTGAGTCGTGATGTGAGACGTGACTTTGAGGGATCAGAGAATGTGAAAGGCGTGTCAACAAAGCTGTGGTGCTGGAGAGACAAACGTTGCCTCTGGTATTTTTAGCCCAGAGTTTCTGAGGTAAACTACATGGAGTCTGGCCTGTCGCTTCACTCTGCTGAGTCTCAGCTCTTCCCAGCAGAGGGGTAAAAGCGAGTTAAATGGATTATAGCGAGGATGCGGCTACACTGATTTGGTACACAATACACTCTACCCTGGCTGTTTTACACCCTGCAGACTTGGCACCTGAATTGCAAACAAGCTAACTTAAGTTTATGCATGTTTGTGTCTCTGTGTGTTTTGGAGGTATGTGTATGCAGACAGAAAAAAAATGTCTAAAATACCTCACTGCTGTCAAAACATCTTTCAGCAAAGAGCTTTGGATTACCGGTTGTATTGTGCGGCATGCTGGTATATTCTGTTTTTCTTCACTATATATCATGGTGGCTGTGGCTCAGGAGGTAGAGCGGTCGTCCATTTGTCAGATGGTTGGTGGTTTGATCCTTGGCCCCTGTAGTCCACATGTCTATGTATCCTCGGGCAAGATACTGAACCCCAAAATGCTGCGCCACCAGTGTGTGAGTGTGTGTGTGAATGGTTATTGCTCATGATGAGCAGGTGGCACCTTGCCACCAGCTTATGTGTGTGTGGATGGGTGAATGCTGGCTGGGGTTGTAGAGGTACTTTGAGCAGTTAGGAAAATGCTACAAAAATGGTGTACAAATACAGTCCATTTATCATATCACATCATGTTGACATTCAGTGTGTTCTGTGCATCTACAATGGAGTTTGAGAGCAGAATAGTGTTAATTGATCCTGTATGTCGATGGTAAACAGAAAAGAAGGTAACGCGTATACACTTGTTCATCACTTAATAACTTTGAATACACTGATGAAAATCCAAGGATGGAATTTAGCTTAAGAATGAATGAATACATTTGCTTGATAGAACAATGACTTTGTGCAGTTTTGATGAGAAAAAGCTCCCCGATTCCCAATCTGATCCTGATTTGATCTTCTATCTGGTTTGCACTGGAGCTATAGAGAGCATCTCCTGCACAAGAGAGAGCCTCACACTACAAGTTATTCTGGCACTAGCCAGACATTATGAAGATTTAGATTTTTAGCCAAACAATGGCAAGAGAGGAAGATGTTTTATAATAATGACAAATGACAAGCAAGCAAGAACCAGCTTTACAGTGAAGTCTGAAATACAGCTCAACCCTTTTGCATATGACTATAAAATAGAAAACCATTGGTCATTTGTCAAACTACAGGAACTTGAGCACCAGGTTTCTAGCTCACGTAGTACAGTAGTGCTGTCTGTGGTCAGAAAAGATGTGCATTTGAACGTTTTGTGCCTGCAAAATGCTCTCTAGTGCACACAGTACAGTTTATTTTACTTGCACTACTGGTCTGCACGAATTGGACGGATGCTTTCCAGTGCATGCATTTTTGTGTGTGCATAATAAGGTTACTTTCACAGTGCACAAAAGAATTTGCACAATACAAAGTGTTCAGACAAGCCTCTGATGCAACTTCTTAATGCAAACTGTTTTTTATTTTGTTGTTTTTTTTGGCTACAACCAACTTAGTTTGTAGCGGTTTCTTTTCTCAAAAGGTTTTAGAAATGCACATTACAAATCTTTGGGAAAGAAACAAAATACTGTTGCTACTTTCAGTTCAGTGCATTTTCATTGCAGTTTTGTATGTGTGTTTGACCCTTTAAGGGGCACACTGCTTAATTTCAAGACACGTTTGTTATTCTTTTGGTTAGGATGGTTAAATCTATATTTGTGAAAGGTAATGACTCCCTCCTACAAATCATGAAAGTCAAACCTCCACTCTGTGGTGCCGCTGTGATGAACAACCTGGATCTGCTCCAGTAATGAATAATGAATGATATGCCATCCTTGTGGATTCATTAGCTGCCATTTTTGCACAAAAACGAGCTTCATTTAATTGCAAGTCATACTTAGTCTGAGCTGTGAAATGTACTTATGTTTACAGACCATTCACCTTGGTGATGCTGCATGGAAGCTGTTTTTTTTTTTATTTAACTTTTTTTCTATTTCACTCTGAGATGGAAATGTACACTGTGTGGTTGGGTCATTACAGGTTTCATTGCAGGATGGATTTCTCACACATATTCCTTTACAAATGATCATTCGTACAAAACAAACACTTCTCCGGTTTCAGAGGAAAACAGATTTGTGTGCTGAAATCCAGCTGTAGCCCCATCTTAACATAATAATGCATAATGATGTTGTGTATAATCCACTGTGTGAGTGCTCAGTAATGCATAGAGGGTCCTTATGCAGTGATGTGTGGTCTGATGCATTTAAGTGTGAATAAACAGATACAGTAACGAGATGGATGCATGCCAATTTGAGCTAATAGGTTATACATATTCGACAACGCTGAGACCATTTACCCTCCCCTCTAACATCAACAAGCTCTTTCCCTTTTTTTCTGGACTTTTATTGGAAATGTTTACTCTCTTGTATTTTTTTTTTGTATGTTTTATTCAGTCAATTGAAGGTCAGTCTGTCCTACTACAAGCAAAGCAGAGCTCTTCTTTGCTTTAGCTCAGTGTTTTAATCTATCATAGCTGTTTTACTATAGCTGTTCTGAAAACTTTGCCGTAAGAATGAGTCTTTCATATGTTAAAATGATACAGATGACAAGAGACCTTCAAAGGGTATATCATGATCCAGCTAACTTAACTGCCAGAATCACAGCTTATCAACAGTCAAATCAACCCAGATCAACTTACTCATGAACAAAGAATGAGGCCAACACAAAGAAAGGAAAGTTGTGCTTCGGCACTTCATAGACTTTAGTTAATTCAATCAAAATTGGAGTATTGCGTCGTTGAGTGTATTCAATATGTTCATATAAGGAATGCACAGTATGTGCTTTGCATTGTGTTATGTTTGTGTGTATGTTCGTGCATTGGTCCATGCATGGTTGTGTTGTCCTCTATCAGTCACAGCCTTCTGCTGATGTGTCAAAATGCCGGTGGCCTCCTCCGTCGATATTATTTGCCGCTCTGCTTGCAGCCTGAGTTGGGCCGGCTGGGGGAGAGCAGAGAGCAATAACTGTGAATGAGGGAAGCAATAACTCTGTTGGCTCCCTCATCAAATCAGAGCCGACTGATGCGGAATAATCAGCAATTGAAATCAGAGGGAGGAAAAAAGCTGAACTGACAAAATGGGAAATGTCATCATGAGAAGAGCAATAATAAAGGAATCAATGAGGTGCAGTCGCCAGTGCACTTCTTCGAGGCAATAAGACAAGTGGGGCAGAGCTCTGCCTTCTCACTGTTCTCACTGTCATGTAGTCAGACAGAGGGGGAGACAAAGTGACAGCGTTAAAAATTAGAAATCATTGTGGAGGGGCTGTTCTGTGTGTGTGTTCTGTATGAAACCATACAGCTGCAAACAGCTGGAGGAATGTTTTAATGCAACAATGTTTTATCAGGAACCAGTACCTGATGACTGCATGATGTCTTATTTTATGTGAGAGGAACAGCAAATGTGGATTCAGATGAAAAAAAAAAAGTTTGCTTCTCTCTTTTTCGCTATATTTTAAAATACAGTTTTTACTATGTTTTCTTTTACATAGTGGTCGTTTGAATAGATGAATTTGAAAACTCAAACAATCACATGGACCTGTTTCTTTCACATGGACCTGTGTGACTGTCAGCCTCCCACAGACACATCTAAAATCTAATAAATCTGTCAGTCAAACCGATAGGCAGGCAAAAAATGCTAAGTTCAATTGTTAAATAAAGAATAAGCTGTGCTCTCTGCTTTCACTGCACCAAAACCAATATGGCAACAAATACACATAGCAACAAAAAGCAGGAGTGTGTGTGTGTGTGTGTGTGTGTGTGTGTGTGTGTGTGTGTGCGTGTGTGTGTGTGTGTGTGTGTGTGTGCGTGCACCTGTGCTTGCCTGGTTTAGACTTGGGCACATTTGCAGTACAAACTGTTAAGTCAAAATTGAATAACTTCTTCAAACCGCTGTAGAAAAGGAATAAAAATCCTGAATCCTTCGAGATCGGCTCCTCTGTGTTGTCACCCGCTGCCGTATTCCCATCAAGTAAAGTCGAGCTTGTGTGTCTGTATTCCCCTGCAGGCACCAGCCCAAGGCTCGGTACGTGATGTCGCTGTCATGTGGAAGTGCCTCTGTCAGCTACACACACACGTCCGGTCGCGTCACTTTCTGATCCTTAGCAGTTTTATTTCAGACTGCAGCAGAAAGCTCGGCAGCGTTTGAGCTTCAGAAATGCTTGGGAAAACGTAGCTTGACCGCACAACTTGATCAATGAAAGAACTAAGCTCCTGAAAAGCTATTTGATGAGGTAAAAAGTTTTGATGGCATCAAGTCACAAACATACATACACAAACAGACACAGGTAAACAGGCTTTACTGCTGAAAGCTCAGGCAGAAGAAATGCTTCATTTTCTGTAGCAGATGTCTGAAACATGTCACCATCTTAAAATCCTGTTTATAATTAATTCTCATAAAAATTGTAGTCAAGTCATAACATGTCAAGATAATGAAACAAGCTAAGTACTGTTTGTTTTTATGGACGTTTAAGATTCAGGTTAAATGCAGAGATTTTGCTGCGCAGCCAATAATAAGCATGATCAGCACAGGGTCACACTCATCAAATGATCTTCACATATTTACTGAGGAGCACAAAGCAAAGTGTTTTCATCCAGCTTTTATTCATGTATGCTGACACGTTCTCAGTTTAAAGCGTGGTTGAGTATTTACAGCTGCAAATGTTATACTTGTTAAATGTTTAACCTCTGTTACGGTGGCATAAAGCAGCTCAGCCCCCTGCAGCGAGTCATCATGAATCCCACCCCTGTGCTTTTTATTTGTTGGGTTTTTTTTCCAGTTCACTTTGTTAAAAGCAAAGCCATGTATTTTCCTCAACTGTCACACTCACATTCATTGTTTTTTTTTCTCTAAATTGTTATTGTTCCACCCATGACCCATTTTCTTCCAGCCAGCCACCCCCGCACACACCTACACACACGTACACACACACACACACACACACACACACACACACACACACACACTCACTCACAAAATCACTGAAATACACACATCACAGGAGATGGAAGCACATTCATTGTGAGAGCAAAAAGCCATAGCTGCAGTCGTAGGCTGACACACCCACATGCACATGAGCAGGAATGTGTGACATACAACCACAGCAGGGGACAAAACACTGTCTTTCTTCACACACTTTTTATTTCAGTCTTTTGTTCAACAAAGTGTCAGGTTGCTCTTTCATTTTAAGGAGGACATAAAGAGAATAAGACACAGCTAAGCAACGGTACAAAATAAAGAGCAAACGAAAGGAGCACAAAAGTTTAAAAATAAAGAAAGAAGAAAAAACCAAAGAGCAAAAACATGATGCAGACAAATTAAAGCTCAATATGGGCCTCTGGTTAAAAGAATTGATAATGATATAATCATATGGAGCCACATGACATGGACATGAGGGTGTTAATGCAAACAGACAAAGCAATCTTTTGCAGCCCTTTTATACAGGGCTCAAAACAGTAAGAAGAAAAAAAAAGCTGGACCTATCACTCTCTGCATGTCTATCTGCACTTAAACATGACGATGTCTTTATTATAGATAGAGGGTTGGAAAATAACAGAGCAGAAGTAACAATCTTCTTCATACAAATGAAAAGTGGTATTTATAGAGCAGAACACACAGCCTTGCTCAGCTCAACACACACAGGAGCTTTGCTGCTGACTGTTCTTTACTTCTACTTCTGTTTCACTAAAGTTTAACACATCTGTTCTCAGATTGCCTGATAAAGATGTTTTTAAAGCACCTGACTTTAGAGAATCCTGGGGAGTGAAGGGGAATTTAAGTGCCTCTACTCTGTAATGGCCTATTTGGCTGTAGTGGCTGCTCCTCACTAAATGTATATGCTCTTTTTTTTTTATTTAAGTAAAGGAATTCAGAAGTGAACACTGAGATATAGATTAAAAATGTGTTTCGTTTTCATTTGATCATAACCACAACTATGCTGTAGTTACAAACATAGTCACTGATGTAAACAACCATTTAAAAGCAGAACAGGAAAACAGGAAACGTTTAATAGCTGTTGTTTGTGTATGTCTCTGTATTAAATATCAGACTTTGAGAGGTGCGACATGTTCCAGTCCTGTGTTTTGATTTTTTTAATGGTGGTTTGGCCCTTCTGTTCACATTTGGCTTACATGTTGTGTGATTCAAAGAACAGTATTTCATCTACTTGCGTCTTGTCCACACTTGCTGCAGTGAAAACAGCTCATCACCAGCAGTCCTCCATCAGTATCTACACTTTGCGTGTGGTTGCAGTTATAGGTGTAAAGCACGAGTGAAATGCAGCCCATTACATAGCTCGTGTAGTCAGCTGTGTGTCAGGCTGAAAAGCATTCAGTTTAAACAGGAGGTTCAACTGGCATGGTGTTTATTACAGCAACTGTGTTGCTCCTGTGGGAAAATAAAGGTTATGAAGTTGTTTAAATCAGCCTATAAGGCTACAGTAAAGCTGCATGAGTCAGACAATTGGACAACAAAAATACAAATCGTGATAGTGATTGTGAAGACCTTCAGCTTAATATAAAGGCTGGCAGCTGATTCTTGTATTTGAATGCAGGACATTTCAGATAATGTTTTCCATCCTCTCAGCTCTAATTCATTTGTCTGCTTCATGGAGTTAGCTCCAACCCCTTATTGTGTGCTTGCTTCAACATGGAAGGGTTTTTTTCTGTTTTTGTTGTGAGGTTCACAGGATACTGATGTTTTAGAGCTCACCTGAAGATGCGGCCTTTCAGTTCAGCAGTTCAGAACAAAACAGTAGGAACCCAGTTTGTGTGCACAACAAGTGTTAATGTGTACACGCTCAGAGGGAGGTTTCAGGATTTGAGAGGGGGGTAAACGCTGTTCATGTGCCCCCTGAAGGAAAGTTACAGAAATATGACATGAAGTAGATAGTTGCTGCTTTTATATAATATATTGTAATATCACAACCCATAATGCTTCATTACGATGGCCTCAGGCAGCCGTTATGTCCTTCTCACAATCATCTTCTAACAAACACACCTCCATAAAATGACAAACAGAACGAAACCTGTACCCTTCAGTCTTTTGGACCAGAAATGTCAATCCACAGACACGTAAAGCATCCTCAAGCACCCACAAACACAACCACGCTCAGCATGCAGCGCACCATCTCCCCAGTCTCATCTGCTCAGATATTTACTGCCAGCCTTCCAAAGACTCACGGCTGCTTCAAATGTGTCTTCAGAGAGTCAACTTCAGCTGCTTTCATAGTTCATAGTCTTTCATACTATTTGGGGATTTCAACAGGCTTACGAAGCAATGATCTCATGTTGCGCATGCATATCTGCGCTCCACTTGGCCAGGAGAGCATCGTTCCACTATAATCTCTTGTATTTTTTGTCGTCCAACATGAAAACTGCCCTAAAAAAAAGAAAGACAAATCCTCCTAGATCTTTTTTAATTCATCTGCTCTCTTTATCCCCTCCCTGCTGCTCCCTCCTGTTATTACCCAATTTAAAAATAATTATAACATCCATTAAGAGAGGGGACAAACATGACATGGAAATAATTAACATCACCACAGAGCATTGAAATGCTCTACAGTGGTGATGGTGACCATTTTGTTTTTCATGTTTCTCATCCATTTCCCTTCCACCCCAGAGAGAGAGGGAGAGAAGCAGGGAGAGAAGCAGGGAGAGAGAGGATGAGTGCTGTAGTGGAGGCTAAGCTGTGCGTTGAGGTGCTCAGAAAGTCATTATGTTGGTCCAGGTAATGGGACGGCCTGGGGAAAATGTGCAATAAGAGGGACTCGGCTTATCTCCCACCTAGACTGGCCTGAATACCATTAATTAACTGTTGTAGAGGCTGTTCCTCCCCACCCTGACTGGAAGTGAATTTTTCTATTCCAACCCTCTCCTCCCCAACATCATGTCCACCACCATCACACCGTCCTTTCTGTGCCCTACACTTATCTAATCGCATTCGCTTCAATGATTTGGATTCTTACTGATAATTATTCTTAATTTGTTTGCATTTTTAGCCAGTTATCAGAGGAGCCTGGGGTAGGAATGGTGGTCAATGGTTAGTCAGTCAGATAATCAACAAGTCCTTATATAGATAGAGCTTTTTAAAATGGTCATTATGACTGGTGTCAAAAACTTCCCACCCTATTGTTTTAGCTGAGATAAATTTGGGCAACTAAAACTGCTTGGTTAAGGTGAAGGAAATGTCGTGGTCACGGTTGTATGACATGACTTGTGGTGGCCAGTATGAAAATCAAACACTGTCTCCCTCTAGAGGAGGCAAATGGGAAAACGTATTAGGAAACTTCTGATCTGCAATATATTTGGTTACGTTTAGGCTAGTGAACAACAATATTGCCAGAAACTGTGGTTACGATAAATGAAAAGGTAAAAGTTAGGTCTGTGACAGGACCTGTCATCAGGACCACACAGGTCATGAAAGATGGCAAAACTATGATTTGCTGGGGTTTGACATGTAGTCTGCCATTTCCCTTTCCCAAGTTACAGCAAGAATTCGGAACTGTGTTGCCCAATCTGACACAGTGGCCATACTGAAACCAGAAACCTTTTCCCAGTCTGATCCTGGTCTAAGAGGTTTTGTTAGTGCTATAATAACTTCACACTACTTCCTCCTTTGCTTTCATTATTAACATAACCACAAGAGGAGCAAGACCTCGTGACGATCTCTTGTGGCTCAGGAGGTGGAGTGGTCGTACACTTATCAGAAGGCTGGTGGTTCGATCCTTCGCCACCTTGAGTTTTGCTCTAGTACCAAGATCAGGTCAAAATACTGACTTGTACATAAATGATAATGCATTAAAATATAATTTGTACATTGCAATGAGATCTGCAAATCATATTTATGCTCCATAGAGGATGGACCTTCTCTATTTCAGACAATGGACATTTGGACACATGAACTTTTCACTGTGGTCACCCCAAGTGAAAACGCTAACTTTGCACAAGATACTGTATTTATACACAAATAGATTTTTAAACAGATTTTGTACTCCCAAAGGAACTGATCCCTTTTAGTGCCAGAACATCATCATCATCATCATCATCATGTTGTTCATTCTGGCCAAGACGTCTGTACTTTCATATGTAATGAAGTAAGATTGTAGCCTCTATGAAATGCCAACAGGACCTCATCGTTTCAGTATCTATAAGCCTACTGTCAACACACCTCTCTCATGCTTAAAGATTTGCTTTACAAGGTAGCACTTATCTCCCAGTCCTCCTAAATATTGTAGCTTGAGCTAGCCTCTGAATAATCACTGATGAGAGAAAAAAAGACAAGCTGATCTGAAGTCAGAGGAAGGCCTCCTCATCACCTGCATATTTCAGGGCAGCAGAGAGGGAGCTATGGGCTGAGAGCTGCCTATCATAGAGTGCATGTTGTCTCTTCAGCAGAGTTTTGCTTCACCTGAGTCAACCACTTCTGCTTCAGCTCTGTGCCTGTCAAAGCCCATATGCTAACATTTACTTATGCCTCTAATAGAAAAAGGGCCCACTGTGGCTTAAACTTATGGTGCAGTTAGTGTATGCGCAGATCATTATTCTCCTGTTTTGTACCATCCAGTGGATTTCTTGCCAGTGGCAATGTAAAATATAAAAAGCAGCGTTGAGGCCAGCCAGGCTGCCAATCTTCCTGCTGCCACAAAGAATTATCGTCTAAAACATACATCTTTAAACTTGTCTTTGTGAATTTGAGCTGAATTTTTGTGATGGATGATACAACTGTTTTTGGATGTATTTGTAATGCAACACTACTGATCCCATATTCAACACAAGTTTTTCTTTGATTCCTTTGAAATGATAAAGCCATTTTATGTTGAGATTGTACACAAATACAGGAATACTGAAAGTGTCTTACTCTTCGAGGTACATGCTAACATCAGCGTGTCAGCATGCTCACAATGACAGTGTTGCTGATATTCAGCATGGCCACCATCATAATTTAGGCTCTTGGCTTTGTAACATTTGCTAATTAGAATCAAACACACAGTACCGTTGTGGCTGATGGGGATGGGATCAGTTTTACATAAAGTATGAAAAATGGAATTTTGATTTGGAGATGAAACTAGTAGAAAAGTATGTGCTGTATTTTCCTGTTAATTTTATTAAGTCATTGTTTCATGAGCAAACTTATCTTTGTTGGTACCAATACCTTTGCACCACACCTCTGTCCTTGTAAATAAATATATAACAGTTCTTCTCAGATGATTTCCTTGAGCCCAAAGGTGTAAATTGAGTGAGACATTAAGCTGCAGGTAAAGAGCAGGTAAAGAGAAAAATAAGACTGACTTATTCCTGCACTCTGGTGGCAGTCACTAAACTAATTACTTGAAAATGCTTCATTCCTTTGCCTATTTTAGCTTTGCATTTACGGGTCGTATGTATTGGAGAATGATTTGCAGACACTTGCCTCTAAAATCAATTCTCGTGTCAGATGTGTTGTTGCAAATTACCTGAATTTATAGTGCAACTCAATCTCTCTGTCCTTCACTGTTGTAAGCCTACATCAACAAACAGCACACTCGTTCAGCATTTCTACAGAATGAGTGCATGTTTTGACATCATTTATGCGTGTTAAGGCTAAAATGTGAATTGTGATAATCTTCTAACTCATTTTCTCTGTTCTTTTCTCTTGCATCTGCTGTGACACCAATTTCACAACAGGTAATAAGCTTTTTATATATGTGTGTATGACTGAATGTGTTGAGTTGAATAACAAACAAGAAGAGCTCCATTGTTACTGTTAAAAGCACTGTGTGTTCTCTTGTTGTCCAGAATGGGTTCATTTTAAAGCAAACCAGCACAACAAATGTTTGTGTATCAGCACAAATTTCCAGCAACAAATTATGACAAATAATTATGCATGGGAATCATTCATCCGTCTATCATTTTGTTCCAAGCCCTTATACACGCTAAGCTTTCTTTTCTCTACATAACAATGTTTGCCACAGAAGAGGCATACAGCATCTGAAACCTGAGAGCCTTGAGATTCATTTGAGATGCAGCTCAGCACTGTGTGTCAGAAATCTGTAATGAACATTGTGTTTTGGTCAGGTGCCCATTCAAATCTGTACAGTTAAAAGTGTATATAAAAAACAAAAATGTGTCTATGGTTAAACTTCAAGTCACAGCTTTAAAGGAATCTGAGCATAGATCAGTGAGACATTTTCAAGAGTACATAACATGATCTTTTGGCCAGAGGAAAATGGGATTTATTGACAACAACAAAAGCGGATAGAAAATGGCAGCTTGTGAACTAAAGGTTTCGTAATGTTTTCTGTCACAGCAGTTGGTGCTTTATGGAAATATTTGTGACAATAGTAGACTTTAGTTAAATGTAATTGGCTTTGAATGTTCGAGGTTTACAGCAGGGAGTAACTGGACTGGGAGGGTTGATGAGTGCTACATTACTTCTCAATTACCAGTAAGGTGCACTGGGACGAAGCACTTAGCTCCCCGAGGAGAATAACAGGAAGGAGTCCAACCAATACAGGATTTTTGAGGCAGACAACAGTATTGGTAAAAGTCTGACAACATTATTTTGTTTGACGTTTACATAAACACATCATAACCAACTGAAAATGGGTTATTAAAGAATTCTGACCAAGACTAAACTTTGATATGGAGACACTGTAAACTAAATTCATCTACCAAACCAAATTATTATTATTATTTTTTTCAATTTCGTGAAACTTGTTTGTCAAAATGTTAACTGATAACAAGATCATAATAATGATAATGATATATAATGATAATCTTGACATCTCTAATAACATCAGCCTTTCAAAAAATGATTTCTTTATATGGATTTACTTCCAAAGGCAATTGTTCTGATTCGTCTTCATCCATTGAGCTGTGTGACACGTGTGATGTTAGTGGGTTGAAGTGAGAAGTGATTTGTCACAATAAAATATTCTAAATGAAATATTTTGATTCAACAGGTGTACATGTCACACAGCATGATGAACAAGTGTTTGGCATCTGTTAAGCAGCAGTCTCCATTGATAAACAGCCTCTCATTGGATCTGTACTGTAGTTTGTCAAATAAAAGCCTGTCACAGACCCAGATGCCACCTCTGCATAATGTCGCTTGAAAGCAAATTATTAATGACAAGGCTGACAGAATTTGACAAGACTTCCTGTTTGAAAGGACACTGACGTAATAACTTTTCCAAGGTTAAATCTCAGTTTGTATCTAATTTGTCTTTCCAAAGTGTTGAGCTGCTCCATTCCAAGGCAGAAGGAGTGATACCCCCCCTATTATGCTATTATTTAAGTATATTTCAAAGAAACACAACTCTTTTTTCACACACACAAACACAAACACACATGCAGACGCAAAAATACACACCAAGCTGCCATCTGCAGGTTATTGTTTTTTTTTTTGTTTTTTTTTTTGTGTGTGTGTGTGTGTGTGTCTTAATTAAAAAGAATATGTTTCTATTTCCGTGGCTCATTATCTCGACTCTCAGTCCTGGTTTGCCTCTCTGGACCTCACTGTTCCTAGACTTAAACATCCGTAGCTACACTGTCCGAACAGCCAATTAGCCTTTCATGTCCACTAAGTGCCTTGTTGTCAGCCTGAATGATATTTCACTTGGACACTACTGAATATAGAACAACCCCTCCATCTCCTTTCTCCAGAGATTCTTTGGTCATAGAACATACCCATATTATTACATGTAATAAGGTGCAACCTTGGCTGATTCAGAGGTGGCAAAGGGCCCCGGATGGCAGCGATTTTTTATTCTTTTTTTTTTCATTTTTGAATATGTTCTGATTTTCAAAAAAATATATACTTGAAGCACAAATAAAAGCTTCAGGTTGCAGTTAAATCTGTGAGACAGAGAGCTGATATGTCCCGTGAGACACGTGAGTTGGAAAAGAACCAGTCTAATTAGGTATGTTGGGAAAATCCCTGTCAGAAGACAAAGTAATGCAAACATACATACATACATACATTTTTTATACTTTTATAGTTTTGGATTTTTTATATTTTTTATAGTGAAGACAACACTGAACCTTAAAGAAAAGCTAATCTCCTTTTTGTAGTGGTATTTTGTGATCAAGCAATGCCACCTTCAGTGCAAACCCCATCCTCATCATGACTCACAAATTCAATGTTTAAAATATTAGAAAAAAAAATGCTGAAGGTATAATCAAAATGCACAACATTACCTGACCCATTTTTCATGGCAAGAAGACAGGCTGAGACTCTGAGAGCAGGTGCATTGTGCTGTCATCTTTGTAACAAAGTCATCTTCAGACATGCCAGAACCCATATTTAATGCAATGTTAGGTGTAAGATGAAGAAAATTTCATAAAGCATTATCCTATATGGCAGCTAACTACAATGCAATGAACTACATGGAGATCAGACTGTGGAAAACAACATTAATCCTCCAACCTGATATCCCCATTCCCTTTGATATCATCTGCCATGCTTGAGATTTTGCTCAAGTCCCAGTAGGATTGAGCAGTAGGTATTCAGAGATGCACAAAACACTACAACCACTCCACCTCCATTCTTATCTGCTGTGAAACGGGCACCCTTATAACTTTGCTATCAGACCTGCGCTATGGAGGTCAGTGTAATGGGATCAAAAAATCAAAAAATCATCAGTGACGAAAAATATGCTTTGACCACAAAACCTGGCAAATCATCTGTACAGTATGTATATAAATATAACTCAACTGACAGTCATTGTACTGCTGTGTGTAGTGTAGCGCTTTTCTTTTCAACGCTGTGGATACTGGTTCTTGTGGACAGTCAGTGCTCCTCATGTAAAGACATAGAGAGGTTTGTGAGCACAGCACCATACACACAGACATTTTCACACACAGATTTTCAGATAAGTGCAAATGCACCTGTGCTTATTACTTGAGTGTGAAGCTGTGCCTCAGCCGTGACCAGTTCTGCGCTTGCTCTTGTTTGGAGCTAGTACCAATTTGAGAAACCCTTCCTTTCCTGCTTGTAACACTTTCTCCGTGCTTGTACACGTGTGAATTCTCTCATTATTAGCATGTGCCAGGCTCTGCTAGCTAGTCCTGCTGGGAGGGCCACACTGGGAGTCTTGGCCTTCTTCGTGATCACTCTCTTGCTCACCTCATTAAGTTGCCACCTCCAACTCAATTATTCACACCATTTAGCACGTAGTCAGTCCTCCATTCTCTCTCTCTCTCTTTCTTCTCCACTCTGTCTCTCTTTCTCACCTTTCCTTCCCTTGCTCTTTATTTTTACCTCACTTTTGTACTCATTTTCAGTCATCATTTCGGCACTGCAGGTTATTTTAAACAGTTATTTCTCTGAATGATTTTTATCATTCAGCAGTTAGTGAGGAACATCATGTTCTTGTTCTCATGTCATTAGCCCTCATCAGTATTTTCTAGTAAGACCTGCCTGCACCTTCAGAAAGTGGCCTGCACTGACCTTGCCTTTAAACATTCACACCAACAATAACACTATGGCAAAGTAACAAACGGTCCCATGTTGGTGCGTGTTGTTGCAGGGTGCAGATCGATTCATTTGAAATCTGCATAATTTAAAATGTCACCATTGTATCAATTCCTCCTTCTTGATTCTGGTTACAAGAACTGCAAATTAGCACAATGCTACAAGATAGAGATACAAGCTATCTACTTATTGTGTATAGATATGCATATCTGCTAAGGTATTACAGTCTGTTGCTGGGTAACGTGGCATTGGACAAAATGGAGACAAACGATTTTCCTTGGTGCACAACAATGTTTCTTTTGTTGTTTGTTTGTTTTGACTACAAACTTCTTGCACACCACAAAGTCCTATAGACAACTGTGTAAGATTCAAAACTCTGACTGTGACAGAACCAAACCCTGATACTTCCCCTCACTTCTTCTCACTGTATTATGGTAATCACACTTCAGTCCACGGATGCTCCTCAGCCAAAGGATTTTAAAATGCTGAATCTTTTGGTGCCTCGAACTGCTGGGGTCCTTAGAAACGGGACCACAAACTGGGCCAGTGCATTTGTCTCATTGAAATGAAGGACATCTGTGTGTCTTTGCACTGTTGTCAGTCTTAATTCATGAATGAATACACGTTTTAGCTGATTTACTGGATTGTGGCAGTCATTTAGATTTTTTGTACTGTGTGAGCGGCTTTATTGTTTTGCCAGAGCATCATTATTTCACACATGTTCACACAGTATTGAGAGGCTGAAACTTCTTTTTCTTCATTACAGTTTCAAAGGGATGTATCATTTCAGCAAATGTGTCAATTGCATTTTCACAGACTTTTCAAAGAAAGTAATACAAAAGTGCTGTGAGCTATTTTTTGGTTGAGACCTACATTTGGTCTTGTGGATGGCCAACCCATAAAAATACTGTTTGAGAAGTACTAGTTCCTGCAATGCGGTTGTCACTGACGGTGCTTTACATGAGTGCAAATGGTCATGGATTGCCAAATCAATTTAGTCAGTCTGGCATTCTTGTCGCTGTTGCCAAGTTTTTGCTGTCTTTACGACCAATCAGGTACTGCATAATGTCCAGGCTTTGGCTGCTCAGTGTGTCACTAGTCTTAATAAAGAGGAAACTGAGAACAGACTTTGATCTCCAAACAGAGCACAGTAGATGGCAGCTCAGGTGTTCCCGTGTCTCATCACCATCAGTGCTGGCCTCAGCCCTCGTCAGAAGCCGGCCGATCAAGCGTGGCGCACAGCGGCCACACCGACACAGATGTTGACAAAGCTCATTAAGTAAATGGGCCTATAATTGATTTCGGTCAATACCCTATCCTCGGCGAGGGTGTGCATCTACCGATCGGAACCAGGCTCCAGGGGACCGGAGCTAACAGCTTGAATAAATGCAGTGTGTGGGGTTTCAGATAATGCCAGTCTTTGCAAATGCTTATGGGGATTAGTTTGACTTGAGTTTAGCTGTTTAGAGAGCTAATGTTGACTCCCGGTAGAGGGTTACCTTCCAGATAAAAACAATTGATTAAATGTAGATAGCTGTAGCTGCTACAGCCTTTTACATCTACCAGGTTACTGCGTATGTCTGCTGTCCCTTTATCTCTATATACAGACAGTTTTAATTCCAGTGATTTAACTGTGTAGGAAACATGCAGTCGGCTGGCTTTCTAAGTATTGATATTAAATAATGGTGTTTTTATTTCCTCTGTCTTTTCCCATGCTCCTTTGAGCAGTTCAGCAGAGCTCCTTAGAGCACCAATGCACGGTTAATTAAGTCACATTATCAGCTGGCCTAATTGGCCATGATACTGTCAGGACCGAGGCATACATCCTCTTGTAAAATTCCCTGGTTTGTGCTTTTTCTCAGAGGAACAAACATGCAAGAGGACACTCAGTGGTTACACAAGGGTGCAGTCCCCATCCACATGTTTTTTTACCCACATAGGTGCTGGCTGTATTGTGTGCAGTGAATGCAGGAACTGCTAGGAAGTTACTGTAGCTGTGTACTACCATTGTATGCTGCAAGTGTCACAATGAGACATTGAAATTGTGAAGTCAAGAAAAAGTCTATTTGGTTATCTCTGAATGTATGACTACATGTTTGAATTGCCACAGTGTAACTAAAGAATATGACAGAAATTGCAATGTAACTGTTGTTAAATTGGAATCACCAAATTCAAAATGGCTTTTCCTCTGCGGAAACTTAAGCAAACACCACAGCAGTCAGGAACCTACATGATGTCATGTGTAGGGTGATACTCTTACTTTGAGTTCATGTTCAGTGAGACAGTTTTAGACATTCAATAATATTTGTAAGGCATTTTATTTTGTACAAAATCTTGTACAAGCTTCACAAACATGATATGCTGAGGTTAAGGAGAGATGGTGAAACCAAAAGCAAACATTCATTGTGGATTCAAATGGGAAACACACTCCATTCTACTGTATGAGAGTTGGCCCATGTCCATCAAGCACTGCGACCTCCACACCCGCACTTTCCGCTTCACTGCGTATAGCACACTGAACCCTTGCACTGGACATAGATATTGAATGCAAGTCAAAGGTATACTGGGGCTGGAGACTGGTGCAAGAGGAAAAGCCTCAGATCACCAAAATAATAAAAAAAAGAAGCTTCCTACTTTAAAAATGTGCAGTAATTACCACAAGAATTGGACCATTATTTATCCTGTGTGCAAAAGGTTCAGGTACACCTGAAATAAAAGGTCAGGTGGTCACCAGAAGTTAGGATTCATGATGTAGAGACAACACATTGCATCTACAACTAACAGCTTTCCTGGATATCTGTCATAGTTGTGACATGTAGTAGTCAATAGTTATTTTGGATTCCTTACGGTCATGATCAAGGTCCTGGACAGACAGGCCGTCATCAGACCCTGAGACTAGCAGAGCTAAAATATATCAGTGTCCATATATTGGGCCCCAGTCACTGTCATCATGTCACCACCATTAGTCCATTTCCTTTCCTCCCCATCCCTAATACGAGAATGTCTCTACAGATCTTCAGAGAGTTGTACTGCACTTGCTCTGGGATGCACCTGACAGTTCTGTGTTCAGCCGACGCTTCCCCTTTGCAAGTGGAATTTGAAGTAGGCTTTGTGGTAACACGGCTACATTGTCAGATTCAAGCAGCAGTTACTGTATGGGTGTGCAGTGCATCACGATAAATCAGCCCCCTCCCTTCTCTATACATTACATGGTTCCTAGGGGACATTTGTGCAGGGCTCTGGCAGTAAACACGCTTCATTACAAGGTCTTTTATTTTCAGGCGGCAAAGACGCATCCAAATCAATTCCTGCTTGCCCTTTGATCTAGTGTGCCGGAGCTTGTATGCTGCTCAAGCGCTGTACATTTTACAGAGGCCCTGCTGTAAGGCCCTTGAGAAATGAAGATGACTGTGTTACGAAGATGACAGCACAATGCGCCTGTTATTATCAGTAGTCTCAGTTTGTGTGCTTGCAGGAACACAGAAATGCCCTTACACTTCTTCTCTGTGTAATCTTTTTTAAGAAGATACAAACAGTGCTTTTTACTTATTTTGGTAACCTTCCCAGAAATTGAGGTGGAAAGCAGTAAAAGGATGACAGGGGGGGGGAAAGAAAGGAAATAGTACAATGTATAAAAAACATTTTGGTTCCATAAAATTGAAAAAATCTCAATGTGAGCACCCTGCTTGTACACAGAATGTACCATATGAAAGATACAATTTCAGCCTTTCTTATGTGTTTTTAAAGAGATTCAAGGCCAAAAGCAGGTTTGGAGTTCCATGAAGTGAATATACAGTAAGAGACAGGAAGAGATGAAACTGGGGAAAGCAGGAAAAGGGGAAATTAGAGACGGTGTTGGTGAAAAGGAAAGGGCTAGCTGGGGTGAAATTTTTCTCCTTTCCGAGGTCAGTGGAAAGAGAAAAACTGAATACCAAAATGAATACATTAAAGAGCACAATTAAATTCTAGCTATTGAACATGACAGTTTTCTCAGTTAGCTATGCTGTTACTTTTATTGCATGTGTGTTAAGTAAATTCATGTACAGCAACACATGCACACACACAACAACAAAGAACACCAAAGCTAATGCTAGCTGAGCTTCAGTGTACACTACTTCACAATGTATGCCACACAATAACCATTTATTAATGGTAAGAGTCAGTAAGTGTCACTTCATTTCCATCCAGCTCGCTACTGAAAGTTGATTTTGAAAAAAAAAAAAAAAATCATGCTATCCACAACCTACTGCAAATGTAGGCTGTTTAAACTTGTTGCACCCCCATTTATCATGTCGCTACCTTCCAACATTGAAAACAGGCTTGTATTGTATACAGTATTTGAGACTTTTATGGCACTATAAATAACCCTTTACAAGGGCTCCCTGTAAGCAACACTCTCATCATCCCCTGAAGAGCGTCTGAAATAATCTGTACTAGCACACTGGAAGGCAGGAACAGTTATTTTATTTTACAAAAAAATAAAAAAATAAATAAAAATCCCAGAAAATCAGGATCTTCAGAGTCTTAAACAAGCGAAAAGCAATTGAATCAGTTTGAAATGATCTCACTGGTACAATTCTTAACCTGTTTATCAATTATGGCATTAAACAGGCTGAATGATATTGGGAATTACATTCACAATTATCAAAAACCTTTAAAGACTCGTATCTGCAGGGAACCCAGAGAAAAATGTGAAGTGGAGACAAAAGGGAAAAAAAAACAGAATTGGCACAAAATTCAGGCTGACTCTGAAGGTGGAAAAGACTCACATCCAGAAGGTTTTCCTGTCTTTGGTGATGTCACTCGGCATTTCTCAGGCCATCTGACAACACTCTAGTGTTGGACCAAACAATCGCCAGCCTCCGGGGTCGATGAGCCGCCCGCCATCGGTGCCGAGGCCCCAAATGCCACATCCATAATCTGCCTGCCAATTCTCATCAGACTCACCTCTGCCACCACTGTAACTCCCTCCCCCCTTTAATTTCCACAAAACCAACACACACACACACACACACACACACACACGCACACTGTCTGACAGCTCTCTCGCCCAGCATGACGTTGACAAGACAAGCTCAGACTGCCACCGTTTGTAGGAATTATAGATCTCAAATATTCTTCTTACCTTTTCCTTCCACGGTGTTGGATTAGCATTTTCCGCGCCCTAACCCCAACCCTGACCTTCTTGAGAAATTAGTTAAATTGTTACTTAGAAGAGTATAAATACAAGAAAGGAGACGGCTGGAAGAATGTTTTTAACGTTAACATGGTTGCAGCTCTACGATGCTAATGAGACAGGAACACAATGTAGTGTGTGAGCATGTCTTTGTGGGGCACTGTAAATACAGGTGTCACCTGAAATGTCAACACAGTAATTTGCAACACTTTGTGATATGCACAGAATATTTGTTTAGTGTGGGAGACAGATAAAGGCTACAATACTGAGTCTTGAAATGTCATTTGTCCATAGACACAAAAAACAAACAAAAAATCTAACGGTGAGAGTATTTAAAAGATTTCCAATACAGATCAGCGTCTTTTTGGAATTTCTTAAATCTGGTGTCATTTGCTGCATTTATATGCAGGTTACTGTCAGATACCCAGTCTCACTAATCAGGATTAGAGAAAACTAATTTAAATTCCTCATGAAGAAAGCCAAGCTCTTAGCCATATAGACGCACATGCAACCGGCTTTCTAATTTCACTGCTGTCTTCAGACAGCAAGTGACACTTAAAAATCTGATTTATATCCTATAAAAATATGTTTCAGAGAAAGGGAATTTGTGTCCACTGGCAACATATTTTTTTCAGTCCAGTTGATGTTAAACGAGTGGTTCCCAACTTGGGAGCGAAACTCCCAATACGGGGCTGTGAAATAAACATTATTTTAGTTAATTTCCACAGCTGATCAGATGATGTGCAATAACCTGAGCAACCTGCTTTCTCCCAGTAACCTGGTTTCTTTTGGGCAGATGTTTATGCTCTTAATTTGAGTGCAATTATTTGCCTTTTTTTTTCTCTAAGAGGTGTGTGTGTGTTTGTTTGTGTGTGTGTGTGTTTGTGTGTGTATGTGTGTGTGCAGAGTATGCATGCTGTTTCATGTCATCACTCCTTGAGAATTACCAAGAACAATATTAATTAAGGCAGGGCTGCCGCCATGGGAGAACAATCAGGCTGCAACACGTCGGCACACTTGTTTTTCCCTGCGTGTGTTGTAGCTGAGGTTGACCCCAGCCCGTGTGCTCTCGACAGCAACATATTGAAGATGTCTACTGTTCAGTTAGCCGAGTCGGACTCTTTTCATGGGATCTCCAGCCAGGGTCGCACAGACACAGCAAGCAGTCCATTTACCACTGCTCTGACTCCAGCAACGAGGGGCTGAGAGCCACGCAGCGGTTCAGTCAGGGTCAGAGGCCATGTCAAATGAACACTCCAACATTTTGGGAAATACGTGTTTTCTGTCTAGCTCCAGCAGAGGAGAAGATCAATATCAGTTTCACTTAATGTGTCTAGTGCAGAGCTGTGTTTAGCCTAGCTTAGCACAAAGTGTGGAAGCGGGGGGACACTGTGCATAGCTCTGCATAGAGCAAAAAGAATGCACCTTCAGACGTTCCACCAACCCATCTTATTTCAGTGTTGTATTGTTTCTTGACCAACACTCAAATATAAAATTTCTGAATGTGTGTGATGGTCAATAAATCTTTTTTGTTTCTTATGTAATGGTTGTGTATTAGCAAAAATCTATTTCTTGACTGTGGCAGCAACACCATCATAACCAAACTGCTGCTCCCGAGCCTTCGTGTTCAGTGAGAATGTTCCGGACCTACACTGAGAACAAAGACCTCACCGATCGAGTATTCCTCTGGTCTGATTCAGAAGAAAACTGCAAAACAACCTAAAAAAAAACCATGAAACGCTTAGTTTACGCTTTTCTTTTTCAGACAGAGCATTATAGATCATTCAGTGTTTTTCAAATGTTCTTTCAATATTCATGTGACACAAACTAAATCACTTTGGTTAAATAAAGCTTATTATGCATGCAGGAGTACAAAAATGAATAAAATGGAGTTAGATTTTTAAATTTAGATTTATACGTTACAAATTAATTTTACCAAATACATTTTGGAGAACATGCACTTTCTGCCTTTGGTCCCCCCCCTACATGAGGCCTTAGAATAAATCTGAGGGGTTGCGAAATGGAACAGGAAAAGAACTCAATTCAATTCAGTTCAATTCAATTTTATTTATATAGCGCCAAATCACAACCAAAGTTGTCTCAGGACACTTTCCATTTAGAGCAGGTATGACCAGACTCTACAGCTACAGAGACCCAACAATTCCCTCATGAGCAGGCACTTGGCGACAGACAAAACATATTTCCTGAATCTGAATCCGTGCTGACAAATGGCATATGAATTGTCAGACAGAATATTGTACAAGCTTACTATATAAGCCTTCTGCCAAGCAATAAACTGTACTTTAATGAGAAGATCTCCACAATTGACTGCAAACTGTGTTATTGCCTGTCAAACCCAGACATGTTGAGTGTGCTGGAGAGAAGATGTCTTGGAGAAGTGAAGGCTTACAGATAAGCCTGAGGAACGGTCAAGGACAAAGAGTTAAATACTAATCCTAAAGCTTGGCTTTTTCCCTTTGAGTTTGTCCTGATTGATGTCCACTGTTCCTTTCTCTGGACTTCTCATAGACGCTGCTCTTTTCTTTGGCTGCATATGCTGCCCAACCAAACTGTCTGGAAACATAAAATAATCACTTCTTAACTTCCAGACACAATGTGAGACAACAGATATAACATCTTAGATGAAATTGTTGCATATTATTGCCATCAGTATAGACCACACAGTAGTAATGCCATGGAATATGAATTTTCTTTTATTTACAATATTTAATGTAGTGGTAATTTTTTGCAGTATAACATAAATGACCTGTATAATGTGTTGTACAGCATGCTGGGTGTATGGACAGGATAAGTGTGTGACGTGCTGGGATCAGGTAGATATTAGGCGTGTGTGTGGAGACAAAAAGTGACATTAACAAGACAGGACAAGATGTGCTAAAAGCCAAAGCATTCCCCGAAGGCGTGGATGTGTGTATGAGCAGTGGGTATTACCAGGAAGTGCTCTTAACAGGATGGATCCTAATGTTATCATCCCTGTGGAATCTGTCTGCATCCTATGTGAAATGTGATTCCAAATGATGAGTTTGCGCTCAGCTTGGCCATAAGACCAGGCTTGGCAAAGACAAAAACAACAGATAATTAATGCAAAGGTTTATTTAACATGCAATACCACTACTTCAGGCAGAGACTGGCTGAATGTCCCCCCATGTATCATGAACATATGATCACTGTAAATCTTCATACGTCCTCATTACTGCCAAAGATTTAGTCCACTGTGTCAGGAGGAGCTGTTTGTAAGTTTTATGAAGCTGGTGCCAGATATGCTGGAACAAGGTGTGCCCTGCTATGCTTTAAGTAGCACAGAGCGTCTACACCAGCTGTTATAAATGTGTTGTGTTTGACCTTGTGCAGTTGCATGTACAGTGTTTGTTTAAACAGTGATGATTATCAAGGACATGTCAGGTGCATTTTAAAAACTTTGAAATCTAACTGTGCTCTTATAGACTCTTACTCCTGATGTCACTGCATGTCCTGAAACAGATAGAATGATGGCCCAGCCTGTGAGTGTAAAAAAATCCAATCATGTATTCATGTTTCACACATCATGTCAGAGAAGCCTGTGTCTGTATAGTTTTTCACATATTATATTTCTAGAAAAAAAAACTTATTTGTATGCAAACCTTGATTTCACATATCATATTACATGAATTAATGTTTTCACATATGATGTCTTACGTTTCACATGTGAAATATGGCTACATTACATAAACATACCACATGTAAAATATTCAAAAATCAAATGCCTATGTGTGAAAATGCACATATGAAATGTGTTTTGCATGTATTAAAATCAAATGAGCTGTCTGTGTAAGTGTTGAAATGTTATTGCTCTGTCCAGATTCTGAGTTTCTATCATAAACATGACATTTCATCTTGGTATCTTTTACTTCCAGAAGAATTTTCAGTCTTTAAAATATACCCATAATGTGACATTATTAGTCTGGTGGAGGTCTTCAGCCCGTACCTCTTTAGTAGAAAAGAAGCTTTAAAGGAAACAGAATAGTGACAGTTCTGTTTTTGTCGTCCAGTGGTGAATATTGATTGGGAAGGAACAACATGCAGCCTCACTAACTGGGGGAGGGCAGGGCTAAAAGAAGGACCCACTTTAATGCCCTGCTGCAGGTAGATGAAAGAGGGGTGTATGAGTGGCAACACCCCTACTCAATGCCCCTACCCCCACCACACACACACAAAAATACATATAGCAGCATAAGGGAGCCAGAGCTCTAACGAGCTGAGGCTATAAACATCGGGCACTCTGTGGCTAATAGCTTTGCAATTTGAGATGTGAGTCGAGCGCGCAGCTCTGTGTACACCACTGAAATATAAGGGCTCTGCTGGAGGACTATTTCACTGCAAGCGTCAAATGCATGCAGCAGGGAAATTATTTCAGTAATGTAAACTCAGTGAACAAACACACACATTTTGAATGTTCAGATGTCAGGGTTAAATTCCAGTGGCTGTAGATCAGGGCAAAATATGCATCTAACAAATCCAATCAGCAGTATGAACATCATGTCCAAACTCCTGCAGCAGAAGAATTCCAACATGCTGTCTGCTAAGGAGGCTGAATGGGTGAGTGAACTAAAAAGAGGTGAAACAATTAATCGTCATGGGGGCATCAGAACATCATAGCAAGTTACAAAGCAAAAGCAAAAAAGGACTGCATACATTAAACAACAGAGCAGGGAAACATCAGTGACTTTAAAAAGGCTGAAACAATTGTTGGTGTGTCACTGGACTAGTTGTAACTTTAAGTTTGAATTTACACTTTGTAGACATTGTAAGAAAACTGTGTATGACAATCACATCAAGTCATTCATATCAAATTAGAATCTTAAGGCTAAGGCTAAGGGCTAAGCTAAAGCTAACTCCTCATTGGCTGTCTCCAGCCAGCATTTTCCACACCAATGTATGACCTCTGGCACACGAAACGTATGAGCTGCGGCTGCAGAGCATTGCTCAAAAAAGGATTATGGACTGCAAGATCATCACTTTTATGGAAACGTGGCTCTACAGTGGCATAGCACCATTACGCTTATGCTAAGGCACGCTTTGTCCTCTGGGCTGATACAAAACCAGATGACTCTGGTGAGACCAAAGGTGGAGGTCTGTGCTCTGCTAACCTAGAATATGTCATTGGTAAGCATAGACCTTTCCATTTGCTCAGAGAATTTACATCTACCATACTACATGCTGCCATAAGCGAGCAGACTACACATCTGGAGGCAGTGTTGCCCTCACAGACTACACATCTGGAGGCAGTGTTGCCCTCACAGACTACAAACCCACCCCTAACCAGCAACGACTCCTTCCCTCTACAGTACATACAGTACTACAGTACATGTGTGCAGCACTGAGCAGGATTAGTGCATGTGAGGCTGCTGGCCCTGATGGCATCCACAGATGCATGGTCAGGGCCTGTGCTGGGCAGATGACTGAGGTCTTGACTAACAACTTCAACCTGTCACTGGCCCAAGCAGATGTCCCCACATGCTTCAACCTACCTCCACTGGGCAGGTGCCAAAACACTCCACTGCAGCAAGCCTAAATGACTTCCTGTTGTGCTTACCCCCAACATCATGAAGTGCTTTGAGTAGCTGGTCCTGGCTCATCTCAAAACTTGCTTACCACCCAACCTGGACCCACTCCAGTTCACCTGCTGCTTGGACAGATGTACGAAGGACACCATCTCCACAGCACTGCACTCTGCTCTCTCACACCTGGACAATAGCAATACCTATGTGAGAATGCTGTTCATTCTGCCATCAGCCACTCCAAACTGACCTTAACACGCATCTTGCACTACAACAAATAATTGATGCAGCTTTAAGCACTCTACATAGACATACAATAATGTCTTTTTGTGAAACTGAATGGCTAAACGAACTATTTTGAAATAGAGTTATGCTTCTGAATTCAGTGTATCTGCAACACCAGCTGTTAATAATAATGATTTGTACGACATAAGAGAGAGGCAGAGAGTTCCTGCTCAGAGCTCACCTACTGGTGTGTTGTGTACCTGCCAAGCTGAATTGCTGTTGAATGGATTTTCTTCAGACTGAAATCTCAAAAGCTGAGTGAAAACCAAGCTTGTGAGATTTGTGCAGGCTTTGTGGGGTCATAAGGTAGACAGGGTGAATGTTGGCCTTGAAAGTGGCCAAGCGAATGTCAGCCTGCTTGTCTTGTAATAGATGTAGCAGCCATGTTCTGCCTCATCCATCCCCACCCGCCCTGTACTAGCACCTCCTGCCCTGGGCCTGAAACCCTGTCAGACATGCCTGCTGCTCAAACATGCCTCACTCTTTTACTGGATCTTTATATTTCTCACTCTGTCTGTGCACTCTAAGCTCTTTCTCTTTTCATCTAACTCTCTTTTCAGTCCATTTATCTCATTAAGGTCTGGCTATCTCCAGTGGCGTTGAAAATGAAGTGTTAATCTCTCTTCTCATCAATCTCTCCAGCCCAGAAGTGCCCGAGTCTCTCCCTGCATCTCAAAATGATGACTGGCACTTTTACTTGTTTGGAGAAATAAGTGTGGGGGCTAAATTGAATTTTAATGGATCGCGCATACCCCCAGTGAAAGGTGCAATCCATTACTGAATGATTGTAATGTTATTTGTTGCCAGTGTTGATTTATGGTACTTATAGTGCGGAGGGCCAAAGGTGGGCACGCTGGGGAAGGAAGCTGCGTGGTGTGTTGATGGGGTTTTAACTATGGCACAGTGGAGAGAAGAGACCATATTAGCTGTTTATTCACCTCCTTTTGAAGGGAACAGGAAGTAGCTGTTTGAGTGTGAAGGGTATAGACGTGGGTCAAATGTAGTTACAGTGGAGGGAACAACTGAAAACTGTTTCTCACGCTGTTTTGCACCAGCTCCAGGAGGAATTTGATTGTATGAATCTAGCAGTTGAGAGTTGAATGCTCTTTAATTTTAGATTTTGGCCCCCCAATGCAGACAAATACATTGTTTGTTTGTTTTCAACATGTTGACTGCATCAGTTTTCACTGGGACTGTCTTATGTTACATCAAATAGAAGCGTATTCCATTTGAATTATTAGGTGGTGATAATAACAGAGTGACTTTACATTTTCTAGACGATTTTCTAACAATAAAATATGTTAAAAGCATGCGGTAATAAGACAAGAATAGTAGGAGTAAAACACAATAAAACAGTAAAATGAAACAAAAAAGTTGAAATACAGTTAAATTCGACAAAAAGAGTAGAGGAGTACCTCATAAAACTAGGTAATGGCTTTAAGGTAGGAGTAGTTTGTTGCCTGGACAGATGCTTGCACAAAGGGGAAAAATTGTAGCCTCCTGATTCATTTCAATGAGATTAGTAGAATAACATCCTTCCCTGCCAAAGCAGTGTGATGTAGCAAAAACGCACAGGCTCGTCTTGCAAAAACGTGATTGCAGCACAACTTTTGCCTCAACACAATGCTGCAGCTCTGTAATGCCAATCAAATATGTGCAAGCACATATTGCTGGTAGATTAGTTTGCTCTATTGTTTACTAATCATACAGACAGAGAATAACAGTTATTCTGGGACAGCTTTCCAGAGCTGTAAAGTCATATCTCACAATATTGTAAAGCTTCAAACTCACAAATCTATTACTCAAACGGGCCTTTAGTTTTTCATCTCACCACCACCTGAAACAACATGCCCACACCAGTGCTGTGCTGTTTGGTATGAAAACCCAGCAAGACATTAAGGCACAATAAAGGCATGAGGCTAGATCTCAGTTTTCATTTGTTCTGCAAACCAAAACCACCAAAATACCTTCAATTTCCAATATTTCCTGCTTTCTCAAAATGTCTTCGCAGCACCATGCTGTAATGTTCATGGCTGACCTTACAGTTTCCCCTTGTGGAGCTCTGAGAGAGCAGCTAACCGTGTTATCCTGAGAGTCTTCCTCATTTGGAGGCTGACACTCAGTTTAGCTAATCTGGCACCAGCAGCTGGTATGCCGGGGGAAAACAAATCAATTAGAAATCTCTGCTAGCACACAAACTTTGTTATTGGAGTCTCTGGTGTGTTAACCAGCTGGTGGATCCTATTGTCTTCATATCTTAACCCAGCTCAGGTTAGCCATCGTGTAAGTCATTTCCTCTCTAAGGATCTGCCATCTGCTGGTGATAAAACATTCAGTCTGTGGAGGGGAGGCGCTTTGGGAAGGAGTTTGCCAGATTGTCTAGACAGTAATATGTTCCATTTTCATCACATATATGCAGACGCCCCTCCAGAGAGACACTTCCTACCACTCAAGGAAGTTTAGTCTCTGAGGCACGAGTTCTTCAGCTTTTTCTTTCTTTCAGTTTATGCTTTGTGGCTGAGCACTAGCAGAACTCCCATACCAGAACAACCTGCCCGAGGAACTGAAGCTGTTATTCACTGTTGTCTTTTAAATCACTCCTTATAAGACATTTTTATGCACTTGCTTTTACTTTTTCCCACTTTTAATTCTGTTTTTTTCCATCATTTTTTTAATTCCATATTCCGTGCTCTGTTTTTTTCACTTCCCACACACCGCTATTTGATTTCTGATTTTGACTTCATGTTGTCTTTTAGCTATGTCTTCATTTTCCTAAATAATGTGTACCTCAGAGGCTCTCCTCTCTGTCCTCTCACGTTTGGTAGAAAAGGCGCAAATCTTCAAGAAGGACAAATAACACAGATTGACTAACTGTTAGAATAGGCGAAAGGGGAGAGTGCAATAATAAGCAGCATCAGTAACAAAAAGCAAGATATGATAAATAAGTAAACAATATCATAAGTGAAACAGACAATGGATGAATTTAATTATTGCACATAGGAAATATTGTTATTGCCCAGGTCAGTATTTACTGATTATTGCACATGAGTGGATTTGTCAGTTCCGGTGTGAGTGGTCTACTGGGAGCAGTGCTGGATGTAAAGTCTGACAGCAGCAGGAAGGACGGACCTGCAGCTCTTTCAGGGGGCATCCCAGGACAGAGCTGGCCTTCTTAACCTGCCTGTTATGTCTCTTCAAATTTTACCAATCATTATTGATAGGTGACGCAACTGATAGAAAAGGTTGTTGAATTTTTATGAGCTTAATGACTTCAGCATGATAGCATCAGCAAACTGTTTATTTTCCCTACCTGAATCATATTTGTTGAACTAGGTGTCACTCCATAATTTTCCTCTTTCTCTTTCTGTTTTTGAATTGAGGCTACGACACACTTGCCCTTGTTGGCCGCTGCTGACCACGCTTTCATGTGAAACGTGAAAATGCACCCTGTTGCGTCAACACAATGTTCTTATTTGGATCATTGAAGCTTCCACATTGAAAGAAAGTCAGTCTGACTTTTTTGAGTCTGTTGGTTTTAAACTCAAGTGTTGTCTCATGTGAAGCGGTTGGTTTTGTTTGAATGGAAATTCCAAGTAAAAGAAGAAAGTAATCAAACACATGAAATATGGTCTTCATGGTTCTTCACTGAATTCACAGAACAGTTACTTTGCCATGATGTATACCTTTACAGTGATCTAACATTACAGATACCATGACAGATTGTGGCCATGTAGCCCCTCCCTAGTGTCCATCAAGTTAACAACCATCAACTCTTTTGTTGAACTTGATATTTGGACAACTCTACATGGCTTTGCTTCATACGACCACTCTCAGGCCACCAAACAGCTAATTTTCACATTTCTCTGTGGCACCTTAATTAATCTAGAGCAAACTTCACACACAGTATAATTTAGCTTCCCACAGAAGTATGCCACTTGTAACCATTTGGCTGTGACAGGAGAAGGCCAGTCTTTCCTAAATGTCTGTTGTTAGCCAATCCAAACCTCCCATGAACTGTTTGCAAGCGGCTCTGGAGTGCATCATGCCACAGTTGGACATGCTGAATAGCATCTCCATCTGGACAAATTGGCAATTTCCAAATGGCAATATGTCAGGCAGCATCTCAGCTGCTGGTGCAGGACTATCGCCAAAATGTACTGCTTCGACTTACCACTTACAATAATATTCCTAAATATTTTTCCATACAGCAACAAAAATGTTATCAATGAGGATATTTTGTGCAAATCAACTATATGTTTGAATATTTGGTGTTTTCAGGGCATTATTGAGTGCTGTAGCAAAATCTTTGTGGTAATATATATTTATTTATTTTACATTTTTTACATTATTATGGCCATAGATAGTATGCAGATTTTGACTTATTCATCATATCCAGCACACTATATAGATAAATAAAATCTTTCGTATTCCTGTCTTTTTCAGCTCTTGACAGCTCAGGCAGTGCTCTTCTTCTCTCTAACCAGGGACTCTTTTAAGTGTTTTTTTTCCTGCACAAGAGGTTGACTGTTACATTACCAGCCAATATCAGTCAGCTCACACGTGTAGCCCACTCTTTGTGCAGTAGGGTAAGTGTTTTTGAGGGCGTGTGTTTTGGATGGAGGAGCATCAGGCGCTGTAGGCATGGTTGTGTTTTCCCCAGAGACTGTTCGTGAGGAACCAAAAATCAATGCCGGCAGCTTACGGGCCATTTGAAGGGCCTGACTCCCTGCTCTCATTCATCACCTAACAATCTGCCACCTTACTCGAGAACAAATCCTCACAGGGACCTCTCAGAACAGCTATGGTGTCCTGGGTGTGTGTGTGTGTGTGGGTGTGCTAGATATGTGGGTTTTATTGGTCGATCTCACTGCTCCTTTCGGTCTGTCAGTGTGTGTGGGTAAGCTAAATCTGTCATACAGCATACTTTTCTCTCACACAGACACACTTTCTGTACCACTCAATGTGGTGCAATGTAAAGTGTTAGCATGCAGTGCCATAACTGCTGATTCACAGGGGAACTAGGTCATTATTTTCATGTTATTTATGATGCCTATACTACTTCAGGGTATCATTTCTTCTTCTAATGATAACCCTCAGTGGGTACTTAAGCAAGTAAACCTGACTATGATAACCTAATCTGGTAGATATTCCTGATTCAAACAACCTGATGACAACTAAATATTCAGGGCAGGTAATGCTATGTAGCATCCAGCTGCCTCACAAGGCAGCGGTTTCAGTCATTTTAACAGAATGTTTTTGCTGCAACCCCGATCCCAAAAAAGTTAGGACGCTAAAACATCAATAAAAACAGAATGCAGTCATTTAGAAATGAATTTGTCTTTACAGCCTTTACATATTTGTGTTCATGAGTTCAAGAACCCATACCATCCAACAGTCTTGTGTTCAGAAAACGGTGAACATCGCTCCATCCTTGCTTCTGAACGACTCAGTCTTTCATATCCAATCATGATACTATCACCTGTTACCAATGGGCCTGTTTACCTGAGGAATGTTCCAAACAAGGGTTTTGGAGCGTTCCACAACTCTTTTGTTGCCCCTGTCCCTTGTTTCTGGCATCAAGGAAAAATCAGTGAAGTTGATGAGGTAAAACATTACATTTATTGTCTTTGTCTGTTGTCCATTGAATATGTGTCAGGAATGATTAGCAAATTATCCAACTCTCTTTCATTTTTTGAAATTGGGGTTGTTTTTCAGTTGGATATTCCGAACAAAACAGTCCCACTCTAGCATTGAAAGATTGTTGACCAAAGTTAAATGAAGCCAAGTAATAAAGATAAAACAAAACTTTTTTTTTGGAAATGTAAGTTCTCCAAAAAATAAATAAATAAATAAATAAAATAAAATAAAATAAAATAAAATAAAATAATGTGACGAAGATGTTGTTATACATACATAACGTAAAAGACAAAAATGCACAGAGAACTTATGTTACCATAAAACTGTCCAGACAGGTGCATCATTGTTACTATGTTACAAATTACAAGCAATCAAACAAAATGCATGACGCGATGCTGCACACTCTGAGTAGAAATCAGGAATATGGATAAAAACCAGGATGATAGTAGTGAATGATAATGGTCCATCATCCACCTTTTTGCTAAAAGCATCTGTAATCATTTAGAATTCCTGTCAGTTGCTGTGAACTACTATGTTAGTAAGTCTTCAAAATCAAACTTCTCCGATCACTGCTGCAGCATGATCCAATTCTCTGACAATGATCCATACAATACGTTTGGTTTGTTAAAAACACTCATAGATTAACGGAATGGCTGAAAAGACAGCTTCTGTTCACAGCTTGCACAATGAGCTGCTTACTATTGACTGCCTCTGAAAAATGATAACTGTGTGATGAACGTCATGCTGCTTTCTGCATGGCACCTAAGCCTGCCACTGAATGTGAATCACTAATGGGGTAACACTACGTAGACACTGGCACTGTGCGGTACTTGCATTGCTTTCTGGTGTGTTTTCACAATGATCCCTGCTCTGTTCCCTGCTCACTACTTTGGGGGTAACATGCCTTAGCACATGCTAGCGGGTAGTCAGGCAGGCCCATAATATACAGTACCTGACACTGACACTTTTCCAAGAATGATGGAACAGAGGGTTGATCTTACCTGGTCATCATTGTATAACCAGATTTTAGTTTCAGTGTAGTTTTTGTAAATGAAAATTGGTTTGGTGTAATTTTGAATTCTAATTAATGGATGGACTTTGTTCTTTCTCTGTATTTTTCTGTAATGATCATAAGCTCTCTTGGAACAAGTAGACAGTTAAGTAGTCTGCACTCTCAGCACTTTTCAGCTGAGTGACAAGAGGATCCTCCAAAAACAGCATATTCTTTCCAAGGTTGAATCCGCAACAAGGGATGATTGTATTACTTTAGAAAACTTGAAAACTTGTCACAGGGGGGTATGGTAGCTGTGAATGGCGGCTGGGGAGGAAGCACAGTGGTAATAGGCAGGAAGGCTTAAGGATCTCTTATCCTGGGCCTTAACAGTCACACAGAGTACAAGCAGGGGGTCAGCGGATCCACTTCAGCTGCTGATATGCTGCTGAGCTCCAGCTGGGATAGGCTGTGTGTGTGTGTGTGTGTGTGTGTGTGTGTGTGTGTGTAACTGTGTCGGGAAGTGAAGGCTTTGCATGCTTAGTTATTTAAAAGTATCATGACTACAGTGGTAGAGATAAAACACAAGTAGAGAACAAGTAAAATAAAAAAGTGGGTGATCATGGACTGGGTAGAGCACGTAAAGACTCTGACACTGGTACAGCAGCCCAAGAGTACTGTGTGTTTTGTGTGTGTGTGTGGAGGCAGGGGGTTGGGGGCGAAACCGAGTGGAAGATATATCAGCAGGAAAAGGAGGACTCCTGGAAAGTAAACCAACTTTCTATTAAGATCAATTGAACAATCAATGAGAGCAAGCCACACACACACACACACACACAGGCCATAGCTTGTGTAGAAGATGCCCACACCCGCTGTGGTTCCAGGAAAATATATAAAGCCCACACATTTTAGCACGCTGTGAATATTGTTGTAGACACAAAATAAACCATGAACAATAAACATGGCTCTGTCCAAGCTGACGCCCACACACACGATCGTTCACTCCTATTTCAGACCAACAGTCTTATGGTTTTGGGGTTTTGCTTAGTCCGTTTCCTCTTTTATTTTGAAGGTTACTGTCCTCATGGGTCATGTTTTGTTTCCTTTCTATGTGAATGTGTTTTCCTGCCTGTATCATCCATCTTTTATTAGTTAATTAGTGTCTTGTGTATATAGTGAGTTTCCCTTTGTCAGTTGTTAGGTCATCTGTGCTCATGCTTAGACTTACTTGTTGGCTTCCCTCGTTGTCACCCCCAGTCTGTTATCAGTGTAGCAATCTGTATTTCTGCTGTTTTTTGGATGACTCCTCAGCCTGCTCCAGCAGTTTTGTTCCTGCCTGTTTTGTGTTACTTGAATCAGCTTTTGTATTATTAAAAGCTCACTTTTTGTTTCATGAACCTGAGTGTCCTGCATTTGGGTTCTGTTTGAACTGCAAAACATAAAAAACAGCAGCTATTTGGGAAAAAAAAATCTTTACAGTCCTCAAACAGTTGATTGACAACACGTTTACTGTGGCACAGATCAATGATCAATGCCTCACTGATCTACATAGCCTGCAGTTGCACATGAACACAAACAGATGTCTTCATTTTCATCCTTTTAAATTCCTGTCTTTTTCTTATTCTCTGTCTTCTTCTTCGTAGTTGTACTAGTAGCAGTAGTCCAGCAGTGGTGATCTAAGCTACAACATTTCTGAGTCATGTGTCCATTTTGTGAGAGAGAGAGGAAAGCAGAGGAGACTATCAGCCATGCAACACTCTCGGTTATGTGGGAATAATGAAGTAAGGTTGTTTAGATTTTAGATTTTCGAGAGGCACGGCAATCACTTCATCATGTAGCCATTGTCTTCTTTTAGATTTTGGGATGGAAAGTGTGGCCAGATTTGGCATGGATTGTCGCTGGAAGCTGCCTCTTGTTCTGGGTTTAGCTCCGTCTTCATTGCACTGTGCTGAACGGGCAGGTGACAGGTTTCTTTTACTCCCAGGTGCTCCTCCCCCCTGCACTCAACCTCTGCATTTAGAGCAGACTAGTGGAATCAAGGTGATTATAGAAAAAGAACTGAAAAGATCACTGGCTCAAAAATATACTCGAGCAGATGTACAGTTTAAAAAAAGTTTCAGTTTAAAAAAAAACAAGTCTACTACTTTTTTACTTGTGTGTCACTTGTAACGTGTTACTGCCCACCGTTGCAACCTAGCAGTAAGCTCAAGAAGTAATACAGTTTGGGCATTGTTCAAAAAGGACATCAAACATTCTTAATCCACATCTCATAATTATGTTTTAGAATCTTGTAATGATGAGAACACTATCACATAATTATGACTTAGCACCTCATAATGAGATCTTTAGCTTAGATTTACAGTGTGAGAAAAACAAGACAGCATTGTCTGATAACTACGAGATAGAATCTGTTGTAATTACAAAAAAATATCAGTATTAAGAGATCAGCCTACGTTGTTCGTATTTAGACTAAACAGTGTTTTCATGGAAACAGCTTCCAAAAACACTTGCACAACTGACGCTGACAGCCATTCACAACGTTCGTACTGAATGGTCCATGGGAGATGAGACTGCAGAACCAGAACAGTCTGCTTTGTGTGACGGCCCATGACTGTTTTCATAATGCAGTCTGAAAGCTTACAGCAATTCCTATAAAACAGTGTGCATAATTTATATTGTAATGTGATGTAAGGCTTCATAACACATTGACATATCATACAGCAGGTATGGGTTGGTGAGAAAGTCTTACCAAATTGTTTTTCTTAATGAGAATCATGACACTGATTGTGTTTGTTATAGTCCTTCACAATATTAGCAGAGTGTTTTGGAATGTTATGTGATCACTTTGTTGTGTGTGTGTGTGTGTGTGTTGTGGGGTCACATTCTTGTCATTAGAATGCAAACAGTGTACGATAGAAACATTAAATTACTCCACAGGTTCCAGATGATCTGATTAGCTGCATCGAACTGCATACATATGCATAATAATGGGAAAAACTGATTTTCTTCAAATTACTAAAAGTTCTTATTGCTTTAAGATAGCTGATAAGATCTTAAATATAGATATTAGACTCAATGCAATATGTTTCTATTGCTTTAAGACACTGACTTCATAATAATACCATCATGTATTCTGTGAAGGTGCAGAAAGATGCAAAAATTGTCAAATAATTTGCTCAGTTAAACCAAATACAATAACTTGTTATGCAAAAGTGATGGTGTTGTATTAATCTGAGCATTTGTGGGTCACATCCGGCCCACCAAAGCTTCCCATCTGGCCCGCAGAATATTAATGAATTCAGTATGTGCATCTAATGTTACTCACTGGTGGAAGAGGCCCAGGACATCCTGAGAGTAATTGCTGATTGGCTTGCAACCCCTGGCAATGAGCCAAAAAGTCAGTAATTCGTAGTTCACCCTGTCCACAGAATCACATTATGCCCCAACTCCATCCTCTGCACTCGGTGGATCCACCATCAAACCACTCGGCCCACACTGGCCGTTCCCTGGAGCCGCCAGCAGTGCACTGGCTGGGCCACGGAAGCTTCTGTATTGCAGGCAAGAGGTGTCATGGGTTTGTTTTCTTTGGCCAACTGTTGTGTTGGATTTTAAACTGAGTTGTTTCTTCTTTTTTTTGCTTCCTGCAGAAGAAGAGTTTTCTTCTTAATGAATTTGTTATTTAAGCTGCAAGCTGCCCAGAAGCAGCCAGAGCACAAGGTGTTACTGCATTAGAGGGCAATTTAGTCCAGTACTGTATGCACTACACAACGCTTTTCCAGACCTAAAGAACTGTGGACTGAACTGGTTTTCGTTGCTGGGGTAGTAGCTTCGTCTGGTAAACATGAAGTCTATTGATAGATGTTTTCATTTGAGGTCAACTTTTAAAATTTGACTGAGTTGTTTTCTGCGTCTACATTTTCACACTTCACACTCAGTGGTTGACAATGCTTGTTGTGTGAGCAATGGTCGTTAAATGTTTGTGGATAAAATGAATGAAAGTATTTGCAGCTGCAGTGAAAAATGATACAGCAGTTGTTGTTTAAGTTGCAGCACTGAAAGGAGTTAAAGTGAGAGTTCCAGTTGTTCTGTAAGCAGTTTAAGTATTTGTTCAGTGAGACTGAAATATCTCTGGATGTCTAAGATCTGAAAGCATCGAAATGTCAGTTGCCTGTAAGTGATGACAACAGTTTAACTGTCATTTAAAGAAAAAGAAATTAAATTAGGTGAAGTTTCTGGTGATGCAGGGTGCAAGCATCCCTTCGTATGTAACCAGTGTTTAAAGTTTAAATTTCAGTTTTAGTTGAAGTGTTAAACACAGCTTAACCTTCCGCCGAGGAGATGCAAGCAGTAAGCTTACCAGTTGAAGTGGAAGAGCCGCAGATAGTTGAAGTGCGTGCATTGTTGAGATGAAATACCAGCTGAGGTTTACGAGCATTAAAAACTTATTTAAGATGTCAATGGGAGAATAAATAAAAGAAGTTAGAATAAACAAGAATGGTGCTTTAACAGAACTGCATTCTGTTGAATTTCACCTTGTACAACAAAGGGTTACATATCGGTAATCTGACCTGTCCCTGTGTAGTGAGAGCGCTGCCTGCTGAAAATAGCTCTTCAAGGCTATTTCCCCATATTGCCTGTAAAGCCTAATAAAGGACATTCTGTGTAATTTGGGATTTCAGTCTAAGTATCCTTATGAACTGGGTGATGGAATAATATCGAAATTCTATATGTGGAAGCCTCTAATTAAATTTGGCCTTTCACAAATTGACTAGATTGTTATGAGCCATTTGCAAAACTTCTCCTGGTGCCCGCCCCCTCTCTATCACCTTATGGAGAATACCTTTGATCACCTCAGAACTGCACTCTCAGTCTCACTTCGAAAAACAATACGACCAAATAATTGATTTTTATTTTGTTCATGGGGCCATAAATTCTTTTATCTGCAGCTTCACCACAGACTCTCTGAGACACACACACAAAACACACACAAAGCAAATCTCACTCAGTCTTTGTTAGAATTAAATGCTACTGTTTTATTTATAGCAGTAAAAGGAAAGGAAAGAACACCAACAATAATAATAGTGGAACGATCCAGAAACAGTGCGACCAAGGAGGATTTGAACAAAGCAAGGTCAAAGGGATTTCAGGCCATGAAAATGAAATGTTTTTATTTCCACAATCCGGATCAGTGCTGTTTGTCTCGGCTTGTAAAACCCCCATCACACTGACACACACACACACACACACAGACACGTATATATTCACCAACATGCACACACAATGCATCCAAGCACACAATAGTAAAGCAGGGCCAGCATACAGATTAGGGCTTTGTGATAGATGATGCCGATGCTTTTGTGGTGGAGATTTTATTCCAAAATTCAACATTTAAGACATACTCTTAAAATAAAGTATTTGACAATCCCCCTAACAAAAAATGATACCTATCAAACACATGTAAAGCCATGATCATGTCATTTATTTTGTGAAATGTGGCACACACATCTCACAAAATAACATTGTCTGTCCCTGGAAGTCGTATGATGGGATTAAAGCAGCAGGTTAAGATGGACTGTTGGGTCACTTTGACACATAAAAAGGCTGATTGTTTCCTGTTTTCTACCAACAGTCAATTTTTTTATTAATTAACCACAAGCACCATTACTCCCTAACTCTAAGTAGTTTTCGTGCTTAAAGATAATCTAAATGGCAGGTCAGGAAACGCCCATGTGTGTCACATGATTACGGAGGGCACCTACAAAATGATGTTGTTCTGCCAACATGAGCAGGATGACATCATTTTAGAGGTTTGAATGGCTTTGTTTAGATTTTTTAGAAGGATCATGCAAGATTGAAGTTAATTTGGAAAGAACACAAGCTTGTTTTTAAGGTATTCTGTTCTGGATGATTTTCAGGAAAGGACATTTCATAATGCCCTGCAACAGCAACACCAGTGAAAATTACGCTTCCCACACCTGGTTAAATTACTTGAGCTCTGAGAAATGTTTTCCAAAATGAATCTTCACCATTTTTTTTTTTCTCTCAGCGGTAGCAGTGTGTTACTGAGATCCATCCAGGTCTGACTGCACCCATCTGCAGTTTGTCTGAACTAGACTTGTGTAGCCCACACTCATACTGTTCATGCTATGAATGACCTAGCAAAAGCAGAATGTAGTTTTTCAAAGGTTGTGAAAATTGACGATATGGAATCACATGAATGAATTTCCATAATGTCTCTCGTTTGACAGTGAAAGCACTCTCAGCTGATGGTACGTGTACACTGTCCCGGTGTAGCCACATAGGCAGAGTTGTCACCTGTGAGCATATGGTGAAATCACCTAGCTGCACTATCGACTGCACATGTAAAAACACACAAAGCAGCTGCATACTTTTCTCTGTTTTCTGTCATTGGTTTTGAAAAAGAAGTTTCATCATACGGATAATTTTTGGATTCAAACATAACCTGCTTTCACATAATGTGATGTTACCAAAGAGGAAAGTCTGTCTTTCTCAAATCATCCTGTTTTTACCTCTGCTGTCAGTAGTCAGATGACATCAACTGCCTGCTGACACTGCCTTCCTGAGGCATCACCATAAGATGCTTAAATCATAGGGAGAAAGGAGAGAAAGTCAGTTTTGAAGCAGAAAAATGTCAGGAGCTCATCCAGCACTCGCTGAGTCAGTGCTATTAACCAATGGACCTATCAGCCTCCCACAGACAGCATGCTATTGTTCTTTCTTTCTATAGGATGAAACATAGGCATCAATGTACAGACCAGGTTGCTGCCTTGCTCAAGGACACCATGGCAGGTTATGTTGTCTTGTAGAGTAATGAAATACCCTGCAGTGTTACAGATGTGAGGCTAAACCTTCAGGCCATAGTTGAAAGGTTTTATGAGTAACTACATCCTGGTAGTGTGCACTGGGAAAGTATAAAAGACAGAGAATGTGGTGGCGGAGTAAACCCGGCCTCTGGAAAAGCCAATACAGGCTGAGGTCATGTAGCTGTGCAGAGTGCTACCAAAGGCCCTCAATTTATTGCTGTTCCTTTCACTCAGTTCTGTTTTCTTCAACCTCATAACAACCGCATTGCAGATGTCTATTTAAAAATGGTTCATGTAGAATGAAGCCGTGGTAAGGATGTAGGTTTTGTTTCAACATTAGAGACGACACATATGAAGCAGGGAGTGTGGAGTTTTCCCTCAAGAAATTTGGAGCCTCAAACACGTCATTTCCTGCGTTCTGGTGGATGTTTATCCGCCAGCTTGTGTCTTTATATGGTGGAAATATAAAGGAAAAGAGAAAACCTGTCCTAACATCATATATCCTCCTCCTGTTCCCCTCTGCCTCCTCCATGGTTATCAACCATGCATAGTTGCTTCTTCTTATTTCCATTTTATGGCAGATTGCACCATTGCGTTTGAGGTGCCATGCTGTCAGGGGCGGTTTTAGTGATTGGGAGGGTGAGGCAAACACCAATGTGACACCCTCCTCCATTTTGCCTCACGCAATAAAGCTAGTTAACAGAAACTATTTGAAGCCGTCCCTTTTCAGTTAACAAAGCCACTGAAATTGACGGCAGACCCAAATGAGAATTCTAGCTGTTATAACTGAAGAACTTCAAATGACCTTCAGTCGGTCAGCTCGAGCAGATCAGCATTGGGCTTGATGCGTGTACCATCTGCGTCTTCACCCACAGCTGATGTGCAGATGTTTCTCAGTTTATCTGACTCTCCACGTGTGCAGCGGTGCAGTCTAGTTTATTGTAGTGGGTATGCTGTGATGACACCACCCAAAAAACCCTCACACACGCCCTGTGAGCACTACCACACACAATAATAAACAATTTCTCATGTCCTGTATATAAACAATGCTTCATGTGTTTTTGTGATGAAAGTCATATCAGCTGTGTCCTGAGACTGAGATATCATAAATCATATGGCGGTATGCAGAGATAGAAAGACTACTACAATATTATACTCAAGCAAAAGTACTTATGTAAAATATCCTCAGATAAAAGTAGAAAAGTGAGTCAGTTAAAATGTACTCTGAGTAAACATTACATTTTTGAAATGATTGTGTGGGTGGTATGTGGTGATGTATGATGTGACTGTTAAATTAAACAACACATTTATGCTACAATTGCACTGAATGCAATCCAACATCACATGATGCCGCTGACCATTAGTCAGTCTATCCAAACCCAACAATAGATTCCAAAACACCATTTGTATATATTCCCTTTCATTCTATTACAGACTATGATTTGTTTGGTGTGATAAGACAGGAATAATCTTTTATAAATTTAAAAAAAGGGAAACATAAATTCACAAGGCTGATGAGGTCGCGGGTACTTGTCTAGCTTTGCCATATGTTAAACCAGCTATGCATACTGCCATCATGTTGCATACTGCCCCCAGTAAAGACAGATATATGTGTCCTAAATATTGAGGTGTCCCTTGTCACTCATGAAATCTGCATCTGTGGTTACAACCTAGAGTCTTCAATGGAACTTATTTGTATGCAGCTGAATGGGTATGGTTCTGTGTTTCAGCCCATACATTGTCATGAAAAGTTCCACACATTGAGATGAAAGCATGTGAACATTTAGCATTTTAGTCTTCTACATATCACACAACTACCTGCTACTATTGTTAACTAATAGCTTTAACAACAATTGATGAAATATAAAAAGAAAAAGAAGGAGGGTTTATGGGTGTAAAGTGTTGGAGGCCCCCGACTAAAGTAATACATAAAAGTAAGTTGTTTATCACAGTGCTTGTTCTATGTATATCTATAAATCTATAAACATTTACAAAATGTGGGGCATTGCATTGAAGGGTTGTTGCCATTGCCAGGTTGCTATGGGCTACACCTTTATTTTAATATTAGATTCTAGTTGCTCTCCGCAGGAATTCTTGCTACTGTTGCACTGTAACCACGGATGCACAATCAGTGGATTAATGTTGATGCTGAAGAAAATGTCTCAGTCCGATAATTAGGGGGAAAGAGCAGATGTCATAATGAACACTTTTTTTTAAATGATTTCTAGGGGCAATTATGGATGTTCATTCTCAGATTGACCAGAGTAAATTATGATTCTGAGATATAATTGGGTTCATATGGTTTAATATGTTGTATTTTCTTTGTGTAAATGTATCTTTTGAACATTTTTTTTATTATCCATGTATTCCAGGAAATTTATTCTAGCCATTTAGATGCAACAGAAAGAAAGTACATAAAAAGATAAATATTAAAAGGCAAAACAACAGGCAATAAAATGGTACTTGAACAGGTTAAACAGTAGATTTATGCTCTTCTCTGTGTGGTTGTGATGTGAAGCAGAAGACCATCTTAAGATCTCTCTTAGTGTGAATCACATCACTTGACAAGCTCTGACACTGTGCTGCCTTTAACTCAAGTTTGCTTTTTCACCTTGAAAAGGAACTTTGGACAAACAGTTTGGAATTGGAGAGCCTAAAGCCAGAAACAGCCTGGCTTCTGTCAGTCAGAGCAACACATGTACTCTGAGGATGATTGTTCAACTTAAAGCGCCTCCAAATCTTCCCACGCAGCCATTTATCAAAAACTTTTCCAACAAAACTCATCCCACACTCATTTGCAGTGTGCTGTGTCGAGGTGAGAGGCAATGAGAGGGAAGCGTAAGGCAGCGTGGGTGCAGCTCCTCAGCAGCCATGATTTCATCTGGTGTAGAAACCAGTGTGCGTTCATAATAGCCTGACTGCTGGGGACTGGAGATATCTCTACTGCAATTTGTCTTTTATTTACAGGGGTTTCACATTCAGCTTTAATATTACAGAACCAGGATATTCTCTGGTTTTAAACTGTGAACTGTTACAGCCCCACTGTCTGGAGATCAGTCACACAGTGTTGATTGATTTAAATTCAGATTAGTCAGCAAAGAGTGTCCTCCACGTCCACCCCATGTATTTCAGTGATGATAAACAACAGAAATTGACAGTTTTAATTTCCAATTCTCACTTTTCTAAATCTAAATCGTTTGATTCATTCATTGAAATTCCACTAAACTGTGTCTTTGGCTGTCCAACCACCAGCTTCCAGATAGGAGAAGCTCTGAATTGATTAAAATGCTCACCTCAGCATCTCGTGCAGATGGTACCTTTAGCATATCAGGTCTCTATCAAAGACATTTTGGAGGTGCACTGTAATGATGCAATCTATGTGGCTTTTACTGCAGGAAATAACATACGTTAAGATGTTACAGTAAGAAAGTCACGCAGATACTGTTTTAAATGCAGCAAATGTCAAGGACATTTCTTCAGAATGTGATTAGAGGAAGGGTGGCCATAAAATTTAAGGAGTCAAATTCCACCAGAATTAAACCAGCTTAGACAAAAATTATAAGACAAACCACATCTCTGCGTGCACCTTTAACTCCCCCTAAGCTTTTCACCAGCTGTTGAAAACCCATTCATGCAGGAAGAAAAGAATTATGCAGGTAAGAAATTGTCCAATGCTACATTCCAAAAAGTGTGAATGGCCATTACAAACTACTGAAAATTGCACAGCAATTAGATCAACAAAATATAAATACTGACACATTTATGGCTTTGGAGCGGTTCTGCGAATGAGTGAGCATCAGTACCAGGTGTACAGATGGGAGAACACATCCAGAAACATGTCCAGATGTGCAGCTATATAATGTAAGTGATGCACATGTCAAATTTACAGATGGAGGCAACATATCGCTGCTGTCAGGAGAAAACCTTTTATCTCCAAAAATGTGAGCTTTTCAGGAAAAGAAGCCTTGTTATTATAGCATAACCACCATGCATGTATGCATTGAAACAATGGAGTTTATGCATCAAGTCCTGCATTCAATAATGTACTTCAATGCAAGTACAGAAGTATTAACAACAAAGTGCAATGTAATGGAATTACTCATTATACAGAATGTGCCCTTTTATGCTCAAATACAAGGACCTCAAAACTGCACATTCACCAATACCTACACCACAATGTACTGTTCAGTGTAATGTAGGTGGTGAATTTGTTTCCTGCTCAAACAACATGATGGTGGTGGCTAAATGGGCAGCTCTGTGAAGGACAGGATGTGTTCGAGTTCAGACAGAAGGCTGCTGGATAAGAGCTTATAGGTTTCTTTCCAAGCAAGTCCACTGTTAATAAATGCTCTCTACAGCTTGACAGGTATTGGTTAATAAGTTATCTCACTCTTATGGCTACTGCTGTAGATTACTTGCACCTTCTCAGTGCTTGAATAAATGCACTTAGTGACTTTCAACAACTGGAGTCTTCATCTGATCAGCAGTGGTGGAAGAAGTATTCAGATTTTTTACTTAAATAAAAGCACTAGTACCACACAGTGAAAATGAAAGTATCAAAAGCAAAAGTACTCATTCTGCAGAACAAATGTACCCTGTCACTGTCTTGCTATTACAAATAATGTTTTAGTATTACTGCTGAATTAATATTGCATTTTACCGCTGTAGTTGTTCAAGGTTTTGGTCATTTTATATACTATTATATCCTAGTTTAATCTAGAAAAAATCAACTGTAATAATGGATGATGATGGTTCTAAAAGTCTAAAAGTCTAATCAAAAGAAGGATTTTTTTTTTTTTTTAACCAAGGAAGCATCCTTCAGTTTATCAGAAAGATTCTAATTCAATACATGGTTTTCACTGGACAGAACTGCATGGAAAATTGTAATCTGAAAAATAACTTGTACCACAAGCTGTCAGACAGATTTAATGGAGTAAAAAGCACAAAATTTGCCTCTTAGGTAGAAAAGAAGTAGCATACAATGGAAATACATACAAGTAAGTAGAGGTACCTTGAATTTGTACTTAAGCTGAGTTAAAGTACTTAGTGACGTTCCACCAAAAGAGTAAAAAGGTTATTGTTATTCATGCTTGAACTAGTGTTTGTCCTTTCTGTCCCTCACGTCGTGCGGAGAGTTGATCGAGGTGGGAGGTGATGGGGCTGTGGT